>NC_044070.1:9370069-9622569 GCF_902167405.1 Gadus morhua
GCGGCAGCGGACGCGCTGGATTGGCTGCAGTTGTTGCCGTAAAAAAAAAAAAAAAAACACACAAGAGGCAGAATGGCTGATTGCTGGAAAGGGAATCCTGATTGGAGACACTGCAGCGATGGGGTCAATAGTAATACGGTACAATTCCACAGGAAATAGATAAGCTAGGCCGAAACATGCAATAGTACGAGTCGAGGTTTCAATTGAAGGAGGGTTTTGTGTTGTGTCGAGAAGATTGAGTTGCAAGACATTTCTTTTAATGTGTGCATGATGTAGAAGCGGCCGAGAGTGAAGGATGACATTTATATTTATTCTATAGGTTTTAGGTGCTGCTTTGTATGCCTGCTTTTTGATCTGTTTTTCTATTAGCGTTTCTATTAGCGTCTATTTATTAAACCGGTATTCTTCGTTTTCCGGTCCACCCGTCATTCGTTGCAATTGACTTCATTGATTAGTGAGTCAACCCAACAATTCATGAATTAATTAATTGACTCCCACAAACCCCATTCATCTCATTACGTGCATTAGGCAGCCTCTCGTCTAATCCCACACAGACAGCCGCCTACTCACACCCACGCAGACAGCCGGAGAAGACACCCCAAGCCCTGCTTATGAGCTGTTCTCCGACGGCACCATCACCACCACCCTCCTCCTACTCCATCACCACCCCCACATCTACTGGTGCAGGCCGAGGAGGACAGCCTGTTAGTCTCCACTACCGCTACGTCCTTCAGCTTATAAAGCACACACACACACACACACACACACACACACACACACACACACACACACACACACACACACACACACACACACACACACACACACACACACACACACACACACACACACACACACATATATATAAATCCGTCTGGGCGATACATTACAGATACTGTAGGGTTTAGAGTGATTACAGATGCTGCTGCTGCCGCTGCTGGTCTTATTGTTAATATGATTGCTGGGACGGTGGAAAAAGCGTACAAGGTGTATAGCCAGTGTCAGTAAATAGGCTTAAATGTCAGCCATGTGCCCCCGGGGCCGGCGGGGCCCCGGCTCGAGGGGCCCCGGCGAGGCGTGTGTCAGGACAGGAGGAGATAATCCCAGGACCCCCCCCCACCCCTCCACACACACACACATCTCCCCCTCCAGGCCCTGGAGTCACGACGGTCCCAGGGTTTAATACACTGAATATGTGGGCCGACCCGCCGTCACAGGGAGATAAGCTGGAGGTTGGAGAGGCTGGAGGTCCAGGGTGGACGGACAGACGGTCGTCGACGGACGGATGGATGGATGGATGGAGCGGTGGGAAGGCAGAGAGATAGATGGATAGATACAGAGAGATGGATATGGACATGGATACTAAGGCAATAGATTGATAGGCTGACAAAGATTCAAGAGAGAGAGAGAGAGAGAGAGAGAGAGAGAGAGATATCGATAGAGAGCAAGATATGGATGGATGCATTTAGATAAATAGAAGACAGGGAGAATAAGGAAACAGACTGACAGACACATTTACAATTTTTAGACATTCTTTTTTTCATCTACTAAAATGCTAATACTGTTACTAGTATTTTCTCCAGCACTGAGCAGACGCTGCCAATTCTGATGTTGGTGTGAAGGTCTGTAATTGTTTGCAGTGCGCTCACATGAATATATGAGTGTGCACCTTCTGACTAGTTTTCTAATGTTTATTTTAAACGTGTGTGAGTTGGCAGTGTGGATGCATCTGCAATTTAGATTAATGCCTTGCTTATTCCTGTTTCACCCGACCACCGGGAAGCCTTGTCCTCCCAACAGTGTCAACATGGTGGGAAGCTGAACCAACTGAACAGGCAGAACCTTGAGCCTATTAACACTGGGGGCGTGTCCCTGCTGGCCAATCGAAACAGACCAATCTGCTGGTTGCTTCCTGATTGGGACCTTAATGGGTTACACAATTTCTGAT
This sequence comes from Gadus morhua, assembly GCF_902167405.1. NCBI lineage: Eukaryota > Metazoa > Chordata > Actinopteri > Gadiformes > Gadidae > Gadus > Gadus morhua. The sequence goes on from NC_044070.1 coordinate 9,372,018, forward strand.
TACCGACTGAGCGACTGTTTTCTAGCTGACTGACTGAGGCTATCTGACTGTATGATAATCTGACTGATTTACCGTCCAGCTGAGTAGAAGCCTAGAAGTCCAGTGTTGGCTCAGGCTCTCTTGTTAAGTGTCTAGCAGTCAACAAGCCAAACTGTATTCTAATGTAGAGGCAAATTTACAGTCGGAACACATACTTGATAAACAGAGTTAGTTAGCCTTGAAATTCACGCTTTAATCCCATGTATTTTATTCCAACTCTCCTTAAATTCAGAGCTCATGTAAACACTTTCCTCCTCCTGGAGGCTATCAGTGGGTTTTTAAATGATCCTTTGACCCCGGTTGGAAAACACATGTAATCCTCCTGATTTACTGCTTTAGACCAAAACGTAAAACATAAATAACATGAACACAATGTGGGTTTTGTGCTCCACACAACATGGTTGGATGCCAAGTCTGTTATCAGCAATGAATAAAATCCTACACAAAACATGGACAATCCTTCTGTGATTGATAAGGAAGAGTTTCCTGTCACCTTTAACCGGTGAAAAACCCGACATCTCGGAATATAAAGAAATCGTTTACATTTCACTCCAACCTCCGCAATGAAATTCTCATCTTTGATTTATGAGGCATAACATTTTTTTATTCTTTGAATCATTTTCACCGTTGGAAAAATAATCATCAACTGTCCTCTCTCGGTTCCGAAAATATAGTCCGCTGGTCTACATACAAAAACATGCTTTCGATTTAATTAATATGGGCCCTCAAAAAAACAATACTGTGCTATAAGGAGAGGCACTCCATTTAACATGCTGCTCAAGTACTTATTCACTGTCACAAGCACGTTGCACAGCCTGGAGGCTAAGCTAATATTAGCACATTGTTGCATTCAGCTAGCCAGACGATTCCTCTTATCGCCCCTTATCGTATCACAGGGAACCAATGAACCAGACATTCAAACAATTTGGAGCCTATTCATTATATAGTGCTAATTGGAGCTATTGTACTAATATATTTGCCTCGAATAATAGAAATACAGGCAGCCCCTCATTCTCCGATTAGTGTATTTTGTCATTTAGTCTCTAGAATTTCATAAATAGCAAGTGCCCATCAGAAGTTATCAGAGTCCAAAGAGGTCTTATATTAGCCTGCTTCATCTGGCAAGCTGCCAAGAAAACTCAAGCATTCATTTTATGATCCAGATATGAATCAAATATTTGAATTTCTGAAGCATTAAGCAAATGTAGCAATTCATGAAGTGCAAATGTTAGGTATTTGCACTTCATGAATGACTTATGGCTTATTTGAGTATATTACTGAAAATCCACTTGAATTATATCTATTTTGCATTTGGGAACAGCTAAAACTGATGTGTATATATCTTTATTTGAAAACAGGTCAACGGGAATATGTATGTAAAATTGCTTTCACCTTGACACCCAATTCCTTACAACCAAGTGATATACTTTCTGATATCCCTTCACCTGTCACCCAAAATGGCTTCCATATCCCGCAAACCCCTCTCACAAACATATGTGAATCATCTCACACGCATTTGACCAACACAGGGCTTCTGATGACGTCCGCCCTCGCTGGGACCAAAGCCGTCTCTTGAAGACATGGTGACATTCAGGACAGCACAACTTTGTTTAAAGTCATTTTTCTCCTTACCTTGGGCAATGACAATGCCCCGGTAGGGGAATGTCCGTCGGCCCAATTGATACGATAAACCCAATTGAAAGTTTCAATCTTCTCTCTCTCTCTGCTGATAAGGGAGGACAGGGGAGGGGGGGAGGGGTAAGTCAGGAGGTGGAGAGAGGAGGAGGAGGGTGGGTGTCTAGTTCTCGGTGACAGCCGAATGTCTATTAGGCTGCCGTGAATGAAGACAACTTTCCTGCCGAGCGCCTCTGCTGCCTAAGCAATCGCAGAATCAACTTTTTTCTCTCTCTCTCTCTCTCTCTATGTCGGTCTCTCTCTCTCTCTCTCTATGTCGGTCTCTCTCTCTCTCTCTCTCTCTCTCTATGTCGGTCTCTCTCTCTCTATGTCGGTCTCTCTCTCTCTCTCTCTCTCTCTATGTCGGTCTCTCTCTCTCTCTCTCTATGTCGGTCTCTCTCTCTCTCTCTCTCTATGTCGGTCTCTCTCTCTCTCTCTCTCTCTCTCTCTCTCTCTCTCTCTCTCTCTCTCTCTCTCTCTCTCTCTCTCTCTCTCTCTCTCTCTCTCTCTCTCTCTCTCTCTCTCTCTCTCTCTCTCTCTCTCATATCAGATGAATCCCTGGGTCTGTATGATCTATTGCCCCACCGGGAGGGTTCCATGTGCACTTCACTACATGTGTGTGCATGTGGGGGTCAACCTCCCCCTTATTGATTGACTCTGGGGGATTAGACGTGTTCAAACACAGCTGTAAGGAGCATCCATCCAGGGGTCTAATTAGAGAAATCATAACCCCAAAAATGTCCCTGATAAATCACATCTCTGGGCATGCAAAAGGGTGTATATATCTCTCATTTCTTCGTCTACAGCCGGCCATTTCCCCCCCCCCCTGTACAAGAGCACATCTAAAGGGGCCTAGGAGCGTGTCTGCAGAGGAGGTGATCATCGCTATTGATCCGAGGACCTTATCAAGGAGTGTATCGGCTGCTGTGACCGCTGGGGTGCAGGGGTGGGCTTGACGGACCCCCCTTCCCCCCCCCCCCCCCCCCCCCCCCCCCCCCCACCCCCCCCCCACCATCTATTTCTTCTTTTGATCCAAAAACCTGTTAGATGCAGACGCTGTTTGAAAACCACTTTACAATGAACCGGAAAAAACAACTCACACAGACGGACACATACACAGGCCTTTGACGCAAACACACACACACACACACACACACACACACACACACACACACACACACACACACACACACACAAATACAGAGGCCTTGAGAACACACACACACACAGAAGCCTTTGACACACAAAAACACAAACACACACAGATCTTGACACACACGCACACAAAGTGAGACGTGAGTATCAAAGCTTTGTGTTACCCCAGGCAACATTTAAATCTGAGATCACCTGGTTCTCCCATCTCGTGGCAGGAAGACTAAACCTTTCCTACAAATCATTTGATGATTTCCAGATCAGTCGGCCAATCAGCATATTCATATCTGGAGCACGTGTCCTTAGTGCTGCCGCCACGTGGGGGAAATGCCTTATTTATGCGCCTTGTGTAAGTATTGCATCAAAGATACAACGAGAGATCAGAAGCATCAGAATATATTAATAATTGCATTAGTTGTGCCGTCTGCATGCGTTTGCCTGCCATGCAGCGTCGCATTGAGCCGCAGCACCGCGACAGGGCAGGGAACGAGACGGGCCCCGGGACCGATGGGGGATATCACCATGGGGATGGAGTCCATCATGGACGATGAGTGTGTGCCGAGGCTCAGCCAATGAATCAATCCTTCATCATTTCCTTCACCCCGGAACTGTTCGTGTGCACATGCAGATTGACTCACAGCAGACTCACACACACACACACATACAGGTATGACACAACCATACACATGGGTATGACACAAACACACACAGTAATGACACACACACACACACACACACACAGGTGTAACACATGCACACACATACACACACACACACACACACACAAGTAACTGTAGGTACCCACACATTACCGCTTTCGCACAACTGACAAAGTGAGTCTGCTCAATTCAGTCTGTGTGTGAGTGTTTGTTTGTTTGTGTGTGTGTGTGCCTGCAGTAGAGAGAACGATACGCAAACAAACCTGACACACACATTTAGTGCATGGCATCGATGGGAAGAAATACATTTTAAATGATGAGCCCGGTTATATGTATGCCCACAGCACACCCAGGTTTATAAACTAGCCTGTCAGATTGCAGCACGCAGCACACAACACACATTTGCATGCAAATTGACATGTTGCTGAATCGACGGGCCTCCAAATCCTGTCTGGGACGGGAATGAGCCAGGCATTATGGAGCACTCCGTCTGCAGATAACCAGGACAGGAAGTGATGTCAGACTGAATGTGTGCGTCAGTCAAGCATGTTAGCCGGATGACATCTCGATAAATATTCGACCACCCGTACGACAGTACTAGTTGAACTTTCCGTGGTTAGTTTGCATGTATTATACTGAGAAGTTTATCTTATATGATTTGACGTGAATCCTTTTAGACTAAAAAACAACAATTCAAATGTGGTATTCCTCAGAGTGGAGATATATGTGGGCCTGACGGTGGAGGTAGGCCTCAGAGTTGAGCTATAGTGGTCAGGGCGGTGGAGTCAGGCCTCAGAGTGGAGCTATAGTGGTCCAGGCAGTGGAGTTAGGCCTCAGAGTGGAGCTATATGGGGCCTGACGGTGGAGGTAGGCCTTCTACTGTGAACGACAGGGCACAAGAAAGAGAGGAGATTAAAAGACAGTGACATTGAGAGAGTAGAAAACGAGAGACAGAGATAAAGATCAAGATAAACGACGAACGACAAAACGTATCGATTTTCCCCGCTGTGATGAATCTGTATTGGTCATCCGCCCCCATTAGCTCAGCGTGTATTAATAATGCATCGGTTTCATCAGCGCGCGCGCGCATTAATTGGTCATGTGAACTACGAGACAGCTGTCTCACCTGAATACAAGACGGCTCCATCTGTCGACGTCTCCGTCTCCGCTCCTCTGTGAATAGAGACCCACACGTCTTGCAGAACCCCACCCCCCCCTCACCACTCCCTCTCCGACGTGCTGATGTTTGAGTTCCCTGTGTGGGTCAGATGGGGACAAGGCGACGCTCCTTAAAGGCCCGGAGTTTATCTCTTCAGATATGTAAAGCGGCTCCTTTGAAAGCGCTTTTTTAAGTGCAAGGTCTCAAGAGGAGTTCCGCACGCCAACGCAAAGGAATCCTGAATATGAACACCCTCAGCCGGCGGTGCTTCTGCTCCCAGGATCTACGACTTGGTGGAGGTCCAGCGTGGAGTGCATTGTTGCCGCGTTGTTCACTAAAACGCACTCCATTTGAAGTGTCACCACGGGGTGATGGATGGTCAGCTGATAGTCAGGGTGCGGTCGGAGAGGAACATTGGATTATTTATGTTAACAAAAGAAGATCAAGAGTGCAGGCTTTTCCTCTGTGATTGTGTCATGGATTATTATTATTAATGATAATAACAGTAAAAGTGTTTTGTATGTTAAAAGTGGCACACTGTAAGAAGATTAGCAGATAACACAGTAGGAGCAGGGAACAGGAGAGAATACGAGAGAGGGTTATAATTATATTTAACGGCAACTTTTATAATGTGAATAACTGTTATACTTGATAAAAAGTAAGATAAGGTCACATCAACAACAGATGGTACGTACAAGTGGAGAATAAAAATAATGAAAATAATATCATTTAATTTAATTAATGAAAACAACATCAAGCCGAGTGCCAGCGGTACTGCTAACTATTTCTGGTTAGCTTTGGTATAAACTGAAGGTATAAGCAGGGTTGGATAGACCAGAGATGCCAAATAGAGGGAGATACCATAAATGACCCAGCTGTCTCCCTTTCTCAGGAACGATCTATACTTTCTTTCTCTTGTGAATTGCTTGAGGTATGAATTTCATTGATTGGCTTCCATGCCCACCGACACGCTTTTATTTTGTCAACCGTGTCTCTCAGAGTCGTTCTGCCGTTCTAATTTGATCGGCGACGCGTTGGAACGAAAAAGGTTGTCTGTGACCATAGAAACGCAGACCTTCGCACCAGTCATTCTCCCTTACAAGAATTCCACAAGCCACCTCCCGGGTGCTGATAAATACCCATCTTTTTCTCCCGCCCGCAATGAGAATCGTCAAGACGTTTTGTGTATTTCTCACTTAACTCTTTCGATTTTTTTTATCATCCACGCATCATTTTCTTTGTGTGACTGGAGTCTGGCACACTTATGCATGTGAGCGGCGACGAGGACGCCGACGACATCATCAAAACAGCGAGGGTAGGAAACGTCTGTGACATCAAAGGCCGCTTCCAGGAAATGACAAGGAGGAAATTAAAGTCGACACTGCCGGCTGCTTCCGAGACCACCATCGCTGGGATGCGGACTGCTGGCAGCCCGCCGCTGATCGGTTTGGGGCGGGGGAGGGAGGGGGGAAGGGGGGAGAGGGGGGAAGGGGGGAGAGGGTGGGGGGATAGAGATGAAGTACGCTGCCTCACACACACACTTATTGGTCTCCACAGGTAGTGTTGCTGGAGAGGCAGTTTGCTCATTAAAATGCATTATGGTTTGTTTTAGTCGGAGGCGCGTTGGCTGAACCCGTCAACCTGTTTCCCCCTCGCATTAGCTGCCTTCTTTCTCCTCTCTCTGATTCCCCTCTTCTCTTTTTCTCCTTGTTCTCTTCTCTCTTTTGTCTGTTTTTATTTTTTTGTGGTATCTTGTTTCATCTCTGGGCTGGTGTTGCCACGGTTTCCAATTCAGATTGGGTGTCCAACCGCTTTTACCTTCAGAATCAATTAATTATACCAAAACTAGAATTGATTTGAATTAAATAGGCAGCATTGAGCGGGTTTCTATAATTCCCACCGAATTCAAGAAGAAATAATATTTTTTAGAAATACTTAAGGACAAAGGAGTTGCTTTCACCTGCAAACCTTCAGCTATGAAACATCTTTAACAGACAATCATTAAAAGAAATTGAGCTTTATAAAGACACTACCGTTATACTTACAGCAGATATTCATAAAGAAAAACGTAAACGAAATCATATCTTTGCTGCTTGCTAGCTCTCAGTCGCTAGAAATTGATAAAATAGGACCGTTCTAACCCTACGTGGGGAGAAGGGGGGGGGGGGGGGCAAGGCCACGCCATCTACCTCCACATTCCTCTTATTTTCCTTCCAAAGAAACGTCTCCAAACACCTCATACGTACTGCCGACCCCATCGAGCCCCCTTCACCCTGCCCTGGGTGGCATGAATTCAAAACATGAAAAATAGTTGGTAAAAAAAGAAAGTAGACCTCGCTGCCTGTACTTGGGTCACCGTTCCTCAAGGTGTTTTTTTCGAGGTTTTGCATTCATAAATAAAAAAGGAGTAGGAAAGTAGGGGAAAACATACGGATCACGGCTGCAGCCGTGGTGTTTACCGCGACTCAGTGGAAAACTGCTGTTGAACTGTTTAGTCTTCAGCTTTTGTGGACTGACCCGGTGGGGTCAATAACATTTACCTTGAGGGAGAGAGTGGGAGAGGGAGAAAAAGAGAGAGAGGGACAGAGAGTGAATGAGAGGGGGAGAGCGAGGGGTGGAGTGAGAGAGGGGAGAGGGAGAGAGCGGGACGGAGAGTGAAGGAGACGGGGAGAGGGAGGGGGGGAGAGAGAGGTGAGAGAGAGGAGGGGAGAGGGGGAGAGGGAAACAGACAGAGAGAGGGGTAGATAGGAGGAGAAAGAGGGGGGGCAAAGAGAGAAGAGAGAGAAAAATGGGGACAAAGAGGGAGAGAAAAAGAGAGCAACGGAAGGGAGGATAAAAACAAGAGATAGAGAGAGAGAAGGAAGGGTGAGAGCCCTCAACGACCACAGGCCGAGGGCGCGGTGGTGTGTTGACGTGTTGATCGATGGCGTTGGTGCTTATCTGCTGCAGAGTGTGTTACAGGCGACTAATTGCAATTGATTGTGGGTTGCTGTTCCATTAATTGTGAATCCACTGTGCCGCCTGTACTCCAGAAGTTAAAACTTCATTCATCAGTAAGGAGCTCCATTGGATTCCAATAGGGCCAAGTACAGTGGTTCTGACTCGCACACACAGACGCAAGCACACACACACACACACACACACACACACACACACACACACACACACACACACACACACACACACACACACACACACACACACACACACACACACACACACACACACACACACCAGGGCTTGGGCCTGGAGGCCCCGGCTGTCCTGATCCGTCGTGGGATCAGTCCAGGTCCTCTTCACCTCCGTATAAAGTTCCCCGAGCCAGCAAGAGTTAACAATCCAAGATGGCCACTAGGTTGTGGTTTCGGTTACAAGACAACTGCTCTACCTCCTGAGCTAAGCCGACCCCTGCAGGCAGTAAATTACACTTACAGAGGTCTTATATTCTGTGTGTGTATGTGTGTGTGCGTGTGTGTTCACCATATGCCTGTGGGTGTGTATGCCCGCATGCTTGTGTGTGTGCGTCAGTGCGCGCGTGCGTGCATGCGTTTGTGCGTGCGTGTAAACAGTTAGAGATTCAGAATGCACGGGGCGCTCTCTCCACACAGAGGAAGTGATTATTCAATCATGAACAGACAGCAGAGAGTCTCGACCGGCCTGTCCTATTGGTCCACCAGAGGGTTAGGGGGCACACAAATCTTGAGACGCCAAACTCTCCACAATACACACACACGCACACACGTGTACAGACACACTAACACACACATACACACACAGGCAAAGACCACACAGACAGACACACACTTGTGCACACATAGACACAAATACACAACCAGACACTCTTATAACAGACACAGAGGAGTAACATTGGAACATGAACATCGTGCATCTTCCAAAATGTGTCTTATAATTATTTATTTTTTTTTGCCTGATCCATTCTGAACCCAACACCTCAGCTATATTCACACTAAGTGTTTATGTGCGCGTGTGTGTGTGTGTGTGTGTGTGTGTGTGTGTGTGTGTGTGTGTGTGTGTGTGTGTGTGTGTGTGTGTGTGTGTGTGTGTGTGTGTGTGTGTGTGTCGTATAACTCAAATTCAGTCTAAAAGTTTCTAAACAAGAAACTAGAGATCAAAGCCAAGAAACAGTTCAATAAAAGAAAATAAATCGCATAAATGAATACTTTAAATGTCAATGATAAAACCGTCAGAAATCTGAATTAGTGAGGTAATTACTTTAATTTATTTTAGTTCAACTTTCGTTTATTTTAAACTAACCTTGGTGACTGGTGAAATTATGCAAAGCCAAAAGTCAAAAGGCCTCTAAAGGGAATGTGAAAAAAAAGAAATAAACGGTTTAATTAAATTAAATAGGATAAAAAAAATCAGAGGAGCGAAGCGTAGGTGAGGTCCAGAACTGCCCTCAACCGTCTGGTTAGAGACACAAGATAAACAGGAATCTGTTGAGACGTGTTGTTATGGTGACTGGTGATGAAGAGATTAACTAGCCCCGCCTCCTGAACAACCGTGATCAATGACAACACTGCTCTCCCTCTGTAGGACACCTGTCACTGTCCGGGTCAACACATGCAACGCAAGGTGCATTCAACAGTAAGTGCAGTTAACACTACACAATGTAACAAATAACCATGCTAAATTTAACATTTAACACATAAATACACAGTTTGACAGTGTATTTATACAGTCAAACTGTAAGAGTAAACACACATCAGTGCATGTCACTCTTGTGTTTGAAGATACACTTTCAATGGGTTTGAAGCTCCATCCTAAGGGTCATAAAGCCAGGATATTCAAGGGGCTCCGATGGTTGGGGGGGTACTGGGTTGGATTCCCCCTAAGTCCGCACTCAACCTGTAAGGCATCCCTGAGCAATACCTGACCCTCCCTGCTCCTGAAGGACCCGTCTCTGAATCTCTGGGTCGGTCACTTTGGATAGAAGTGACTAGCGAAGAAGTAAAATAGTATAAACAACGTCCTTCTTCCTGTGATATAATGCTTAACAGGATGTTGGTCCATTCCTGAAAGAAACCTTCAGTTTGCAACACCAAATATCTATATATATATTACATATCTACATATATATATATATATATATATATAAATATATATATATATATATATATATCCAACACCAGTGTGAACATAGAGAAGGCCCCAACGATGTCATCAATATTTATTATCGGAATGTTCGCCACGCCCAGAGAGAAGCAGTGATGTCATCATCGTCTGCTTTACAGTAAATCAACTGAAAGAAAAAAAAAGGGATAAACAGCAAGGGTAGTTTAAACCGCACCCTAGCTGCTCATTGAGGGACAGTCCGCACAGGCCAAACTAAACAGCCCGAAAAAGAAAACTTTTCATCTGAACCAGCAAACCTCTCAGCTTTCACACATCCCGTCACGTAGCTTCTGAACTTTCTTGCCGGTGTTTGCGGAGCGCCGTGGTCCATTCCACCTTTTAAGTGTGCTCAATTGAAATAACAGTGCATTACAGAATGTTTTCAATACGCTAAAATGGAGGGCAAATTTGATTTCCGACTTTGCCAGCTAGCCTGAGCCGGCTGACGCCTGAAGTATTGAATCAAAGCACTAACTGGGGAGTTGTGTAAAAACCCAGATCCTGTTTTTATTCACTCTACAGTACATTTGGATTAATTTCACGTTCGGCTCGGGATGGACGCCGTTTAATATCTCACCAAGAAGCAGACGGGGGGGATGGGGGGGGAGGGACGGCTAAAGATAGCCACGGAACAAGAGCAGAAACACAAGAGCCGAGAAACAATCAGAAACACAAGAGCAGAAACTCAAGAGGAGAAACACAATCAGAAACACAAGAGCTGAAACATATGTAAACGCTGAAGTTGGCATTCACCCCATTCACGCCAGAGGAACAAGCGTTTATCTCCGTCAGATAATACTTGGTTTGCACGATTTGCCGACAGATTATATCTGGAAACACACACACACACAAACACACACACACACTATGTTTGTGTCACTCTCATTATTGGTGATGGGGAAGTTCCTGACGAAAGGTGAGCTGTAGTGCAAGCAATTTGATTTTTGGGGGGTTTTCTTGGCCTTCACTGTATTTGCAGGTTGTCAGGGACAATAGAGTTTAATTAGAAGGAACCCAGCTATCAAGCTCATTAGGGTCGGGATTTTAGGAGTGTCGACGCAGGCATCTGCTTTTAATTAAATCGCCTTTATACCCAGCACTGTCCACAAGCCAGCGTCAAGAAACTTTTCAAAGTCTCCGTTTTTTCTTTATTTCTTTATTTCATTCTTTCCTCTACTTTATCTTCAATCCCTCCGGAGATACAACCAAACGCACACACACACACACACACACACACACACACTTGCGCCAGTAACTAAGAATTCTTACTAATACTGTTTCTGTGTCTTTGTCTGGTCTCAAGGACACGGCGAGCACACCAAACGAAAGTCTTCCTCAACCTTTCTCCCACCACCTCCCTCTCCCCAGCTCTCTTCCCTTCAACTCTGGACGCACATTTCCGAATGGTGCTATTAGGACGAGACCACGGTACCCGTACTTCCTTGGGGTGAACCTGAAAGTTTAATAGAAGTTTGGAACACTCGTCATGGACGTTCTGAAGAAACAGTACTAGAACACTCGTCCTCAACGTTCTAAGGACACAGTAACAGAACCCTTGACATAACCATGATATGAAACAGGTCATGAACATGAAGAAGTCTTTGTCAACGTTCTACATACACAGTAATGGAAAACTCGGCTTCCACATTCTAAAAAGTAATGCAACACTGGTCACCAACATTTTGGGTTAGCCTTGGTACGGTGCGGCGGCTTAATCCTGCCAACGCGTGACATTTCAAAGCAGTCGACAACAAGCTGGGTTTATAATGTCAACGGCCCCCCCCCCTCGCCCCCCGGCCGAGCGCCAAATCCAGCCACACCTGAACCCTCGGCGAGGATTAACGGGTGTTTTGACGCCTGGGGGTCCCGGCCCTGCACGGTTCCTTACCCAGACACTCCTTTTTTCCTGCCCGCTTCTTTGTGAGGACGTCAGGAATCGGAATAAAATCGATGGATGTGTCCGCCTCGCCGGGGCGGGGAGTGGCTCCCACCACTCCGGGGTCGATAGCCCCCCCGCTGGGTCACCTGCCGCCGGCTGAATATTCATGTGACTCGTGGAGCCGGAGCACGTCTTTATGGTTTTATTTCAGGTCCGCTACGCGCAAAAGATGATGATGTGGACGTAGTGCACATCTGGGTTCAAGACAGGCGTATGTAACACTTTGCAGAGGAAACGTTTGAACCGAAGCTCTCTCCTGGCCATCTGTCGCTGCCACTGGGTAAATATTAAATATTAATGTCTATTAGGAAGTGGGAGCACGTCTGTATGTGTTATTTTTTTTTATATGATCCCTCATTTGGGTTAAGCGGCACAAAGCATAAATTCTAAGACACAACATGCAAACCGCTTTTTTCATGGAACTGTCATAACCATGATATGAAACAGGTCATGAACATGAAGAAGTCTTTGTCGATGTTAAATACTGTTGTCCTTGAGTGTCATTCTGTCTATTATGTCCTTTAAATGGAGAGTTGACATTGTTTGAGATCTCTTTGTTATGACAACCTGACATTCACCAAGACAGCACAACCCGTCAATGGCTTTATTATGACAATTTTTCATTATCCAAGGAAACGGAACTAAAGATATTTAAACTCCCTTCATGTTTAACATTACATTGGAGTGTCCGATGCGGTGGGTTTTGATGTTGCCTGTCAAGAGATCATCATCGTGAATACTTTCCTTGACCTCAACTCCATGGGTATGATTCTGAGTAATCATTAAGAACCCATTAAGTGTAATTACACTGTCAAACATGTGTTTCACTGTCAGACATGTCCAGAGATAGCTTTTCCATTATTGTATTTGCACACAATTGGTGCAAAAAAATAATAGTACTTACTGTGTAGTATCTTATCCTAGCTATCTTGAGGTATACGGGAATGGGTTAACCTTGCGCTTTTAAGTTATTGGCACTTGTTTCTAAAAACACATTTAGTGTATTGACAGCGATATATTGTTTCTCTTTCTTCTAACAAATGAACTTATTGTAAGACGCTTTGGATAAAAGTGTCCTAAATGTAACTGAGATAATGGACACTTTCGTAAATCCATCAATCTTAAAAAAAATAATGATTTGTTTAAAGAGCATTATACTACTCAAAGTATTCAAAGCGGGGGTTGAAGTCATGCAGAGGGCAAACATGTCGTCAGAGTAACTCAGTGGGGCGAGTTAGCTCCATGACACCTCAGCAGTGACCTCCAGCCTCCTGGAGCCACCACACTGCCGCCCGCTGTCAGCAGGACCTCGGCTCACCTCGGCCTACAAACAACCCTGTGTCAACAGCACTACTTCAGCATCGGCATTTCACCTAACTTGCTTGCTTCAGACATTTGCAATCCTGAGGCAACATGACTATGACATAACCAGAGCCGGACAGTAACGGAGTACATTTACTTGAGTACAGTACTTAAGTACAATTTTGAGGGATCTGTACTTTACTCGAGTATCATTTTTTGGGAGTACTCATGACTTTACTCAAGTACATTTGAGAGGCAAATATTGTACTCTTTACTCCGTTACATTTCTATCCATAACCGTGAGTACCCGTTACTCCTTCTGAAAAATAAAAGGAGAAAAGAAAAATCACGGAAACCCTCAATTTGTTGTTTCCCTCTCAAACGTGATTCCCTCTCAAACTGATTAGGACAGCCTTCAGCCTATCAGCAATCACCTTCGCTTTCCGCCAAAGCCAACTCCATGGTCAGAATTAGATGAGAGACGATTGTTGATTTGATTGATAAAAAAACGGAGAAACTCACACACATAGAATTGTTAGCTGAATTTTCTTTTCTGATATTGCATGTTTATGTAAGCTGAGCAATTGTTTTTATGTTCTTGAGTATACTGTTATACTGTATACTATTGTGCTATTGCCATGGTAAAAAGATGAAAATTACTTGATTTTACTTTCAATTCCTTTTACATTCTCCAAGGTGTTAACATTTTTCATAACTCCATGTAGGACGTTTCTATACATAAATGTAAGCACTGTGGCAGTAGTAATGCAATATTTAGAAAACATACTCTTGTACTCTTGATACTCAAGTACTTTTAAAAACAAGTACTTCAGTACTTTTACTTGAGTAGACATCTGACTGTAGTACTTTTACTTGTACTTGAGTAAAATTTAGCAAGGGGTATCTGTACTTTTACTCAAGTAAGGAAGCTGTGTACTCTGTCCGCCTCTGGACATAACAAATAAACAACATGGGCCATAACGGCGGCAAAATAAATGGACTTATTTCCACAAATTAACAAGTTTGTAAACCCCTATATGTTAAAATCTTCTTGCCTTGTTTTCGTACATCATGGAGGGTCTACCCTGGACAGAGATATAGACAAGCCCCTCCGGCCTACTGGGGGGAAGGTTCAGGGACTCAGGAGGAGGGAGATTACCTCTGACACATGTTTTCCACCTCGTCATTCTGCCAAGCGGGCTAAGTATGCAGTGTGAGCACCGGTCTCTGGGTCAACCAGCTCCTTTCATGGCAGACATGTTCTGGGAAAGCAGCCCATGGAAGGCATGCCATACATACCGATGTATAGCCTAACTAAACTTTTCTTTAGAAGTTCAAGCTGATACTGTATATATACATTTTATTATGGACATACATGTCCATAATAAAATGAATATATAAATCATAGAGATGGATCGACATAAAGAACCACAGCATGCGTTGAATGTATGTGTGCTAATGAATGGATTGAGAAAAAATATCACCATAACATCAAGCGATAAAGCAACATGCGGCTGTCAGTGAAACACACACGCCGTACGTCCTATGGGCTGCATCAACAAAAGATTGAAAAGCAGCAGGTCAGAATAGTGCTATACTGAAAGCACCCAGTGTCACTTTTTTATAACAAACACGTTGACAGGTTATTATGTCGTGATGATATCAGGGTTAACATTGTCTGAGATGTTCGTTATGACAACTAGACATTTACCATGACAACATGGTTAACTTCTAGTTGTCATAAAGAACATCTCAGACAATGCCGACTTTGCATTGATAAAGATATAATAGACCAATGACATAAACCTCCAGAAAGACTCCTCCATCTCCATGCTCATGTGTCATTTTATGGTTAGGATGACAGTGTAGTGTCTTATGCAAACCCCTTCAAATAAAGTGTTATCAGAAAAGGTCTGGTCCTCTATCTGATAGCAAAACGAAAACAAACGGTACAATCCTATCTTCTATTGAAATCTCTAATATCTTAAAGGAGATTCTACGGAAGATTCCGGAAACATGCCTCCGTTACTCGGCAACTGCTTCCTGCTGGACCCCCCGTGACCTTGAGCCGGAGTGGTCGCTAACGGCTGAGACGTAGGCTGGGGGAGTGTGGCGTGTGAGTGTGTATAGCTGTCTTTGTGAGTCTGTGTGTGTGTGTGTGTGTGTGTGTGTGTGTGTTTTTGTATGTTTAGTTTTCTGTGTGTGTGTGTGTGTGTGTGTGTGTGTGTGTGTGTGTGTGTGTGTGTGTGTGTGTGTGTGTGTGTGTGTGTGTGTGTGTGTTTGTATGTGTGTTTTTGTATGTTTAGTTTTCTGTGTGTGTGTGTGTGTGTGTTTGTGTGCGTGTGTTTGTGCGTGTGTGTGTCTGTTTAGTTTTATTTTTGAGTGTCTTCGTGAGTGTGTGTGTTTTTGTGTGTTTAGTTTGCTGTGTGTGTGTGTTATTGCCCATTTAATCTTAACTATATTTAGAGTAAATAAAGCAGTTTCCAGCTCTTCATCAACCAGCGGGGGATAAGGGTGCGGGTGTGTGTGTGTGTGTGTGTGTGTATGTGTGTGTGTGCGAACGCATTTGTATGTGTGTGTCTGTATGTGTTTGGCCACAGGGGTCCGTTCACCGCCCCCACTCGCCCTCCCCCCCTCCCCCTGTGATTTATCCCCCCATCAGGGCTGCAGTGATGGTAATATACTACAGGTAATTGAAAAGAAAATTGAATCAGGTCAACGGAGGCGTTGTCGGCAGAGTCAACGGCGGAGTCACGCGCCGAGGCTTAACAACTCTAGTGGGCACGCACCGTCGTGGAGTACCCCCCCCCCCCCCCCCCCCCCCCCCAGACAAGTCTAATATCAGGTCAACACGTAATTGTCTCTATATTTCATGTGTGGACTCAGCGGCGGCGCTGTGCTGGTACGGCGCTGGGGTGTTGTGACACGCGGCGCTGATAAGCTTTATAATGGCAGATAAGACCTTATCGCTCCCCGCACGCTTTAGCCGCACAGCAGCGGGGGGGGGGGGGGGGGGGGGGGGGGGGGGGTTGTCTTTGAGAAAAGTGAGATGCTTATTCTGTGGTGTTGGGCGCTAAAGCACTAAATAGTGTGCATATTCAACTGGGCGGGGCGCCTTTATTAGTGTATTAGGGTGTTTTTTATTTTTTTGTGTTTTTTGGTTGCTATGTCTCCTCAGCAGCGACCAGGATCCAGGTCACTGGGTCTTCTGAGACATCTTCCTCTGCTGCTTCTGCCACCAGGAGAACCGAGACCGGCCGGGCCGAATCATTATTCACTCGTAACTATTTCAAATGACACTCTGCGCGCAATTAGCAGATAAGGGAATGGAGTCGTTTGGATTCACCGCCGTACACACACACACACACACACACACACACGTACATACACGTACTAACACACACACACACACACCATTGTGTCTGATGCAGAGTGTTATCGGACAGGGGGCCGTTTGCTGACGAGCGGGTTGAGAGACCTTTGAAGTGAGATGAAGAAGGAAGAGAGAGAGAGAGCATGAGAGGGAGGGAGAGAGAGAAAGGGAGAGAGGGAGAGAGAACTTGAGGGAGAGAGAGAGAGAGAGAGAGAGAGCGAGAGCGAGAGAGAGAGCGAGAGTGAGAGGGAGAGAGAGAGAGAGAGAGAGAGAGCAAGAGCAAAAGAGAGGAAGAGGGAGAGAGCGAGCATAAGAGAGGAAGAGAGAGAGGGAGAGTTTCTAAGGTCTGACGGGGAGGCGGGTAACAAAGTCACCCACCTCAAACGCAGCGGAACGAAACTCCAGATATGTTATCATCTTCTCATGTGGGTTACAATTTTGAACCTGCTTTTTTCGGTGTAATTCCTTTCAACGCCACTTCCATGACGGAGATTACCCAGGGCCTGTGTTGTAGATCAGCCCCACACGTCTCACTGTTAAACCGAGGAGGTGGGTTCACACACAGAAGCCACTGCCTCCAATTAAAACCAAACACAGCGTAGCCTTTACACTTAAACTTAAGGTGGGTTCAGCGTGTTTGATTCGACCACCTGTGGTCAAATCCCTTTGCCGTTGCCAGGATCGAGATCACAGAGGCATGAGAGGATTGTAATCGTAAACGTGTGCACACCGGCGCTCGTAGGTGTAGCACAGAGTACATACACGTTCATATTCTAACACACACACACCCACACACACACAGACGATCCCCCCGATGAGGACATCAACTCCACAGTAAATCATTATTTCAATGAGTGCAGATCGCTCCAAAAAGGCCCCTACGTCCACATCTGCTGATACAGCCGGGGACGGACAAATGAAAATATATTATGCCAGGCTTTTATTCCGCAAAATGATATTGCTTCTGGTGGGGGAGATGGAAATGATGTAATGATGATGCTCGCAACAGCTGGGTCTCCCTCTCTCTCTCCCTCTCTCTCTCTCCCTCTCCCCCTCTCCCTCTCTCATGACACATTGAATAAATTCGTGGTTGGGGATGAGAGATGCTAATCCAGACCCTCTGGTCGTCCTGATCCGGGCCGACTAGGGTCACAACGCGGAGGGTGATCGACATAGACAGCTTTGTCTTAAAGAGCGAGAGAGAGGGGGGGGGGGGGGGGGGGGGGAGAGAGAGAGAGGAGGAGAGAGAGAGAGAGAGAGCAGGCTGATAAAGATATGTCCCCGTGCAGAGAAGAGAGAGAGAGAGAGAGAGAGAGAGAGAGAGAGAGAGAGAGAGAGAGAGAGAGAGAGAGAGAGGTGAGACCCCCTGCTGACAAATGTGAAAGAGGGGGAGGGAGGGAGATCAGAGGGAGGCAGAAGAGGGAGATATAGAGTCGTGGGGGGAGGGAGAGATACACACGGAAGAGGGGGAGAGAATGGGAGGGAAGAGAGAGACAGAGAGGGAAGAGAGTGAAAGAGGGAATGGAAGTGATTGTAGATGACAAAGGAGGAGGGGGAGGAGAATGAGATGAAAGAGGGACAGATAGAGAACAGGTTGGAGGAGAGAGAGCAAGAAGAGGGCGATGGAGAAAGGGCGGGACGGTGAATGTTCAATATGAGAGAGGGAAAAATGGAGAGGCACTGATGATGAAGGAAAGAAGCGAGAGAGAGAGAGAGAGAGAGAGAGAGAGAGAGAGAAATGAATGAAAGACAGGAGGAACCAAGTAGGATAGGCCGAGAGGGAGGGGAGGAGGAGGAAGAGAGAGTGTGGGGGAGGAAGAGCGAGAGAGAGAGAACCCAGTAGATAAATAGATTAATCTAATTTGTTACCTCAGCCAAATGCATTCCAGTCCCCCCCCCCGCCCCGTCTCCACTGAACTCCGTTGTCCCATCCCAGAGAGGCTGACGCTAACCAGAGCCGACAGGAAGGGACACACAGGGGGGGAGACGGGGGGGAGAGGGGGGGGAGGAGTAGAGAGCGGGAGCAAGGTAAAGAGAGCAAGAGAGAGAGAGTGGGTGAGAAACAGAGAGGGAGGGGGTAAGAGAGGGGAGGAGAGAGAGAGCAAAGAGAGGGAGGGGGTAAGAGAGGGGAGGAGAGAGAGAGCAAAGAGAGGAGGGGAGAGGAGAGTACGAGAGGTGAGAGCAGAGCTGGGTGAGAGGGGGTCCGGCGGGGGGGAGCAGCTGTACCTCCAGGGCTCCGATACACTGCGCCACATCTGCGTTCCCAAGGCCGAGACCGTCCAATCACAGATCACCTCGCCTTGTTGCTCAGTCAGAACGCGCTGAAACGCGCCCAAATGCGCGGCGGTGCTGGGAACCAACCGATGATGGGTACCAAACCGTAGCAGAGCGCATCACACCCGCTGGACAGGAGGCGTATCAAACGCACGCTAAGGGCTCTTTGATCAGGGCACCGGCAGCCCGTGGGTTCACGGCTGAGCTCAGGGTCTCCACATCAAACACCCCCCCCCCTCCCCTCCCAGCCTGGTGAATGTCCCCCCTCCGGGGGGGAGGAGGGCTCTGTACCAAGCTGCATCCCCCCGCCGAGAGCAGCAGGTCATCAGGGTACAGGAGTACCCGGGACAACAGAATACAAAGGTACACGAGTACCAGGGTAATAATGTTAATAATAATAATAATAATAATAATGGATTGAATTTATATAGCGCCCATTTATATAGACACTCAAATACGCTTTACAGTGAAGGGGGGACCTCACTAACCACCACCAGTGTACCAAGGAGTACCAGAGAACTACTGTACCAGGGTAGGAAGGTTACAGAGTACCAGAATACCAGGATACAAGAGAAGCAGGGTACCAGGGTACAAGAGAAGCAGGGTACCAGGGTACAAGAGAAGAATAAATCAAGTTTTCCGTTGAACTACAATTATTATTTCATATTTACCTAGAATCATAATTAATACTCTGGTTGCCTGTATTAAGCTTTATAATATCTTTATTATTATTGGTAAAATAAGCTGAAGGATAGTTATGACCAAAGCCTTTGTGTTCCTAACTTTATTGCTCAGCCACCAAACATTACCAGTGTAATGTCAAGACAATGTCTTGTTTTTTAAAAAATGTATGATGACTATATGCTCTGTAAGGTGACCTTGGGTGTCTTGAAAGGCGCCTCTAAATTAAATGTATCATTATTATTATTATTACCTTTCTGCCCTGAAATGATTGTTTGGTAGGAATGACAAGACAAAAAGATAAAACACAAGGCATGGAAACTCTTTCCAGGCACCCCGTGGAACCTGCCCACATACATTCCCCCCCTGCCTCCGGAACGGCGCACAGGCTAACGTGCTAATGCTAATTCTGCTTCTGTTCTTCAGACACGGCGGGACAGAGGGGAGGGCAAAGGGAGGATGGGGCTGGTATCTGGGTTGAAGCCCAAATCCCAGTCCCATTTGTGGTGGAAACTACAACCGATGTCAAGAAGCAGGAGAGAGGCCCGGGAGAGGGGGGGGGGGGGAGGAGAGAGAGAGAGAGAGAGAGAGAGAGAGAGAGAGAGAGAGAGAGAGAGAGAGAGGATATATATACAGTTGGTCTACACAGAGGGAATTATTTATGGAGGGAAACAAAAAGGTGTTTTGAAGTGATCTGATGTGGGGATATACATGAGAGTTTAACAGACAGTTGAGGCGCTTTGATATGGGTGTCGCAGTTTGTTTCTAAAATACTGTTTACTTCCCACTAGGCTACTTGTCTGCAAAGAAACTTTTGGCGCATAAGGAGTATTAGGAAGTACCCGGAGAATTAAATCTCGCTGACTTAATACTTTTTTTAAAGGTCATATTTTTAGAAATCTCACCTCTTCTGTACTATTCAGATAAAGATATAATATTGACATGATCATCAAATGCGTGGGGTTACGATGTTTTTATCAGGTAATGTTATCCACTCACTTATATTCGTACTCGTTCTGTGTATAGACACCTTTAAAATTTCAAAAAGCCTAACTATTGTATAAAAAAAGATTTACCAGTTACATTTTAAACTCGGCAGTTGAGTAGGTGAACCACCCCTGCACCCGTTTTCTTCAGGAACCAATTGCCCAGGAGACGAGATATCAAAACCGTGAAAAATTCCAAATTCCAAAAAGATCCATTTCCTATCGACTTCCACGGAAGCTCATCCCGTTCTCCGAGGTTTTCTGAGGCCGCGGCCGCTATTTATGAATGTTGAAACAGGCCCGCCGACGCAAAACACAAGTTCTATCGGCGGTTTGATATTCCATCACGCAGCGCAACTCCCCCTCCGGCTCCTTCCCTCTCTATCAGCAGCTCTCCCCCTGAAACATTACCGCCGCTAATGGTTTCCCAGCAACCGTAATCTTCCAGTCAAGCTAGCGAGCGCGTAGCATGCCCCGCGGGCTGCGGTATTTCCCGGAGAAACCCCTGGGTTTGCTTTGCTTACGTTGCGGGGGTTTGAACAAGCGAGCATAAACATGAAGCGGGGCTGTTCAGTGCGCCGCGGCCCATGCCGAAGCCTTCGTGCGCACGCGTTGTTGATCAAAGTTGACAGCTACACATGTCGGGGTAAAAGGGGAGCCATCATGTTGGTGTATTTCCATTACATTATTTATCGCGGAGCCGAGCCCCCTCCCCCCATCCCCCCCTCCCTGCGTGGGCAACCCTCCCCCAGGTACGGCGGCGTACGAATTACAGCAGACAAATTGCCCGCTGAGAAATAACGCTGTGGTTTTTTTATACAGCCTGCTCCCCGCCGTTATAGTCTTAAGACGTACATGTTGAAAGCCAAACAAACCTTGGTTTCAGACTTAATCAGGAGAATTAACCGCGCTGGCCCGGTCCGGTCGAATTACCCTTCAGTCAGTCTCCTGCCTGCCCTCAGCATCCAGAGGCAGATTTTCCTCCTATTGTAATTCTTGAATGAAGACGTTTTGTGGCTAAACGGCTGATACAAGTCACTGAAAACACTTGATTAGGGATCACTGCTGTCTGTGCCTATTCCCCTTAAAAAGAATGAGAGGGGCCGTACTATTACAGTTAACTCTCTCTAACATGATGTTACCTCCTGCTCCCAGCTTTGGATGGCTGGGGTGTTGGGGTTCTAGAATCTCCAGGGATTCCAACCAGCCGAGTTCCAAATTCCATCATTCTGAACTTATGAGCCGTACACGAATTTCTACCAATGAAACCGAGCCAATGTTATTGAGAGAAAAAAAAAGAGCTTGGCGTTGACTCACACAGAAGTACAGAGGTAAGGGTTGATGTATCATGAGGCAGGGCTCCCACAGACCTGCAGCGCCCCAGGGGGGTGAAGGAGCTGTGTTTACACCTATTAGGAGGCAGGTGATGAACTACGTGACCCAGCCTCGCCAGATGCCCTGCCCGTTGTGTTCCTGCCCTCCCATTGGCTACAGCAGGTGTGTGTGTGTGCGTGTGCGTGTGTGTGTGTGTGTTATCTTTTAAAAAGTCGCTGAGCTGCGTCGCCACACACACAGACACACACACACACACACACACACATTAGCGGGCGGTGTAAGTGACCCCTCCCCTCCGGCGGGGCAGGCTGATTTATGACATCATAACATGTAGCAGAACCTCGAGTCCCCAGCCTGGGGCGACGGTGTTGCTTCATGATTTTTGCATGCCGGTTCCGCAAGGCTGCTGCAGTGCAGGTGTGCTGCACCACGGGCCGGGGTCCAGGGAGCTGACATCACCGGTCATTACCGCTCACACAACCTGGACACCCTACCGCACTGGGTGTAATGATGCGGATCCACACCTGTGTCTCTGTGTGTGTGCGTGCGTGCGTGCGTGCGTGTCAGGGTGTGTATTTGTTTATGTGCATGTGAGTGCGTTTGTCTTTAATCAACCCTAAACTGTGTATTTAGGTTTGTGAGTGTCTGTGTCTATATATATATTTGTGTGTTGGTGTGTGGCCTTTCCAGTCTGTGTGTTTGGGTGAATACGTGCGAGTGTGAGTGTGCGTTTGTGATCCTGTGTTTGCAGGGCTGGACCAGGTTTCCAGTCATCTCTGATCCCCTCAACACTCCATCCCTGCCAACCGAGCCTCCTCGGTGCTAATTCAGTAAATCAGTTTAGCGCCAGCGGCAGTGTGTCTGATGAAACGGCTCCCCAGGCTCGCACATATTCCTGCAGAAGAGGCTTCTTATTAAAAGTCCAATTAAAACGTCTGAGCACACCTGACCTGTTGATCACCATCTCCACCGTCGGCCCTAACGTGCTCTGATTGGTCCCCGCTCCAACAATAATATCACAGACTCCGGCCCGTAATCATTCCTCATATCCCACCGTTCATCTGGACAGGGACAGTATCTACATACATGAATACACTCTGAGCAGGGGAGTGGAGGGGAGGGGAGGGGGGGGAGATGAAGGGATGGGAGGCAAGAGGAGGGGATGAGAGGAGAGGGATGAATAGGAGAGGAGGGGAGACCCGGGAGGAAAGGAGGCGAGGATGAGGAGAGAAGAGGATGAGGAGAGAAGAGGATGAGGAGAGAGGGGATGAGGAGAGAGGGGATGAGGAGAGAAGGGATGGATGAGAGGAGGGAGGAGAGGAAGGGATTTCCCTGAGGGATCTTTTAGGCCCATCAGCTAGTTTAACGCTAATTATTTTTGTAAATATAGACAGATGTATGAACACAGGAACACCTATTAAACAGCATACATGACACATATATATGTGTATAGTGGCAGTTAAGAGACAGTAAAAGAGACAGTCTGTTATACAAAATTCAAGCTCAGGGACATCATCTAAATTCTGCTCAGGTAACCACTTTAGATGGCCATTGTCTTACTGAATCCAATTTTAACCCAAACTGCCTGACAATTAAAAAAATGCCATCCTATTTTTGCGACCATAAATGTGACAAAAAGATGTCACAACACTTTACATCCATAATCAGCCCACCTATATATTTCCAAACCTACCTCTTCATTCTTCTTTTTCCCTTTCACTCCATGCAGGCATTTCCACCTCATCAACATATTCCACGTTTATTTCTCGCCCAAGGTAACAAACAAACGTGTTGCCCTTTTCTCGTCGCCGTTGAAAAAATGACGGCTTAATTATGATGATTCTATTTTTCCGCCCAGCAATTTCTGCCTCTCCCGCAAGAAGGGTAATTAATCCATTCCAAACAACAAGCCTCTGTTCGACACGCGGACAAAGACATCGAGGTAGGCTGCGCTACGACGCCGCCAGCACTACATCGACGCATGCGACGCGTTTATCTCCAGAAGAAGAAAAACGCTTATGTTATGGGTTCGAACAATGGCGCCCGTCCAGGGAAAGTGTCGCAATCGAGGGAGCGTTCAGAACCGTTTCACATGGAATAGAGCGAATCACGATGTTGAAATAGGAGTCGCATAAACTCTTTGCACGGATACCGTTTCCCAGAAGATTTCTTCACTTTGCATCCGCCGAATTTGACAACAACAAAGAATGTCAGAGCATCATGTTTATTTCATCTGATTAGCGTGAGGTTTTTGAACAATGTCAGGCCGGCCCAGGCCAGACATAACGATTGTGAAACACAAACTAGAATATCTCGATGGTTTCATGAGGCTTCGCAATTACTGCTACAAGAAGACATCCTCACCAAGATAACCTTTCCTGTGTTTGCAGTGACGAACTGTCTTCTATTGACATAGCTTTCAGTGGACTGTTGAACAAAGAAACACAGGAACTTGACCATCAAGGATCTGACAGGCTTCGTTTAGAGATGATTTCATTAGAAACTGATACTGACACATTCTGACCCTGCTGGTCTCAGTTTTTTGTTTTATAGATTAAGATGTTGAGCTTGCCTTTTCCATCTTCACATGTATGTTCACTCAAGCATATCTTTCATGGTAGCTAAACTCAATTGAACTGATGTTCCAATGCCTCAAAGACGTGAAGCATCATCATAGCACCATTACTAGATATATCTGTATCTATATCACTATTGATATAGAAAAATATAAACATATACATAAACTGCATTCAATCAAGTGGTATGGTTGAAAAAGGCCTAGCAGGGGTAAGTAGTTTATGGACAGGAAGTCGGAAATGTGGAAAAGACTGGTGAGTGTGTGAGTAAGTCAGAATGTTTGAAGGGAGGGAGATCAGTTCCAAACGGTTTGGCTTGCTAGGAGGAGGCTGTGTTCCCTAAAGTACGTCTTAAGTGTCCTTCTTTTGAGAACAAACCCTCAAATGTCTTAATGTGGGCACAAACAAAGCATAATGAGGAAAATGTCTTTAAAAGTTTGATCGGACCCAATTTAATAAAAACTTTTTCTAAACGTCCATATGCCAATAAATGAAATTTAAAAAGATTAAAATTTCCCTATTTTGATAAAATGTTATAATGGACACAATTTCCAAAATGGCCGTTGTGACAGTTAATTAGCGTTGTGAATTAGCATACTCTGCACACCAGACATTTGATGTTCTTCTCCGCCAGCTGCAGTCTTATTGCCCTGACATTTGCGAAGCTTTGAGTCTACGTCCTGTTCGTGTTTACCGAGACTCAGTAGCCAATATCACCTCCATCTACCCTAAATCCTTGCGATTACTCTGCTTCCATCCCCGGCGATCACTTACCTAGAAATTAATATAACACTGCTTCATGATGTAAGGTTCAAAATCAGTTTCACACTTTTGGTAATATCGGAACGACGATAATGTTGCAGCAAGCCTGGAACCTTGTTCGTACAAAAATATATTTTTTCCATTTTTCCATTAAGGGCATTAGCCCAAAGCGACCATTCATACACGCATTTGAACACAGACGGCAGGATCAACCATGCAAGGCAACAGCCAGCTCGCCGGGAGCAGTTAGGGTTCGGTGTCTTGCTCAAAGACAACTCAACCTTCAGCTTGAAGGATCCCGGGATCAAGCTAGCAACCTTCCGGTTACAGGTCAACCGCTCGTCCTCCTGAGCTACTACTACAACTATTCAACTTTGGCACTTTGGCCCTTGGCACATGCGTGGGCATTTATTCACAGCTTGTGTGCGTCGCATTTCTTATCATGGTTGGTCCACATGTGCTTGGTTTTTTTGTTTAGTAATTGTACGATTTAGTTTGTTCTTCCATCCCACCCCCTGCGCCTCCCACTTTAAGGAACACTGGACTAGTTTAAGTTGTGATGCGAAGGGGATGGTTGAGGTTGGGTTCATGTCCACACAAACAATATAGAGGCCGGAGACAAAGTAGGCGCTGTTTCTTTACTGACGATTGACAAGCATACAAACCAACAACCCAAGACAACGCGTGCATATATGAAGAGTTTAGATGCAAAAGCCTCTAAGTCTTTTTGACCACTTTTCTTCTAAATTACCATTTTTTATCAGGCTTCTATGTTCAAGTTCTGTCATTTTATTTTAAAGGCAATTATAAGGTTATAAGTTAATGATTAAAACGGTTTTTTTTTTTCAAGAATTTCACTTTTTTTGTTTTTGTTTTTGACCAAATTAAACTCTCTTTTGCGTCAAAACCAGCTAAATTCACAGGTACTTTTTTGGCAAAAACCTCTAAATCCACTTCTTTGGACAATGCATGGTAAAAAAGTAGTAAAACCACTTAAGAAGCATTAAAAACACTGAAAATGGTGAAAGCTAACACAATCAATAATTTAACATTTCTAAGGGGTTTGGTGTGTGTGGATGGGAAGGGGGGAAAGTACTACAAGTCCTAACCCATTTCTCTGCAGTCACTAAACAAAGGCAAAAGGCCCAAATATATTATTATAATAATAATATTATTATTATTAATAAAGAAACAGTCACAAAGCATAACTTCAATGGCACAAAATGCCAACACATTTATTTGAACAATAACAGAATTTAAAAACATTCAAAATACCTTCACTGCGTTTAGAGGCTTTTGCATCTGAACTCTTCATATGTCAACTTAAGACAGCATCCACATACAATATCATATTACATTAATAATAATTTCTCAAATAATCCCGTGCAGTTTCTGATTTGATATGCTTTTGCTACTTTTTGCCATGTGGGATGAAAACATAATAAATAAATGTTTATCTCCCCCATCCTCCTTGAACTTCACTGCACAACTTTACACAAGTGCTCACTGTTGCTCCTTATGCTTGGTTGGTGTGTGTGTGTGTGTGTGTGTGTGTGTGTGTGTGTGTGTGTGTGTGTGTGTGTGTGTGTGTGTGTGTGTGTGTGTGTGTGTGTGTGTGTGTGTGTGCGTGTGTGTGTGTGTGTGTGTAGTTTGAGGGACTGTCACAAAGGACCTCTGAGTGATTTGGAATGACCTCAAAGATGGCGGCGGGAGGATTCCTCGGGGGGCAAAGAGGGCAAGTGGGTGGGGTCGTGTTGCAGGTCACACATCGATCGGTTCCCTTGTTTACAGATCTGCTGCCTCATCATCAGCCTGTTAATAATGGAGCGAAGGCATTCAGCGACCGACGTCAGGCCGGCACTGAAGGGTATATAGGTACGAACAAAACCCGATACAATGCATTCTAATGGTATGTCGCACTGGATAAAAACCTCTGCTAAATGACTTCAAGCAGTGTAACGGTGGATTCGTACACCATCACATAATAAAGGGAGTGAAACAGAATTCAATTTTAAATCAAAGAGGTAATTTATTTGAAATGGTACAACACAAGGCGAAAACAAATGTCTAGAGATAATTGGTTTAAATTCAAGGATATGTGGGGAAGAATTAGATAAAGCAAAGTTCCCATGTGAAATAGTAAAGCAGTAGAGGGCCTGCATCAACCGAAAGGGTGCCCATTTGAAGGAGAGTGAAAACCTGCTTATATAACCCCACCCCCCGTTCTCAGGTGTGGTCAATGAGGTCATTAGGATACCGAGGCTTAGCCCTGCCCTTGTAGTGGCAGCTATGACCAAATGGGGGCGCAGGGGGTCACCACAGTGTCTATAATGTTACCACCACAAAGGGTTTGGGTGCTCCCCTGTATTCACAACATAACTGGAGTGTCAAAGCCAAAGCACAACCAGAAACACAAGCCACAAACAGACTACGGTTAAGTGGAGACAGGAAAACGAAAACAAGGCGAGATGTGGATATGATGGAAGGACCTGGGGACTCCATCACGGGTGAACGCTCCGCAAACTCAAGACAGCGAACCAACCATAACAAGAGCTGAAACTATTTTGTGCATGGCCACGAGGAGGAGAAGGTGGTGCCAAGAGTTTGGCGGCCCTGTTGAACCGCTGGCTGGGTGATAGCCTCCGCTAGCCGGGGGTTCAGGGGGGCCAGTTTCCCTCCGACCGACTTCAGTCTTTGGCGCTTGAACTGAGGAACGCTGAGACCATCGCCTCTTCTTCTGGTTAAATGCAGTGCGAGGAAGGGCGAGCAAGGAGTCAAGTGTATGCTGTCAAGGCACTGTTAGCATAGGTAGCCCCGGGATTCTACCTTTAGGGGAGGGAGATAGACAGACAGACAGAAAGTATAGTAGACAGACAGACAGACAGAGAGACAGAAAGTATAGTAGACAGACAGACAGAAAGTATAGTAGACAGAAAGTATAGTAGACAGACAGACAGACAGAAAGTATAGTAGACAGACAGACAGACAGAAAGTATAGTAGACAGAAAGTATAGTAGACAGAAAGTATAGTAGACAGAAAGTATGACACAGACAGACAGACAGACAGACAGACAGACAGACAGACAGACAGACAGACAGACAGACAGACAGACAGACAGACAGACAGAGAGAGAGAGAGAGAGAGAGAGGAGAGCTTCAGGGTTTTATTGCTGTGACTCAGCCTTGATTCACTGCATGGAGACCAGAGACCAATTATGTGTGTGTGTGTGTGTGTGTGTGTGTGTGTGTGTGTGTGTGTGTGTGTGTGTGTGTGTGTGTGTGTGTGTGTGTGTGTGTGTGTGTGTGTGTGTGTGTGTGTGTGTGTGTGTGTGTGTGGGTGTGTGTGTGTGTGTGTGTTTGTGTATTTTGTTTGTGCATGTGTGTGGGGCCGGTGTTTGTTTGGTTGTCAGTGTATATCTGGTGTGTGTCTGTAGTTTTTCAGTGTATATCTTGTGTGTGTGCGTGTGTGTGCGTGTGCATGTGTGCGGACAAGGAGCATGTAATTAGCAGAATTCCAGCAAGTGAAGTCACAACGTTAACCCTTTCTCCCGTCACGAGTAACGCCACA
Organism: Gadus morhua; assembly: GCF_902167405.1. Lineage (NCBI taxonomy): Eukaryota > Metazoa > Chordata > Actinopteri > Gadiformes > Gadidae > Gadus > Gadus morhua. The sequence goes on from NC_044070.1 coordinate 9,400,633, forward strand.
TTAGCTGCTAAAACACTAATAACAGATAATAACTAATAACATTTCACTGGTCCCTCCGTTGCTGTCAGGGGTCAATTATTCGCCAGCCTTGGATTGGCTCCGCATCTCAGAGATGTGAACGGTGAAACCTATATTTATTAAAGTTTGTTATTACGAAGAATCAAAACTAATTATCAAATGGTGCCATATTGTCTGAACTGTTGTTATTATTTGCCCACAGCCTAAACTGGTTGGTAAGATAATGGGACGAACAGTGTCTGCTAAATGATTAACTGTCAATTAGTGTAGAATAGTTGGCAAGGCGATTGAGACCTTAAAATAGTTGACGAGATTATGTCATCTTAAAATGGTTGCCAATGTAATGAAATCTCTCTGCTGGGATCCAGAGCGTTTAAAAAACAACCCCCCGAAATGAAATCAGACTTTTAGTTTACTTGTCAGTGCATTTTCCCAGTCGTATTACACGCCAATTCAACAAATCACGCCAACACAAATCAAAGCAACGTAGCGTTTTATGTATTCTTCGTTTAAACATAATCCCCCCATGAACGCCGTGCTGCAGTGTGTGTATACCCCAGACCCCGTAATAATAACACTTCTCCTCTGACAGGAAGACGCGAGCAGCAGCGGCCCCGCCTCAAGGACCGCAGGATCAAATCACACGCCGCCTACGCTGCGTTGGTCCCGCCCTCACTGTCCCCTTAAACTCTGAAATCCCCCCCATCAGGACTGCTAGTGACGCTCACCACGCAGCCTTCAGCCTTCATCTCCGAGACCTCCCGTCACCTCCTGCCCCCGGCCCTGACACTACCGCTGGATGAAACGTATAAGAGTGTGTGTGTGTGTGTGTGTGTGTGTGTGTGTGTGTGTGTGTGTGTGTGTGTGTGTGTGTGTGTGTGTTCTGTGCGTGCGTGCATGCCTGTGCGTGCGTGCGTGTGTGTGTGCATGTGTGTATCTGCGCATGTATGCGTGTGTGCGTGTGTGACACATTGGGTCAGGCCAGGCATCCCGCCCCCTCCCCTCTCCTGTGAGATGAGTCGTGGTGGTCTCACATGGGCAGCAGGAAGTGGACATTATCTTTAATGGCCTCCCTGCCCGAGAACCCGGCCTCGCTCCAGCCCGCCCGGCTCAGCGGCGCCCGCGACGGTGCCGGTAAAGCCCGGGATGTAAATGCACAGAACCGGGGTAATTGCTCTGGTGACTTGCGAGGTGGGGGTGGGATGGTGGTGGTGATGGGGAGGGGGGGGGGGGGTTGAGCGGGAAAGAGACCAAATTGGACTGAGCCCAAGAGGTGGAGGGACACTCTTTGAATCCACACCAGAGGAGGAGGGGGAGGAGGAGGGGAAAACAGAGCGGGAGCGATAGGCGGCCAGCGAAGATAAGAAGAACGAATAGACTGTGGAGACCTGGGCCTCCATTAAAGAGTGTGTGTGTGTGTGTGTGTGTGTGTGTGTGTGTGTGTGTGTGTGTGTGTGTGTGTGTGTGTGTGTGTGTGTGTGTGTGTGCGCGCCAGCCAAGCGGTTGAGCGAGGACGATGAGATGGAGGCGAGCGACTGTCCTCCGTAATGAGTGGTCGGGGAGCCGTGGTTTGTGGCATGCGGGCCGGGGGCCCGGTTCGTCCCGGCGCTGCCCGGTGGGGGGGGGGGGGGGCTGCCCCCCCTCCGCTCACGTCACCGCCATGGAGGATCGTTTCATCTCCACCTAACGACCGCGAGAACCCCCCCGGACAAGCAAACAATGTAACGGAATAAAGAATAGTTATTTTTCAAAAGCGTTGCGCGTTGTGTACGTGTGTGTGTGTGTGTGTGTGTGTTGTGCTACGACGGATGGCGCCACAGCAGGGGGTCATGAATAAACGTTGAACAAAGTACACTGGTCGCTTTGATCCGCCGAGCAACAACAAAACGGCTGAGCAGATAACCGCTTTGGGAAGGGCTTTGGGCGGCGGCGGCGGCGCTTTTGTTCCCCCCCCCCGCCCTCGACAGGACGCGGCGTCTCGGCGCGACTCTGGGAAATGGTCCGACGCACCACCGCAGAGCCTCACCCTAACGTCATCACGCGCAGATTAGATAACGTCGAGTCCATCAATACAGAAAGACGTTGTGATACAGGAGGTGGAGAAGATTTGATCAGGGCGAGGGGAAATGGAGTCGATAAAAGAAACCGTACACCTAACCGCACGTCCAGTCCTCTGGATGGTTTTATTTGCTTTAATCGTCAGGTGCGAGCGGATATCATAATCGATGGTAACACTTTCAATTGATGCACTAGAATATGCTACGCGAAAAATCAATACGGCATACAGGCACTTTAACAACCCCCAACTAAACACCCAACTCTGCCCGGGATCATTGGACACCAACACCTCCGCCTCCTCCTCCTCCTCCATCACCTCCACCACCACCGAAACAACGAGCTCTGCTGAATAGCATCAGGCAAGAGGCTGGTACTTATCCTCCACCCCCGCCGATACCATCACCTTCTCCACCATCATCACCACAGCCACAAACACCAATAGCTCCTCTGCCGTCCTCATCCCCACCAACCCCACCACCACCCCCACCTCCCCCTCTTTAATCACCACAGCTGCAAACACCCACCCCCCCCCAAACCATCATCATCCCCACCACCAACACCATCATCACAGCAAATACCACCATCACCACAGCAAACACCACCACCGTCATCACAGAAAACACCCCTGTCACAAACCCCACTCTCCCCAGCTCAGCATGAAAAAAACGATCCAAGTCTTAAAATCAAAAATTGCAATAACTTCAGAAAGAAATATCAACTGCTGCCCAACAAAGTTTCTACGGAATAAACAGGACAGAGTGCAGCGTCGAAAGCTTAACAACTAGTTTACTGGCAGTAATTTTATCAGTGCATAATAGCCTCATCTCAGAGACACAGATCATTCATCTCAACAAAGTGCTTCCTATCCGCAACATCCAATTCAATTCGACAAGACAACAAGAGTAGAACACAACAAAGTCCACATCCATCAGTTCAAGATGTTCGCGGAAGAGCTGGCTCTTCAGAAGCCGTTGAGATTGAGTTAAGACGCATCATAAACTAGAAGCCAGAACCGCCCCGTGTGATCCCTGCGGCCCACTACGACTCCAAGCTACCCCGCGCCATGACTCCCAGCTACCCCGCGCTACGACCCCCAGCTACCCCGCGCTACGACCCCCAGCTACCCCGCGCTACAATCCCCAGCTACCCCGCGCTACGACCCCCAGCTACCCCGCGCTACGATCCCTAGCTACCCCGCGCTACGGCCCCCAGCTACCCCGCGCTACGACCCCCAGCTACCCCGCGCTACGATCCCTAGCTACCCCGCGCTACGGCCCCCAGCTACCCCGCGCTACGACCCCCAGCTACCCCGCGCTACGACCCCCAGCTACCCCGCGCTACGACCCCCAGCTACCCCGCGCTACGATCCCTAGCTACCCCGCGCTACGGCCCCCAGCTACCCCGCGCTACGATCCCTAGCTACCCCGCGCTACGACCTCCAACGACCACCTGCTATAACCTCCAACGACCCCGCGCTACGACCCCCAGCTACCCCCCGCTATGACCCCCTTTTACACCACCCTACGACCCCCAACTACCCTGCGCTATGACTCCGAGCTACCCCACGCTACGACTCCCAGCTACCACGTGGAGCAGGAGATGGCTAAACCTCGGAGATGGGAGAATATGGTGGATTAGATTTGCCCCCCCCCCCCCTCTCTCTCTCTCTCTAGAGCATGAAAAAATTGGCTGGTGTTGGTGAACCAACGTCTAATTGAGAATATGAGCGACCACTCGAGCTGAGACACTTTCATTTTGATTAACGATCAAAACAAACAACAAACACGTTTTCTGTGTATTTACACGTACAACAAATCTCTCTCTCCCTTCTCGCTCCCCCTCTGACTCCCTTTCTCTCCCGCTCTGTCTCTCTGTCTCTCTCTCTGTGGTTTAGCTTAAATAATTGTGAAATTACATTAGCGAATGTAATTAAATAGCCATCTGTACTTTTTTGGGCGGGTTTCATTGTTGACTACAGAAGAAATGCAAACTAGAAAACGATCATTAATTAAGTGGTGTTCAAAGTCTCTCTCTCTGTGGAGGGACAGCTGGGGAGAGGCAGGGTGGGGGTGAGGAGGTGGTCTGGTGAATATTCATGTTTGATGGAGTTTCCTCAGCGTGCTGATACGGCCGGGTAAGAGGGGCTTTTGATGCAGCGCCTCGCCTGGCGCTCACCCACAAGACCCCTCCCCAGGTACTGAAGGACAAAGGGCTGTGATCTCTGCCACCCCCCTGCTCAGGCATGGAGCTCACCGCTGGAGCACCACCAAACACACACACACACACACTGAATACACAAACACACATCAGGACTCACCTGCTCAAAGTGGGGACCTGAGAGGCCAAAGTGGGGACCCCTGGTCTCTGAATGCTTGATCGCTTTCTTTCTTTCTTTCTTTCTCTCTCTGTTTCCCTTTCCCATTCTTTCTCTCTCTTTCTTTCTCTTTCCCTTTCTTTCTTTCTCTCTCTGTTTCCCTTTCCCATTCTTTCTCTTTCTTTCTTCCTCTTTCCCTTTCTTACTTTCTTTCTTTCTTTCGACCCCCTGTGCTCAGCTTTTCCCCGGGGGGGCTGGTCTCTCCAGACACACAATGTCTTGTACTGGTGCGAGAGTTGGTCCTCACTAATCTGTGGTTTACTAAGCCCCTAACACACGCTCACACACACACACACACACACACACACTAACGCAATCATTCACAGTAAGATAAACACTGAAAATCATGTCTGCACACACATGCTGTCGAATATACACATACACGCACTAAATCATACAAAGAGTGCGGGGGCACGAGAGAGAGCGAGAGACAGCGAGAGAGAGCGAGAGAGAGCGAGAGCGAGAGAGAGCGAGAGAGAGCGAGAGAGAGCGAGAGCGAGAGAGAGCGAGAGAGAGCGAGAGAGAGCGAGAGCGAGAGAGAGCGAGAGAGAGAGCGAGAGAGAGCGAGAGAGAGCGAGAGAGAGCGAGAGAGATCGAGAGGGAGAGCCACACACACACAAACACAACCAAACAGAAATACAGTGTCTCCATCTGTAGTTTGTGATTGAGTATTAAAAAAGCTCTAATCTATCCGACTCCAAGCCAGATTGTCCCCTGGACCCTGGGCTGGAGGAGACCGTCTACAGGGACCCCCACAAGAGTAAACACCAGTATATAAAGCACATATGACTGAAAGATTACTGATCGGATTTATAAGGTGTTCTCATTCGGTTTAATGCTTATTAAAGTCTGTCTATTCTCTCTCACTCTTTTAGAACTGCCAGTACTAGGGGTGTTGTGGTATGAAAGTGTTCTACTAACTGCCTCAAGGAACTGGGTTTGATCCCCAATGTCCACAGTCTACCGCAGGCATCCAAGAGCAAGTGCCCTCCAAATAAAGAAACACCTTCCCTGCCTCGCTTCCTCCACGCACTTTGGACAGAAACTAAATGACTCAAGTATGAGTATTTCAAATATGTCTGTTTCCACTTGTTCTTGGCAAGACCAGGACGACCTGTTGCTCCCCTGGTTGTTTTACTCTCTGTGTTTCACAGCAGCAGCCTCAATACGCGGCGGTCCCTCCTCCGCCAGCTCCTAGCCGCGGCGTGGCTCCCCTGGCTCCCTGGTAAAACATGGCTTCTGTCACCGAGGCCCCGGCTAGCGGGCCCCTGTCAGAACCCCACCCACCTGCGGCAAGGGGTGTGTGTGTGTGTGTGTGTGTGGGGGGGGGGGGGGGGGGGACTCGTAATGATCGCAATAAAAAACAAATGCAAATGATTACCCTGGGCTTCCCCGCCGCGCCGCTCCTCGCTCTCCCGAGTCTGACGCTCAGCCGCCGGTGCGTCGCGATGGATGGAAGCCATCGCTGGCGAACGCACAGCACGGCTGTAAAGCAAACACCGGCGGGAGCCAGAATAACGGATAATGCTATTATCCGTTATGCCGCGGAGCTGCTAGCCAAAACACGCGACAGAAACGACAACAACAACAATGGTTGCGGGGGTTAATGTGTAGCTTGCGGTTGTCTGGGAGGGAGGGGGGCAGCGGGGGGGGGGGGGGGGGCTACTCCATCAACATAATCATGTCAGCGCGTGTTCGGAGGTTAATATGGCACTGTGTCTAGTCTTGTACCCATTACGATAATTGCCGGCACGTGGTCCATGTTTTGAACGCCTCGGTGATCCATCAGTGAGTTTTCTAATTCCACTCTGGTTGGAGAAACTATTTGTCGGGCTTTACTTGTAGATGAGGTGGAATAACATGGGATGAAGTGTAATAACACGAGTAGAAGTACGCCAGAAACAAGTACATGGACAGCGAATTATTTATCTCTTGAATAAGTAAGAGAAACAGAAGGAAAATCTGATCACATTGGACGACTCCCAAGACCCAGAGAATTTTAAATATGTGATTTTTCTTCCAAGGTTAATTAGGGTTAGGCTGCCATAGAGTATGCATGATTAAAGAATGACTTATTTACCTGTCAATCTATTGATATGTAAATGTTATTATAAGCTTCTTCCTCTCCTGCATCGCACAGAAGGATTGTTTAAGTTCGGAGTCTGCCTATATTATTGGACCCATCATCTAAGACTTGAAATACCATCTAAATAGCCACGGTGTCTATTATACTTTTCTATTAAATCACAGGATTAACAACGGGACAACACTGGACACTGCAAACGGAGCTTTGCAATCTGCTTTCCCATTTGTGACACCACACCTCGTCAACAAGCAATTGGCCATGGTGATTTGAATAACTTGACATTTGTGATAATGCAGGGATGTGAGGGGGGGGGGAGCAAGCCAGTAAGGTCATGTCCCTGTCTCTAAAGGTCACTGTCGGGGTATGCCTTACCTGTTCAGGTGGGTTCCACTTACCCCCCCCCCCCCCCCCCCCCCCCCCCCCCCCCCCCCCCCCCGCTCGTTAGTCATGTTTCCCCTCCCACCTGATATCATCTCCAGAAAATATAATTGGATTCACAGTTCATTGTCTGTGTAGACGTAAAGGTGTGTGGGCATGTGTGGATGTGTGTCGCTGTATCCACCAATATCCTCCATGCTGTGGATGCTCCTTCTTAAAAAAGTACATGTTGTTTCCGACTTAAAGCTGTGTTTGTCCGGACGGCGCAGTCTCAGGGGGTCTGGGTCTATAGCAGAAGAGGAACAGACCCGTCCTCTGTAAATAAATAAAACCCTGCTTCGCTTCGACGATACCACACACACACACACACACACCACACGCTGTGTCATCCTGTACAGCTTCGATACATTACAGCGAACTGTCATTTTCTGTTCCTCTCTGAATAAACCAAACTGCCCTTTTGTCTGGCAGGACATATGGGGCAGAGCTGAGCAGACACGAACAACGCTTCCGGAGACGGGGAAAGAACGGTAGAAGACGCGAGGAGAACTTATGTTTTATGAGGAAGGGGGAGAGGGGAGAGCCGGCTGACGTCTGCTCTCTCAGCTTCTTCTTGCTTTCACGCTTGTTTTTTTTTTCCTCGAAATGCACCGAGCGAGAGTTGAATTACGAGAAACGGCTAATGCGATCGCAAGATCTCCTCTGTGTGTTTGTGTAAAGACATTTTATTCTATTCAGAGGTGGGCTAATGTACTTCGACAAACAAGAAATAAAAGATATTTGAGCTAGCTCCATTAGCCTCTCACTCTCTCGCCGGCTGGAGTTTTTTCTGAAATGGATACAGATATTATGAGAAACATATATCCATGCGTCGGGGTGGAGAGCCTCACGATGACACATCATGTCATTAGCGCTCGTACTCTCAAAAGTTTGAGGTTCAACTTCTTAGCCGTCTGCTGAGACCGCTTTATTTTATTTTTTTTTGTCTCACACAGCCCCTTCTAATTATTTATATTTAAATAATGTATTCGAAGACGGATTCGGGATGGCTGACGTGGTGATGATTAAGATACAGGACTAAGAGACCAGACGTGTCAAACCATCTCTGTGCGACGCGCAACACGTTTGTGGGTAATATAAATGGTGTCTCCGGGTGTGTGTGCGTGAGGCCGCGCCGATCGCTAACTTGTCACCTTCCAGCAGCGAGTCTGACAGCGTCTCACCGGTAAGCCGAGTCATGCTCTGAGCAGGCAAGACGCGAGTCCACATCCGTACGCACGGCACCCCACTAATTCTTCCTTATGCAGGAGTTTGTTACGGGGAGAGAGGGAAAGAAAAATAAATGGACCTGAGAGCAGGGCCGTCGGACTGCGGGGACAAAGGGGACAGTTGTGGGGGGGCCCAAGGCAGAGGGGGGGCCCATGACCAAAAAAGAAAAAAAAATACATATATTTTACCTTTCCCCCCCCCCCCCCCCCCAGGTGTGATATGGGCCCAGGATTTGGTGCTACGGCCCTGCCTGAGAGTATAATGTTTTTTTTGTTATTGTATTGCTCTCAGGGTCAAGCCCATAGACCAGCTATGAGGTCACCAAGGTCCAGACCTCAATGATTTATCTGGAGACATAAATGAGATAAGACACTAAATGCAACTGTATAAAAATAATCAGCGTTTGAGAACTTCTCCGAGATGAGTCAATGCTTCTAAATGGCTTGTAATGGCTAAGCACACTCACACCTGGTGTGATATGGACCTTTAAGTAACACTTAGCCACGCTTTCTGTAGTCCAACACAACAAACTCTCTCCGGCCCTCCTCTCTTCAACCCTCAACTCACGTTTCCGCTGTTCTCTTCAAGCAACAAGTCTAATCTCACGAGATCTCACAATTCTGTGGAGACTTTGTTTGTCCGCCGCCAGAGTTGAAAGATCGACCGGCCCAGCATTGGTTTTTGTTGCTGTATTGTACCTGCCTAAAGTTCAAACCTATCAGCAAGTGGCTGGTGGCAGGTGTTAATCAGGAACCCTGATTTACCTGAATTATATGTTTCTGAACCTTCTCCTGTGAACCTGGGATCAGTGACAGATGCCAGTCAGGCCTACTCCCGAGTTTTGGGATTTGATTCAAAAGAATATTGTCAGCTGAAACGGTTGCTTCTTCGTCTCCTTCTCCTTCTTCTTCTTTTTCTGCTGTATCCAATGAGCCAAAGCCTGCAGACAGGAAATTGTTTGAACAGGAAAACGGCTAAGAAGTGTCATAATATATATATTTTTTTTTTCTGTAGGCCTATCTGATATGAACAGTTTTCCCTGATCTGTTCATCGGCTCAGAGGTGTTCCCTACAACAATACCGCAGACAGACATGATGATACGGTATCTATGTGAACAAACTGATACACTTAAACCATTCAATGCTGCTGTCTGGGATATAATTACCTAATAGATTCCTTCTGATACAATAACTTCCGGAAGGGTTTTAAGATGGGGTCTGGTTTTAAAGTTTTGGGGATCATCGCAAGTTTGTTGTGATGTGGAGAATGACGGCACCTTAAGAATTGTTGGATAAATAGGTCCTATTTTATTTAATCTGTTGTCTAGATTTAAACAAAAATGTTGCCATTTGGCAGTCACTTTTATCCAGATTTCATGAGTGAGCCTGTCAATAATCAACACAAATACGCAACCAATACTGAAGTAGTTCATAGTGTCACCCTACCCAGCTTCTAAAGACACACCCATAGGAATCAGATAAAACACCTTCTGTTGAAACAACAAGTTCCAGTCACTTGATGAATAACGAGAAAACAGTTAATTTACTACAAAAGCTGTTGGAGTGGAAGTGTCACTACAAAAGCGCAAGGCTTTGTGCTTTTGAATCCCCTCCACCGTGACATTGCACAGATATTAATTGATAAAAAGCGCATTTCGGCGCAATAGAAAATGCTGTTTACGACACAGAATCTTAACCCATCAAGGGCAACCCTTTTCGCCTCATGCTTTTAAATGTTCTGTGCTGTGAAGAGGGAGCGAGGACGGAGCTAAACCCCCGAAAGAGGGTTTCATTGCCACTCCATTCGATGTTGACCTCTGAGGGCTGCTTTCAGAATACATGCAGAAGAAATACACAGTTTAGGGTCCTTTCTTGTCCGAAGTCCCTGAGAACATTCAATATTTTTTGGTTTATTGAGCGGTCGAATGAAAGAGTAATGGGAGCTCAGTTTCCACCTGCAATAAAAAAAGAATATGTATTTTCCTCAGCTTATGTTCCGAATATAATGTGAGATTTGTGTTTCGGCAGTTGGTCTACAACCCTGTGAAAAGCCGTCGTCTATTGTGTGCACTGTGCACCGTCGCTGCTTCGCGATTGCACGGTAGACGTCATCCGCAACTCTATGAAAAACAACCTTCATTTTGGAGTTTTGGCGCCCCCTGATGTCGAAACGCGCTATGATATTAACTATTCGGTGCCTCTGGAGCAGGTACAGATCAGGCCCTCAGACATCCACGTGGGAGTTTGTAAAATGTGTTAATTTTGTTTTGAGTTGTCTGCACGGCATGTGTTAGTGTGTGTGTGTGTGTGTGTGTGTGTGTGTGTGTGTGTGTGTGTGTGTGTGTGTGTGTGTGTGTGTGTGTGTGTGTGTGTGTGTGTGTGTGTGTGTGTTTCCTGTGCTAAAACTCTGATGCTTGCACATTTCACACCGTGGATAGTGACAGATGTGTGTGCGTTGATTTGCATTTAAAATGTGGATTTAATCAGCTGCGGCTGTTGTGTCTGAGGAAGTTACTCCTACATAGTGTTAAACTCATTAAGGGCGACTTAATGAGGTACATTTAGAATAATCTATGCACCAGTGCGTTATGTAGAACTATCACATATTATAATAGGATAGTTTAGGGGTTAGGGTGGTCACGTAGTGGTCAGGATCTTGGTTCGAGACCCAGATGTCCACAGTCTGTAGACAGCGATAAGCAGAATAACTATAACCGCTCTTTAAAGGTGACATATTATAATAATAATAATAATAATAATGGATTGAATGGATTTAATTTATATAGCGCTTTTCTAGATACTCAAAGACGCTTTTACAGGGAACGGGGAACCTCACTAACCACCACCAGTGTGTAGCACCCACTTGGGTGATGCACGGCACTAGCCAATCTGGGCCAGAACGCTCACCACACACCAGCTTGAGGTGGAGAGTGTTGGAATTAATGAGTCAGCCAATTATACAGGAGGATGATTAGGGGGCCAGATAAAATGAGCCTGGTTGGGCCAGGACACCGGGGAAACCCCTACTCTTTGCGATAAGTGCCCTGGGATCTTTTATGACCACAATGAGTCAGGACCTCAGTTTTCATTGTCATTATACCACCAGGTGTGAGTGTGATTAGCCGTTACAAACAGTTTGGAAATTCTGCCTCTTCTGACATCACAAGTGGGCGTGTCCACCTAGATGCGTGCTGGATAGATCAGTTTACCAGCCTACCCAGTGGACTATAGCAAACGTTGCTCATCTACCCGTCATACATCTAGGGGGACACGCCAACTTGTGATGACTTGTGTCAGAAGAGGCCGATTTTCAAAATGGCTTGTAACGACTAATCACACTAACACATGTTGGTATAAAGTCACCTTTAGTGCCCTGTCTCTGTACGGTCTGACCCCTTCCTGCTCCTTAAAGGATAACTCCTGGATTTTTAAAACTGGACCCTATTCTCACATCCTTTTTCGTTTTAGTAACTAATGCGGACAGTAATTTAAAAAATGTGTCCAGTTTTGAGCGACAGCTTAAAACAATAATTGCTAGCCATTATGTGCTGCATTAAACCCTTGGGGGCAACAGCAGCTATCAACATATTGCCACTTAAAGGCTCAGATTGCTCTTATAAGTGTCTGACACGTGATGCAAAGGATCCCTGCAGAGAAACTTCTTTCTTGACCTTTGCTTGACCCGGTCTGTTTGTATTGGGTCTGACCAAATGTCTGTCAATGAGAAATCTTGCTCTGGAATCTCGTGAGATTTGAGTTGTTGCTTGAAAAGAACAGTGGAAACGCGAGTTGAGATGTGAGGAAAGGAGAAGGGCCAGAAAGAGTTTATTGTGTAGGACTACAGAAAGCGTAACTAAGGCCCAATCCCATTTCTACCCCTTACCCCTTCCCCGGTTGGGAGTGTGATTAGCCAGTAACAAGCCATTTTTTAAAAAAAAAAACAGCTAGTACCTGTTGGTGTGATATGGGACCTTTCAGGGATTCAGGGGGAGGTGGGATGAGATTGTAATGACAGAGATATCAGACGGAGACTTCTCATTGGGTGCGACTTGTTGGACACAAAACAAACTAAGCAGATCATACGAAAGGTCAAGGAAAAGTCATATTTCCCTGTAATGATCCTTTCCGTAATGTTGTCAGACCCTTTCTGAGCCCGTCAGTGGCAAGAAGCAAGCACTTTCTGAGGCCCTACATTTTTGGGGCACAGTTCGCCCTAAGGGTTGCACTGCTGCCACAGATGGTCTGCAATGGATGATGCGCTCTCGTTCAAAACTGGATCAATTAGAACAATTATTGTACGCATTAGTCACTTACACCCAAAATACTTGGGAAACTGATTCAGGGTGAAAAATCCCTAGTTTACCCGTTAAAGACATGCATCTGTAGTTAGTGCACGTCACTTTGGAAACGTGACGTTTGCAAGAATGAGTAAACGAGAGAATAATATATTACCACATGGGGGTAAAATCCACTTCCTTGAGAGGCCTATTGATCCAGAGATCTCTCGAGCACGTCAAGTAACACGTCTCCATTTAGACTGTCAGTGTGTGCTCACCCATCAGAGCCCCCCCACCCAGGAACATCCCCTGCTGAGTGCCAGGATCTGCTCACGCTCGGTTTTTGAGTTCACTTCAAACCCATCAAGGTGGTTGTATGTCTATGGGTTCCCATTTCGTTGATTGATCTCTGAAATGCAGGGGGTGTTTGAAGAATGCGGAGTCAAAAAAAGCAGGCATATATTGTATAGTATGTATTAATGTGTTGTTAGGTCTTACTCCTTTGGTTACTTATATACTTTAATGATACTTAATAGTCCGTCTGGCTGTCACATACCGCACACAACCAGCTTCATATACTGTATTTATATGGATGTGTGTGTGTTTCTATTTGTGTGTGTGTTCAGCATGTGTGTGAGGGCTCAGTATGTGTGTGTGCTGTGTGTTCATCATGCTTGTGTATTCAGCTTTTATGCGTCTCCAGCGCGCGCGCGTGTGCGTGTGCGTGTGTGTGTGTGTGTGTGTGTGTGTGTGTGTGTGTGTGTGTGTGTGTGTGTGTGTGTGTGTGTGTGTTTCTCATCATGCTCTTGACCTGTGCTCAGCAGCAGCAGCTAAAGGCTAATGATAAAGCAGCAGTCGGCATCATAAATATCTCCCTCTTGTTTACGGCGTATTACCGCACAGCACCGTGCCACAATGCGTCATTAATTCAAACTTCCCTTTAATGAATGGCAAATTAGGGACCCGCCGGGTCGCACGGGATAGACAACAGGCGTTCCTCCTCCTCACCTCACGACACCCATTACAGGACTCAGTGGGTCCGCACACCGATGATGGACAGGCCCTGCTGAAACATGACGAAACACACTGTAGGATGTAGCAGGGCTCCTGACTCCCTACTGCTACTACTACCAATAAGAGCAGTACCACTTCCAGTACAACTTCACTGCTGGTACTACTACAACTGCTGGTACTGCTACTACTGCTGGTACTGCTACTACTGCTGGTACTACTACTACTGCTGGTACTACTACTACTGCTGGTACTACTACTACTGCTGGTACTACTGCTGGTACTACTGCTGGTACTACTACTACTGCTGGTACTACTACTAATGCTGGTACTACTGCTGGTACTACTGCTGGTACTACTGCTGGTACTACTACTACTACTGCTGGTACTACTACTACTGCTGGTACTACTACTACTGCTGGTAATACTACTACTGCTGGTACTACTGCTGGTACTACTACTACTGCTGGTACTACTACTACTGCTGGTACTATTACTACTGCTGGTAATACTACTACTGCTACTACAACTACCACTACTGCTGGTACTACTATTACTACTAATTACGGTACTACTAATGCTATGACGATCACTACTACTACTACTGCTGTTGCTACTAATACTACTACTACTAATAATAATAATACTACCCCTACTAGCATTAATGCTACTGCCGCTACGACTACTTCTACCAGGTATAGTACTACCAGTACCACTACCATCACTACTGGAAGGAAATGCAGCTTTAACCTTGTCAAATACGCACTTGTACTTATGCACACACACACACTTATGCACACACACATGCTCGCACACACACACTCCCACACACAGACAAACCTGTCTCCCCCCCCCCCCCCTCCCCCCCTCCCCCGCTCCAGCACAGATGTGAAGGTTAGCAGCTCTATTGACAAAGTGCAATTCAATTTCCAAAAATAAAGTATCCACAGAAGGTGCCCAAGTGAAAACACAGAGGGGGGGGGGGGGGGGAGCAGGAAGCGGGCGTCTCCTCTGCACGCGCCCCTCATCTCGACGCGCCCCTCATCTCGACGCGCCCCTCATCTCGACGCGCCCTTGTCACGCGTCCCGTCAGCTCATATCGACGTGCGGCGGGGAAGACGAGATGTGGGAGGACAGTTAACGGGTTCCTCCGGTGGGTCTGACCTTCTGACGGACGCCGCGGAGAGCGTCCTTACGGGGAACGCCCGGGCGCCGCCCGCCCCGGGGCTGTTGTCATCTCCCGCGAACAAACGCCGCTACCAAGACCGCCGTGTCAGCACTGCTCAGCCCCCCGCCCGCCGGTGCGTTTGTCATTTTGGATATTGCATTCCAGCTCCACTTTGTGTATTCACACACGCTCTTAGGAGACCTGTGGGTGGGCTTCTGTTGTGAGTGTGTGTGAGAATAGGATGTGAGTGTGTGTGAGAATAGGATGTGAGTGTGTGTGAGAATAGGATGTGAGTGTGTGAGAATAGGATGCGTGTGCGTGCGTGCGTGCGTGCGTGCGTGCGTGCGTGCGTGCGTATATTTGTGTGTGCGTGCGCATGCACAGCGTTTGCATAAAAAGCACAGCGGTTTAATAGTCTCCCTCCACTCCGGCGGCACGGCGGTGCGTTCATAACATCAGCATCTCTCATATTTACCCATCATCCGTGGACACGGTATCACCCCCCCGACAGCCTCCTCCCATCGCTCCCCCTGCCCTCTGCTCTGATCAATGGCAAGCAGGCACCAGTTCAATAAGCTGCTCCATCGCTATATCAAATGAGTTTTGTTGGGGAAGTTGTTAGGCGCGCGTCCACAACACAGTGACCTTTGTCTGTGATGATGGATGTGCTACAAGGCTTAAATAAGACGTATACGAGACGCACGGCATGTCACTCACAACCACCCCCCCAGAACCCCGCAGGAAGTTATTTTTTGGATGACAAATGGTGGCCGGACTTTTCCCAGGGAAATATGAATTATTAATACGCTCGGGGTTCACTCTGGTAATGTAATAGAGCTGCGCTCTCTTTCCAGAAGGGTATTAATCACCGTGGATACGGGTTGAATTTAAATGGATGGGTTGTGTGTTTAATGGCAGACGGGCATTCTGTATTTCAAAACGTTAAATATTTGATATATGTTTAGATACAATTTGTGTCCCTGTGCGGTTAACAATAAAAAGAAATGATAGAGAAGATAATAACAATTTTAAGGTGACACATCATTTCAAATAATTTTCCCATTATATGACAACAACTTTCTTTACACATTTTAGATTATATATTTACTAATCAGAAAATCTGTGTATATACATTTATATGCAGGCCTATAATCAACATTTGAAGACACCACCGCCTAGTGGATATTCTCAGTCTGTACAACAACATCCAGGTTAAAATCCTTTGTCGTCCCTCCATTGCATCCCAGTATATTATCTCTTCATGAAACATGTTCACCATGGTCATTGAACTTATGATACCCCGCCTACCCAGTTGATTGTACCAACTAGCAGGCTTATCTACCCATCATACGTCTGGGTGGACACTCCTAGTTGATGTCACTAGTGGATAGATCTTGAATAAACAAATATGGGGAGTTTGTAATACCATGTATTTGTGCAAGTGATTAATTCCCTATGTTCCTCTGCTGGCTTGTAATGTCATATATAGGCCTTTAGATGGAGCTCTCCCACCATGAAAATATCTGAGAACCTTGAGCTGAGAAACAGTTTTACATTTTAGTCCGTGTAAATGCCTTGCTCTATCAGTGGGAATTGAACCTCAGACCCTATTCAATTATGACATCTTGAGTGAGTTTAACCAGAGAGATATGAAGAGCATCTGATGTCTTCCTAAGATGAAGCAGACTAAGGAACAAACATCATCGGTATAATTGAGTCTACCTTTCTATTTTCTTATTTACCCAGTCCAGCTTGTGACATTTACAATGGGTCTGGAAATGCAAATCAGCCATCCTAAGTGGTTTCATCACAGTGCGTTATTTATTCGGTCAGTCAGACAGGAGGATGATTACGAGAAGCCGAATGCTAATAGACTGTAATGGATCTGGATTAGCCCCTTTGTCGGTGATTTGCAATATAAAGATAACTCACAAATAACATTTTCAAAAGGAAATGCAAATGCAACAGATTGTCTCTCGGAATATTTCCATTTGGCTATTTAGCATTTTGTAAGTCTTACTATGACACCGCCTCGGCGTTCAAACCCTGAGCCTCTCGACTCTGAGTCAGAGACCTTCAGCACTAAACCAGGGTGCCTTGTGACAGGGCTATACATGCAATGAGATAATGTGGGTTTTACAACATCTCCCTGAAAAGGTTACTTGGCATACCAGTGAGCAAGAGAAAATAAATCCCACTGAACAGAAAGGTCAATTTGCCCACACAAATGTATAAGTGTGTCCGTGTACTTTATTTTAATCAGTTATTTTAATTGCGGAAAAATGCCCCCAAACACTTTTGCCGGTCGAGGCTGCACGGTATCATAGCAACCACCTCTGTACTGTCCATCTGGATTACATTTATTAGGAAAATATTGTTTGTGTGCCATCAATTTCAGTTTGTGAATCAGAGGTGTGCCTTGGACCAGAAAAAGAAAGGCTTGGAGAACCGCTGAACAAGAATAACCTGCCATTCTCTTTGTTGCTTTGCCATGGCTGTTTCTGGAGGGCGGGGGGGGGGGGGGGGGGGGTCAGCCGTCTGTCCCCCGGTGTTCCCAGGGTGTTAGGCTGCCGTCCAGCCGCAGCATATAGGTCACCACACACAGACCACGACTTGTCCATTCGCCTGGACGAAGCCTGGTCCTCTCTTCCTCTCTATGATAGAGAAGGTCTGCTTATTAAAAACACTCTATAGGGTTATATTGGTGAGACGTATGTGGCCGCACACTGTGGAATAGCTTTTCTCGGTTGAAGGAGCTTTGTTCTGTTAATATCCCGTTTGCCGTTGGCACAGAGGGTCGGGTCTGCTTTCCAATGTTAGTACACCTCTGGACTCTCTCCTCTGTCCGATTCACTATGCCTCACTGGTTTTGTGGTACTCGCTGGTTTGGTGGTACTCCCTGGTTCGGCATTACCCCCTAGTTTGGGGGTACTCACTTGGTGGTACTCACTGGTTTGGTGGTGCTCACTGGTTTGGTGGTGCTCAATGGTTTGGTGGTGCTCACTGGTTTGGTGGTGCTCACTGATTCGGTGGTACTCACAGGTTTGGTGTTAATCACTGGTTCAGTGACACTCTTCTGGTTTGGTGGTACTCCCTGGTTTGGCGGTACTCCCCTGGTTCGGTGGTACTCCTCTGGTTCGGTGGTACTTGCTGGTCTGGTGGTACTCTCCTGGTTTGGTGATACAATGGTTTGGCGGTACTCCCCTGGTTCGGTGGTACTCCTCTGGTTCGGTGGTACTTGCTGGTCTGGTGGTACTCTCCTGGTTTGTTGATACAATGGTTTGGTGGTACTCCCCTGGTTCGGTGGTACTCACTGGTTTGGTTGTCGTCACTGGTTTGGTTGTCGTCACTGGTTTGGTTGTTTTTTGGTACCACAGATTCTCTAAAGTCTTAAGGGGAGGGAGTGGCTCCATCTCGTTTACATTATGGAGGACTGCTTTGGGATTCTCTTCTGTGTCTCATGGACTCTGTGTCTGCTGCACTGCCTGCCCGTTGATTATGTGCACCATCTGTTTGACATTATGGCCAACTTTCCTTGATGCAGTCTGGGTCCCTGCTTTTTAATGGAAAACCAATGGACCGCAGACCTGCGATGTGAAATGATGGAGATGTCATCTTAGTGATACTCGCGCATTCCACATAAAGATCAACGCACTGCAACGCTCAATAGCACTTTAATCATTCCATGAACATCCAAACACCAGACTTCTGTCCTGAGCTTTAGCAAACACAAGCATAAGATCCATAATAATGCAATACTACTGTAATCACACATAGTTAGTTCCAGGCCTACATGAGACTAACTCGACAGCCAGCGTAGTGGCTGTCTTCCTTTGTGTTGAAGCCGATGTCGTGCTTGTACTCCCGAGGCCTCGTTAGCTAGTTAAGGCCTCATAACGAGCTGTCGGCCATGGCCGACATCAATTAGGATCAAAGTGTGGAAAGTTTAAGGGAGCCGCTGTCATTTGCTGCCGCCTGGCCTTGGACCCACAGGCTGTGTGCTTCTTTAGCAAACGGTTTTGATGTCTTTCTTATTGATGCGTTTTTTTTTCTCCGCCCGAAACGACGTTCACTGTGTGCCGTTCACATGGATGTTGCATTTTTTATGTTCCGCCAGAGGATCACAGCGCTTCAAGTGTCATTGATGTCTTTCTAGTGTCAGTATGTTACACTGGCAGGTTCAGCCCCTGATGAAATGTAGAGCACATTTTTAGCTAATGGGACATGAAGTACAAATTCAAAAGTCACTATAAAAACCTTTCATCATGGAAATATACTTGAACTCTGAGCACTAAAGAGAAGATTGGTTTGCGGTAGTGACCTAGAAATAGGATGTTCCCTAGGCCAAGAGGTCATAGGCCTTGAGATAAGCTAAGAGAACTAAAGACATATTTTGTTCAGAGTTCTAAAACAAGGCATAGTTTCTATACAGCTCTAGGGAATAGCTGTGTTTGCTGAGGTGCTCTAGAGATTGGCTGTATTCTAGGGAGTTTTACAGCAAGCATGTCTTTACATGAGCACTGGAGTAGGGTTCAATGTTCAATAGAGAGCTCTATAGACAGGACTGGTTAATGGAGAACTCCAGAATTGAACATAATTCCAAAGAGACACACAGAGATAGGAAAAGTTCACTAAGGAGGAATGGAGTTCCCCAGAGATTACTAGAGAGAAAGACTCGGTTTTCTGTAAAGAGCTCTAAATATAGGAATATAGAGAGCTATATAGAGATAGCACTGTTTATTGTAGAGAGAAGGTTTTTGTATATCCTCCACTTAAGCATAATTGATGTACTTGATGCAGTTAAGTTTTGATAAACCCATCACAAGACGGCAATAAGTTGTTTTATACAAATATAAGTGCAGTCATGTTCTTTTTTATTCAAATGTTTGGATATCCTTGACGGGCTGCCGCTTCTAGATACGTTTTCCCTTTTGTCTCTCAGTGCTTCTTGATGGATACACAAAATCATTTTAAGGAGACACACACACACACACACACACACACACACACACACACACACAAAACCAGAACAGCACTGACCACTTGCCCATCCTGATCACGTGACCTCACATTCTGTTGTGCTAAATGGATCAGTAGGGATATCTAGCTGCCCACATTGATTTCAGAGGGCGGGAGTACCTGCTCTGACGGACAAACTCCTTCAGCCAATAAAGCGTAACAAACCTATGTTAAAGTTACTGCTTGTTTCATCTGTGTCAGCTATGACGCAGTCCCTGATTGGGTTCCGGGTTCCGTCATCGAATATTAAACTGTCTCCGAATGGCCCGATTACATTGTCATTTCAGGAAATCCATGAGGGCGGATAAATGTCCCGACTGATCCATGTAGCAAACCAAGATTGTGAGGTCACGTGATAAGGTTAGTCTCCAGGCTACTGGTAACACCATTTAAGAGTTTGACAAGTCCAAACAAAAGGTTTGTATACTGTTGACACGCAAGGCAGATCCATTGTTATGGATGTACAGAACGATATGTTAACATATGTCAACATTCAGGCAATTTATGATATATTTGACTCCTCATGTAGAACAAATAACCCTAAGGCCTTCTGTAATTGGGCAAAATATTGTTGTTGAAATTGAAATGGCTCTCTTTGCATCAGCTGAATTTAAAGGAGACGTATTATACCACCAGGTGTGAATGTGATTAGCCAGTACAAGCCATTTAGAAAATCTGCCTCTTCTGACATCACAAGTGGGCGTGTCTACCTAGATGTGTACTGGATATATCAGTTTACCAGCCTACCCAGTGGACTGTAGCAAAACGTTGCTCATCTATCCGTCATACATCTAGGTGGACATGCCTGCTTGTGATGTCAGAAGAGGCCGATTTCAAAAAAGGCTGGTAACGGCTAATCACACTAACACCTGGTGGAATAATATTTCACCTTTAAAAATCAGAATTTCTCATGCTCAGCTGTTGTGGAGCATGAGTGTGTTGTATCTCTGATGATCACTAGGGGACAGTCTAGCTCTCTGGCTCTCTCCCCCGTTGATTCTCTCCTTACAACTTTCTCCCTCACTCCATCTCTCTCATCCTCTCCTTTCCTTCCTTTGTGAGTAAATAAAGACAACATAAATGAATTAATCAACCGTTGTAGATGAACCAACGTCCATCCTCGAGATGAAACAACAGAGTTAAACCGAGAACATGATGCAAACCTCAAACCGTGAAGCATTTACTCGCTCCTCGTTTTCAATTAACAATCAAAACAAACACGACTAGTATTTATATATTTTTAAGCCTATTAGCCTTTGAGGGCTTCAATGATTGAAGTTGATGTGATCAGTCCAATTAGAAAGAATCAATTAAACTCTTGATCCCTCTCACACCAATTATAACACACAGTCGTGTTCCTCTGTGTAGTCTAGCTGTCGTTGTTGTTTACCCCTGCTGCTCAGAGCCCCCCCTGGCTGAGATCACAGGACCCCTGCTGAGTAGTGCAGCGTCTGAAAGCGATGAGCGGGATTAACCGTTACACGTTGGTGTAAGGGCCTGTACGCCCGCGACACCCCTGGGGCTGACGTCATTGTTATCGCTGATGTTTGGCGGAGAGAGATAGGGGCCCCCAGGGTTCGAAGACACACTTCGGGGTTTTTTTGTGGGGGGGGGGGGGTGTTCTAGAATGTATCTAGAATGATGTTTAAGGTTCCTGACGCATTCAGAGTAGAAATTCTCAACACACGATGAGAAGTAGCCTGTGTGTCAAGCAGAAGAACAATATGAATTATAGCAAAGTTTAAAGTCACTTAGCAGGCTATTAGTGTACTAAGTAGGAATATAATAAAATATATTAGGGAGCTGAATAATGGCACTAATTATCAGGATACGCATAATGGTTGTTTAGTACTTAGGAGGGGCAGAATAGTGTCTGGTAGGCATCCTAGAGAGCAAAGCGCACTAATTGATAAAAGCATCTGGTAAATATTTAAACGGTAAACACCTCTGGTGTTTGACAGATCCGGGTATTAGCGTACTTGGAATGCTGCATCTATCTCGGCCGCTGTCAACAAATCCTCACGCTCCCAGAACCACACTATCATGATCTCAGAGAGAGATTATAATCACATGCAAAAATTATAATCTCTGCCTGGGATTAGGATTCAGAAAGATAATCCGTTACAAAATACGACTTTCTGTTGATGTTTGCGCTGGCCCAGTATCGTACTTATGGATGACGAGATGTGACGTTGAATCTAGCGGATGTGTGGCCGCTGTGAAACAACAGATGTCAGCACATGATTATTTTCCACTGCAGAAAGCTCACCCACATATTGTCACCCTGAATCAATAAGATACAGGATGTACTACACAGTGTAAATATACATGTTCCCCGCCCACCGGGACTCTAAATGAATATCTTTACTGTATATTTCCAGCTCCGAAGGGCCGTCTCCCCGCTTCCTACAGCATTACCCACAATGCACCCTGGTCACACAAGAGGAGCTGGGTTTCCATTCAACCCATCTCCTCTCTTCTGTTTGAACACATTTCCTCTTTTCTTATCTCCTCCAATCACCTCTCTCCTTGTCTACCTCCTTGAATCCTCTCCTCCACCTCTACTGAAGCCCTCTCCCTCTCTCTCTCTCTCTCTCTCTCTCTCTCTCTCTCAGCAAACAAAGGTCTCTCTGCCAGTCTAAAGCTGTCACACCTATTCTCTCTCGTTTTCCACACTAACCTAGTTCTCTCTCCCCATTCAAAACATTTTTCTCTCCCTCCTATCCCACTGCCCTATCTAACCTATGTCTCTCGCCCATGTCCGGTCAAGCATATCCGTGAGGATGTCAATTAAACTGACCGGCTGTCAGCTTCTTGTAGCGCTCTGTGTGTCAGGCATTTTGGCCACACACACAGAAAAACATTCATACATACACCTTAACCACACACACTGAGTGCACACATACCTTAACCCTCTCACACCCACGCAGGAACACACCTCAAACCCACTACACACGCAGAGACCGCACACGTACGCCTGAACACCTACACACACAGACACACGAAGGCTATGAGAGCCATCTTGCTTCAGTGAGATAAATAAATGAGGATTGAGAGAATTTGTCTGTCAGTCTGTGTGTGTGGGAGGGGGGGGGGGGGTGACTGAAGCTACATTGGCCTTCTGCTCTAATTGCTTCTATCACGGGAAGGATAAAATGGTTTAGCCACTACAGTGGCATCCTGCTAGCATAGTGCCAAGCTAGCGTAGGGCCCTGCTAGTGTAGCACTCTGATAGCATTGCATCCTGATAGCATAGCGCTCCCTGCTATTGTACTGCCCTGCTAGTATAGCATCCTCAAAGCATAGCATCAGGATAGCATAGCGCCCTTCTAGTGTAGCATCCTGATAACAGAGCATCCTGTTAGAATAGTATCTTCCCAGCATAGCATCATACTAATGAAACCTGCTAGTGTAATACTCGGCTAGCGTGCTGTTAGCATCCTGCTTGCAAAGTGCACTGCTACTATCGCCTAGTATCTTGTTATATAGCTTCCGCTGACCCAGCGCCCTGCTAGTTTAGCCTAGTATCTCTCTAGATAACATCCCCTGGCATAGTGCCTACTGGTTTAGCCTAGTCTCTCTTGCTTAATAGCATCCTGCTGTCACAGCGCCCTGCTAGTTTAGCCTTTTCTCTGGCTGTAAATCATGCTGTGCGCCGGACCAGGGCACATTGCCGAAGTGTCAGTCCCAGCCAGATCTGTAGACGATCACTCTCTGTTAATTAGACAGACCCCCGCGGGGATAACAGACAAGCAGAATCACAGCGGAGTGTGTGTGTGTGTGTGTGTCCATATGAATGAGAACATTCTGCAGGATCGTGTGTATGCTCTTGTCTGTGGGTGTGCACGTGCTTTTTGTGTCAAAATGATCAAGGTTACTCCAGTGTTTATGAGTGTATGTGTCGCAGCAGAGGGGACATGTTCATCATTTCTGCGTGTAATTAAAACACACTAGATATCACATAACCAGGGAATATTACCTCTGATTGAAAATGAAACATTATTCAAATTCTGAGAAGCCAGGAGAACTTCAGGAGCACCAAGATTGAGAAGGAAAGCAATGATAATGTACCAGGGTTTCTGCCACAGATAGCATTATACATTTAAGCAGTAGATCACGCCATGCTGTGGTATGTGCTCATTATACCACTGTTAAGGGGCGTTGTCCGGCCCCGACGCGCAGCGGAGGGCCGGCGACCCCCTTCACAGTGGTATAATGAGCACATGCCACTGACTGAAGTGATCTATTGCTTTTATACAACAGTTACTGTTATGGCGAAACGAAAGTCATAGACACACTACATTTAAAAAGAAACCAAGAAAGTCAAAGTAGCCGTTTTATTAAAGACTACCAAAAAGTAGTCCCTCCTGGCTGCCGCTATGCATCGACGGTCGCTATGCAACACACTTTAGCGCCCCTCCGAGAGAAGGCTCCGATAGAGCGGTTCGCCGGCAATTTATCCTATGGAGCAGTTCACTCGCCGATTTTAGACTTCAGTGAACTATCCAGCAATATCTGAGAGCTTAAACCACTGTAGTAACATCTAAGCATCTCTCTTCGGGCCAGGGCGGAAAGTGTTAACATATTCTGACCTCACCAAACAAAGAAGAAACACGCAGAAGTCTTGACACAATCCAAAACTGAAAAATAGAAGGGTTGTCTCAACCCGAATCTCAGCCAGTACACAGTATGAAACAGACCTCAAAGTTCTTCTCAAAATAAATCACAGGGCTAAAACAGTTGCCCAAAAAGCCGACAATTACACAGCAAGAATAGAATCAAACATTGTCCCGAACACCAAAAAGTTATTCTTTAAAAATGTATCGGTTGGATTTTTCACTTTCCATTTTATCCAGCACAAATGAGAGGTTTGGATAATTAGACGGCATGAAACATGATGAATACACCCGGCCCTTTAAATCATGACCTTAAACAAGGAACCAACCGCCGGTCGTTAGAGGACAATAGCCGGGCTTAATAGCACGACCAAGCCGTATTGCTACGGAAATAGCCCTCTCATACATAATTCTTATTTTTTATGTAGAGCTACGTTTACGTTCTTGTTATGTTACCGGCCCCTCTCATACACAAAGGAATGCTTTATATCAACACGAGCAGGTGTGGCAGCTTCTGTAATCATAGCGTCCATTTTTAGACACATCTTGTTACAGTGAGCCTGGTTCTGTTTAACTGCTGGCTGAGGCGAGGGAGGTGTGTTTGTGTGACCTTGTGGTATCTAGCCATAGCCCATAGCCTTGTAATCCCTCTGTTGATTTGTGGATTGGAGGGTGTTTTGAGGTGCGTGTGTTTGTTTCGTGTTATGAGAGTCTGATTGTGTTGCGTTGTGCTATGAGAGTCTGTGTCTGTCTGTGTGTTTGTGTGTGTGTGTTGGTCTTGGGTTGTGTTTGATGATTTTTGGAGTTGATTGTGTGTGCGTGCGTGTGTGCGCGCGTACTTTCAGCTGCGTTGTTAAGTCAGTGTGTGTGCATCTCAGTGGGGATGCTTGTCTGTCTGCCCTCCATGTAGTTTCATTCAGAGAGCAGTTGTAAAGGTCTCTTCAGTTGACACCAGGTTTGTTCGCCGTTAGCCTAATGAGCTCGGAAATACACAGGAAACAGATACACAAAAACACTGAAATGGGTGAGGCTGTTACCATTGCCAAGCTGGGAAATACACCATCGACTGGGCTAAGCTGTTAGCATATTAAGCTAGGAAATATGCAGGAAACTGGGCCAGACTGTACTGTATGGTATCCTCTCCTTGAAAATACACTTGAGGTGAAACAGTTTAACGACTTAATTATATTTTTGTCCTATTTACACTTCTTACGTAATTTACTGTGTGTGTGTATGTGCGTGCGTGCGTGCGTGCGTGCGTGCGTGCGTGCGTGCGTGCGTGCGTGCGTGCGTGCGTGCGTGTACTTAACTGAGGTGTGTGTTGCACACACACACAGTTTGTGTGCGTGCATGTGGGTGCACGTTTGTGTGTTTGCACATGTCTGTTCATGTGTGTGTGTCTGCTTAACTGAGGTTAAATGCTGCTGTTCTGTTTTTTTTGCATTTTCCTTCACTAGCGAGATTAGACTAGGCTTGTCATGTTTATTCCATGTTTCATCATTTCAGAGCTTATAGAAACATGATCCACGTATAATTATCAGCCCCGTTATCATCATATGTCTCTGTGTTGTCATACCAACGCTAACCTTGGTAGGATGAACCGAATGGAAATCCCATTTCTGAGGTTATTGCTGAGTGTTCCCAGAGAGAATTATAACTGAGAGGGAGGGGTCATTTCCTTTCACAACCTAAACAAACAGAACTCACCAGAATCGCTACTCAGTCCTTCTCCCGCTCCCTCTTCAAACCCACCCTCCATCCCTTATATCTTTCTGTCTGACCCACCTTTCTGTCTGCATGACCCACCAGCTTCTTTGTCTGTCCAAAATGCCCGTCTGTATGACCAATCTGTCCGTCTGAACAATCCTTCTGAAGCATGTTACCCCAGGTCACCATCATGGTACATTCTCTGGACCCTATCTGGCTGGTGGTCAACCAGGTGGTCCAACGGTAAAGCAGACCGTCTGGCTGGTCAAGCAGACAGTATGGCACTAAACCAGACTGCCTTGCCTGCTTGTGTTTGTAGGAAGCTGTGAGGTGAATACTAACGGGACCAGACGGGCTCGGGCACCGGGGCTCAGCCCAGAGTCATCCTGCTGAATAACAGCCACTACAAATAGGAGGAATGATGGAAGATGTGATTATGGAAAACGCTGAACCACCACAAGTCTGAGGGAGAGTTAGGAGAGTTAGGGGGGAATGTCACCCTGGGATAGAATTATGTCCGGCTTACGAGGAACCGTTTCCCTTTGCGGTGGTTTCCAAACTGAATTATATCCGCTGTCAGGTCTGTCATTGCTCAAAGACGTCCTCCATTAGAAGGATGACCACAAGACGGGGAGGAAATATGTTTCCTTCAAGCGGTTACCTTTTGTTTTTCTTCCTTTTTTACGGTTGACATCGGGCCGGTCATGGTCTCCATGGCGACACATGTTGATTGACAGCGGCCATGACCCGTAGATCAGAGCAGAAATACGGTCAGATAGACACGTTTCCCATAATTCCCAGTGGTCCAAACCCTGTCAACCAGAGCACCCAGTTCAGAGTTCAGAACCACTGCA
This sequence comes from Gadus morhua, assembly GCF_902167405.1. Classification (NCBI taxonomy): domain Eukaryota; kingdom Metazoa; phylum Chordata; class Actinopteri; order Gadiformes; family Gadidae; genus Gadus; species Gadus morhua. Next base: position 9,427,468 of record NC_044070.1, read on the forward strand.
TACGGCTTCCACCAGTACATCAACTCAACAGACATCGCCGTCAGCAGAATTTATTTCGGTTTAATCATCGACTATTAATCTTCACCCAAGTTTAGTGTGTTCGAATTGAATCAACTGTGGCTCCTCTGCCCGGGTACGCGGGGCAGGTCCATCTATCAAAGGTGGCAGAGAGAGAGCTTCCCAGCAGACAATGTGCCGGGGAGGAGCCGGCTGGGGCCAGGGAGTGTGTGACAGCTCCAGGAGAAGGAGTATCAGACTGCTTTAGTGGTGAACGATGCGTTGTCCCCAGACAGCGGGGTGATGCCCTGGTGAAAGCTACGGTTCCCCGCACCGCCTTCAGACACCATTTAATATACCTGCTTTCTCTCCTTGCTCTCTTTCTCCGCCAATTTCTCTACCCCTCTTAAATAAATTCTCTTCCTCCATCTCTCTCTCCAACTATCTTTCGGAAAGTTATCTTTCAATTTCTCTCCCGAGTCCGTCTCAAACTTCTCTCTATTCCCCCTCTCCGTATGTGGGACTGTGGCTGTGTGTAAGTATGACGGTGTGTCTGTGTTAGTGTGACGGTGTGTGTGTGTTACTGTGACTGCGTGCGTAACTGCGTGTATGCGTGCGTGCGTGCATGTTAGTAGCCTCCCCCTGCCGACTGATTGGACTCTGGGGCTGAGTGAGGCTGCACCCCTGTTGCACATTGAGCAATCAGTAACCAGCCATCTCCCCCACGCACCCGGGAGAGATCTCCAGGTCTCGTTATCTACAAACCCGACTATCAACCGGATTTCCGACACCAACACCCTGCGTGCTTTTGTCCGGAGGAGCCCAGTTAAAGACCCCTAGGTGGATGGTGGCAGCCACCTCAGAGGTGTGTAGCGTTTGACATTGTTACAGCGACACTTTGAACAGAAGAATTTCCTTGCAAGCGACTATTGCTTGCAAGGAATTTGACAATAGAAAACCTTCAACACTATCTCTGATCCTATTCTCTCTCCTCTCATGTACCTTCTTTCATGTGGTGGGTGTATACAAGGAGAAATCAGAAGAAAAATGTGCTCCCCCTTATAGCTGGCCTAAAAAACTAAAAAGGCTTTACTCCCTGTTTTCTTTCATTAACTGACCAGCGAATGGGCTTGAGCCTCTGCTCCAACTGTTCCTTCCTCTGTGAATCTGCAGGTTAGGGCCTGACCTCGTCAGGATCTCCACTCTCTTTAATTGCCTCCGTATATCTGCCAGACGTCCTCCATATTGTTCGGAAATTGAGACGGTCACATTACTTCTGGTTGACAAATTGAAATAAAGATTGTCCCCTTTTTGTTCTTTTGTGGACCGGATTATACACGCTACCTTCAAAGCCATCTCTGTTCTCTCGCTCAATACTTTCATCCATTACCATTCAGATCTTCCATCTCGCGGCTTTTACAAATTTAATTCAGGTTCAGGTCATGCTGGAGCAGGTGGGGGTGAGGGTATCTTGCTCCGGGATGCCTACAGGTGGGCCGCAGACACAGCACTAGAACATTTCTATCTCATGTCATGTTCTGAAAAACGTTTATGGCTCTCAGCCAGAAGGCGTAGGCCTGTGTTCTGAGCCTCTGTACTGCGGTGTGGACCAGGTTGAGGCCGACATGATCAGGTTGGTGATGTTAAGCTTCAACAGAGATAATTAGCCCTATGTTACCGCAGGAGAAACTAATTTGGTCTCTGGGTCCCCAGGGACAGACACTCTCAGTTCTGGGGTCTTTTCATCACCTCAGACCCACGGAGCCCTCGCAACTTGGTTGAACCAGCAATGGTTGGTTTGTAGTTGTTTTCCTTAAACAGGATGAATTATTCATTCTGAACTCATATGCAAGTGTTTTTTTTAAGGATGTATCTGCGTTGAAGTTTGTGAGGACCCGTTAAGGGAGAAGAAGAATTGTAGACGGTTTCTTGTTTCAGGTAGTTCTCTGAAACATTCTGAAAGTATTTCAAGGATCTTTAAAACTCTGTTGACATTCAGCTACCTGAGTGAAATGAATTTCCTCACCATGGAAACCCACCCACTCTCGTTCCTTATTGGTACAATTACCGGTATGGTCGATGAAATTTCAGCTGTCCTCCAACTGTCCTCCTTTGACTCTAAAGTGCTATTTGTTTACTCCGGTCTTCATTATTATAAGTGGAGATGTTTTCATGGATTTTTATTTTCTGACCGGGGCTGTGGGGGCGGTCGGGTGAACAGAACCCAGCGTCAGCAGCACCGGGCCCCGGTCTCGCTGTTCTGTTCTCACGTCCCTCCACACGTCCTCCCGGTCGCTGGAAAGCCTCAGTGGGAGCGCGTGCACCCGTCTGTCAGAGTCGTGATGAGGCTTGTTTGTGTGAATGTCGAAATATCAAGACACAGACAACCTACGCATCCGGTTAAACTCAGAAAAACTAATCTACAGCGAGGAGCAACCCTGAAGAAATGCCCCAAGCCCACCATTAGTATGACATCACACCGTTTCCAAAGCCGAACAATGACATGACAGAGCAGGTTTGTAAGGTTTGTACACCATTACTATGGCATGCATCAAGCATTAATATGACATCACAAAGTCCCAAAGCATTACTTTGAAATCCCAAGGTTTCTTAACCATAACTATGACATGACAAAGTATTCAAAGCATAACTATGACATCACAAAGTTTCCAAAGCATTACTATGCCTTCACAAGGTTCCCATACCATTACTATGACATCACAAGGTTTACACACCAGTACCATGAGATCATAAGGTTTCCACGCAACGTCTACGACATTGCCATGGCGGCACGCCTATACTAGTACACCACAAAAGATTCTTTCTTAAGGTTTCCAGAGCATTACTATGACATCACAAGGTTTCCACGCCATTACGATGACACCCCGAGTGTTGCCCTAACCATTTAACATTGTTAATTGGTCCAACAGGAACTTGACTACTGTTCCTCATGGCACGATCGTGATGCCATTAGGAACAATGAGCAATGAAACCATTAAACCCCGTCTGGGTCTTGACAGGCCCAGTGGTACTGCGGTGAAGGAGGAGGAGGTGAGGTCGTGAATCTTTACCGTCAGCGTTCAAATCTCCTGAGCATTAGTGACTCGTCACACACTGGACATGAAGAGCGCAGCCTGACAAGATTTACAGCTATAAGTATGTTGTGATAATAAATTATTGCTCTCTCTTCTCCTCCTTGTTTATGTCAACGCACGCTTTTCACATAAAAACAGAAACATACAAATAAATACACACGCCAACACACACACACACACACATCAAACACTAAACATACTGTCCCTGTGACAAATGCAGAAAGGGATAAATTAATGCGCGGTCTGCAGCACTGCGAATATAAATAGCTTCTGGTTGTTTGTGACCTGAGCACAGCTCATGTCTGCAGCAGCATTCAAACACTACTGCCACTCAGAGTGCTTTACATAGGCAGGTGTCGCCACTGAAAGGTCAATCGATAGGCCGTTGTTCAACAAAAGAAATGGAAAATATATGTACGGTACGTTAAAAATAATAAATAAGCAAGATATAGACGGAGAGAATGTGAGGAATCGATTATGTAGAGAGACTGGATTAAGGAGAGGCTGAAAGAGAGAGATAAGGTTTAGAAAGATAACTTGGACCTGAAAGGCACCAAAGTAGAATAAATGAGGGCTAGAAGGGTCCAGAATGGCTGAAAAGGTCAAGCTGATTTGGTATTCCCCAGCCTAAACTTTAGTTCACATATTATTTGTAGTCGGAATTGTTTTATTTATTTTTATGGCTGTTGGCACTGCGTAATTATCTCTTTCTATCCCTTGGGCTCGGAAGTGCAGAGTGTTCTGGAATCAAGGCTGCTCTGAACGGGAACCGAGAAGATATCTCTGGGAGATGACATTCATACCTCTCAGCTGAATCAAGGCTGCTCTGAACGGGAACCAAGAAGATATCTCTGGGAGATGACATTCCTCTCTCTCTCTCTCTCTCTCTCTCTCTCTCTCTCTCTCTCTCTCTCTCTCTCTCTCTCTCTCTCTCTCTCTCTCGGGGCGTCACAGTGGCACTGTAGTCACCGGGTCATGTGATGAAAGTGAAGCCTATTGATTGGCTCCACAGAATACTAGGTTACCGTCCATCGATCAGCAACACACCGGCGGTCAGTTTCTGGTGCATGCTGGGTATTTTTTCCAGATCGATGGGTTATTCTCACCCCCCTCATCCCACCCCTGGCCCTAGGTCAGATCCAAGCTTCACGCATTGATGAAAAAGAAGGGGTTTTGAAATATCAGCAGCAGAAAGTAACAAAGAAGCAAGAAAGAAAATATCAGAGCAGTCTTATTGTGCTACCATTTACAGGAACTGTAGGTGAGATTAACGAGCTATTATTGCAGGGTTATAATCTCTACATCCCTAGTCATTTGTTATAGATGAGCAGAGAGAGAGGGAAATTTGTTTAGTTTCGAAATCTTGCTTGCATCTAGTCTGTACAGAGTTCAGCCTTCCCATAACACCGCCCCTCTTATCTTCATCACTCCCTTCCTCGTCTTCCTCATTAGATTAATCTCTGTCCTCCTCCTCCCACTCAGTGGGCTGGGCCACTTGAGGACTCACCCCCACCATCACCACCAATGGCATCGGCAGAGTCCCACTGGCTCAAGTCCCAGTGAGGCACTGGAAGACTCGACAGAACATGACTCACAGAGACAACCACTTCTCCTCTCATCCGGCATTCAAGAGGCAACACACAACGTGGTGTCAGAGAGAGAGAGAGAGAGAGAGAGAGAGAGAGAGAGAGAGAGAGACGGACAAGGGGAGAGCAGTAAAGGAGTTGGAGGGAGGGAGAGAGTGAGCAGGGAGAGAGGGAGAGTGCAAGAGACCGATGGATGTATGGATATGGAAATACATAAAGCTAGAGAGATAGGTAGAGAGAAAGAGGATCCCAGAGGAAATTAATTTGAATTCCAGTAGAATACCAATTCATGACGGAAGAGATGAGATACAACACTGTGGTTCTACAACGCCTAAGTTATATAATACCATAAGTGCTTTACATTTCATGCCTCACCCCTCACATTCCTCCCCTCACAATCACACGTCCATGGTGGTGTCACCCATGCAGGGCAACAACCATAGCAGTTTGGCGTCACCTGGTCAGAAGCCCTCCGGCTCCGTGTTGTAATTAACTCATGTGCTGAGGGGACTGTGATGTGCTCAGCCAGAGGACGACCGGTTCAACAGCTGCTAACTGATCCTGGGTCTGTTTCATGACTAACAAGAGAAGACGGCGGCGGTGCTGGCGGTGCTGGGGCTTGTGGTGCAACACCTGCTATTGTAGCGCCTCTGGAGATGAAAAGGCAACAGCACGTAAAAACCCACTGCTGGCTGAGGCTGCTCCTGACGTCCCCACAGGGGTCCTCAACGAGGCGGGAGTGTAAACCGGGGCCTGAGTCCCTGGAGCAGAGTCTCAGGTGTGTGATTCATAACAGGTGATTAGAGAGATAGCCGCCACACCTCCAGGCAGGAAGTGACCTCAGAGACCCAGCCCAGAGGATGACAGCCCGGAGGTTAGAGGTCAGGATAGTCCTTATACCTCAGAGCAGGTAATGACCCCCCCCCCCGGGCCTCTCCAGACTTGTAACAGTAGCCAATGGAAAAGCAGCCTTGGATTCTAGGCGGAGAAGGGGTTCTAACTGCAGGGGGATGAGGAGGAGAAGATATCCGAGGGTGTTTGTGTGTATGTGTGTGTGTTTGGGTGTTGTTGTGTGTGTGTGTTTGGGTGTCGTGTGTGTGTCGTGTGTGTGTGCGTCGTGTGTATGTGTGTGTGTGCATGCGTGCGTGCGTCTCTGTGTGTGTGCGTGTGTGGCTGTTTGAGTGAGTGTGTGTAATGAGGACATGGAGGTGGAGACAGTGATAATGAGTGTGAGGCATAATGGGGACATTGAGGACCGCGAGGTGCAGAACAACAACAGCTTTTTATAGCAATACTTTTTCCCTTGTGTATCAGTTTACTTCCTGATCCCAGTAGGTTTTCTTATGCATTAAATTGCAGGTATATGAAGCACTATATTCCTTAAAAAAATGAATATTTTGTGTAAAAGCAATTTTAGGCAATTTTGCCTACAAACAATTTGAGGCTCCATTCAGGAACTAGCCAAATATGGAAAGGTGAGCAAAACAATTCTGGTCCTCTAGACACACTGTGAAGGTAGGACTGCTCCGAGATCTTTGAAGCTTCTGCACTCCTTTGCATATTTACCAGAAGGGAAATGACAGTTAGTGGAGACAACAGCACAACAGGGAACGAGGGGGAGGTGATATTATTCTTATTGTTTACCTCTCTAAACACCTCCCCCACAGACCACCGCTCCGTCATCCGTAGGGTCGTTGGGGCTACAAAACAAGCGTCCCTTGTCTGCTTTGATCTTCAGATCATCCACCACAGGAAACAGGAAGTAAGCAATCCGTTCTTTGGTTTTAGATGAGATGTAAACAAACTCATAGGAATGTCGTCGTCCCTCGAAACATTATGACACATAACAACGCGTGGGTGTGTGTAGTGGTGTGTTTTTGTGCGTGTGTATGATGTCGACCTTGGGGTTTTTCTCTCAGAATAAAAAGTTGAAAAGTCTCTTCAGTAAAAAAAAGTAAAATCCTGTTAGCATCTTTTGTATTAGTTGTTAAGCGCTTCGAACAGCCCAGCCTCTGTTCATCTTTCCAAACACAACAGTGTGTGTGTGTGTGTGTGTCGGTGTGTGTGCGTGTCTGTAGGTGTTTGCGTGTGTGTGTTTGTGTGTACACGTATGTGTGTGTGCCTACAAGTATGTGTGCGTGCGCTTGTGTGTGTGCGCGTCTGTTTGCGTGTGCGTACGTGCATGTGTGTGTGTGTGTAGTCGTATGTGTATGCACACGTATATGTGTGTGTGTGCGTGCGTGCATGCGTGTGCGTCCCTGCATGTGTGCGTGTGTGTGCAGCAGTCTGTTCAGAAGGTGTCTCTGATGCTAAAACAGTGCAGCGATGCTCCCGGGGTACAAAGAAATGTGTAGAAATGTTTGATGACAGCAGTAGCTTCTCTGCTCCTCCCAGCCTCTGACTACAGCTGTCCCACGCGCCGAGCACAGCTCCCTCAGCCTGTCAACCGCTATCTGACGTTTCAAAGGTCACTTAAGTCTGCCGTTATTTGAAGTGAGGGAGTGGAGGAGGAGGTGGAGGGAGTGAAAACTATCTGCCTGCTTATATCTACAGTAAACATTTCTCCTAGAAGCAGTGGTGATGGAGAAAAACATAAAGTGGTCTTGGCTACCAGAATGCTTCTTAAGTGTTGAACATTTAGATTATAGAATTGAAGGAAATTCAACATCACATGTTGCAAGCTGGGATACTGAAATATTCCGTTAGTGGTTCAACCGACAATTCCGGTATGGAACACCAGGACGGTTGGGAATGATCAGGGGAGGACAAATCTGATCTTTAAATCTTTCCTCCAACATCTATGTTGGAGCTATGCAGTTCTTAGATTTAATTGTGAAACATTAATTTAGTTTGTTTGCTTAATATAAAATAATATGACTATTTTATGTTTATTTTCTCGTTTGTATTATAAATTAGTTAATTTGAGTTTGTTTAGGCTTTTGTTTTGAAATTATTACTAGCCTATATATAGAGGTGGCGGGCATAGGTAAGAGAGGCACTGGGAAGGGTCATGGTTTTTTACCAGCTGTACGAGAGACACAAAGGAGTGAGGCTGCTGGTTCACACTGTTGCACATTTGTTTTGTTTGCTTGGAAGATCGTAAAATAAACCTGCAGATATCTAAATTCACGACTCGACAGTTGACTCTTTCTACTGCACTGCGTAAGGTTCGTCCCCCCTGGTGCCTCAGTGGCTATTTTGATTACGTTGCTTTGTTTGATTTCTTAATTTTCAAGTTATTGTTTCATTGAGGACAAATCGCCACTACAATCTATGATGACCATGGTTACCATGAGAACCATATATTCATAGTCCTATTCCATAATTCATGATTTTTTTTAGGTTGAGATCAGACGTGAGAAAAGTTTTATCAGAATTTCTCGACTTGCGGATGATATTTATATTCAAGGATGTGCTCGCGGGAGGCTTGTTATAACACTCACGGAGGGCTCTACGGATTCTTCCGGACATATCTTGTTCGTTTGGGACTTCCATCCCAGATGTTACCCCCCCCTTTAGTGATTGAGATGCTGCTGTTGCCATGGTGACACTTTTTAGCTTTGTCCCTCTGCTAAAACTAGAGGGAAAGATATCTAACCATATAATGTACCATAACCTTTGGAGGAACTCAAAATCTGTTGTATATTAATATATAATGTTTACTATAACCCACAAGTCGCTTCGGATGAACACCTCTGCTAAATTACCAAATGAAAATAAGGAGATAATAGATAATGTATTCTAACCTTGAGTATATTTATTTGAATACATTATATTGTGTCCTCTTTAACCAGCCACTCACTTTGGATAAAGCCATGTTGAATTAAATGTAAATAGCTGAATTGTACATTTACATTGGACAGATTTGATTTATCCTTGGGTCTTGAACTCAAACACTGTGTTTACACGGCAATGATTATCTTGATCTGGTTAACCTTATGAATCTCTCCTGTGGGTTCGTCCCCCGTCTCCTCTGTCTGATCGCTGCAGGAGGGAAGCAGATAATGATCTGCGGCTGCTTAACTCTCAGCCAGGTCTTGCAGTCCTATTACTTTATAATTCCTCTTATTTGTTAGCTGGAGATTCTGCACACGTAGAGAAGAGAATGGAAAACTCAGTCCCCAAAACATAATCAGGGATTGTTTTAGTGTGTGAAGGACGGGCAATATCTAAAAATGAAATAACACATTTCCAAATACAGTGTCAGTAATTTGTTTATTTTCATATGGTGGTCGTTTTAACAACCGGAGGTCATTTTGTTGTTGAGGACGAGGCGGCCCAACAATCACAACACTGGAGAACTTCTGGTGGTCAGGCTCCAAGTCAAGCTTTAGATAAAAGACGCACGCATCAATCATGATAATAATGTGTTGTAGGCCTGTTGTGTCCTCAGTCTGTTGTGTTGTAGGTATGTTGTGTCCTCAGTCTGTTGGGTTGTAGGTCTGTTGTGTCCTCAGTCTGTTCTGTTGTAGGTCTGTTGTGTTCCCAGTCTGTAGGTCTGTTGTGTCCTCAGTCTGTTGCGTTGTAGGTCTGTTGTGTCCTCAGTCTGTTGTGTTGTAGGTCTGTTGTTGTCTGTTGGTGTGTAGGTCTGTTGTGTTCTCAGTCTGTACATCTGTTGTATTCTCAGTCTGTTGGTGTGTAGGGTTGTAGGTCTGTGGTTGTCTGTTGGTGTGTGTGTGTGTGTGTGTGTGTTATAGGTCTGTTGTGTTGTCAGTATGTCGGTCTTTTGTGTTCTCAGTCTTTAGGTCTGTTGTGTTCTCAGTCTTTAGGTCTGTTGTGTTGTCAGTCTCTAGGTCTGTTGTGTTGTACGTCTGTTGTGTTCTCAGTCTGTAGGTCTGTTGTGCTATCAGTCTGTTGGTGAGTAGTGTTGTAGGTCTTTTGTAGGTCTGTAGGTGTGTGTGTGTGTGTGTGTGTGTGTGTGTGTGTGTGTGTGTGTGTGTGTGTGTGTGTGTGTGTGTGTGTGTGTGTGTGTGTGTGGCCAACTGGGTCCAGTGATGGGCAGGTTGTATTAGCAGCTGATTCCCATCGCCGCGGTGTGGAGTCTGCCGCTCACCTCCACCTGTCACACGGGACTATTCCTCTCTGCTGGAAAAATAACCAAATTAACAGCACCGCTCCAACGGGGGGTGGGCTGAATATTGATTCCATGATTATCTCCATGGCAACGCCACCTGACTCTAGGTGAGGAAGAGGATGTGTGGAAGAAGAGGTGATGAAGAGGAGGTGAGGGAGAGCCCATGAGTTGTGAACAGAAACGGGTGACGACTATCATCACATTAAGTCCATTTCAACATGATTTGGTTGGAAAGACTTTTTTATGACGGATTTTATGACTGCTGTATTATTGTGGTGCTTTTATTGGTTGTCTAGAGCAAAGAAACTGCAAATCTCATTTATAAACACACAAGCAATCAAACCTAACCTAATCCAACGCTAGGAACAGTGCTGAAACACTCTTGAAAAACTGCTCTGGGTTTCCTGTGAACAGCTGACAGCTGGTTTATGTTTCAGAATCTCTTGAGAATGTTTCAGCATCTCTTGAGATTAGAAATCCTTCTGCCTTTGCAAGGCCTTTGGGAAGGTGATGGGGGGGGGGGGGGGGGGGGTTCTATTGGTGCATATTGTGTTGAAGTTGATATGTCGTAATCAGGTTGATAAGAACTGTTTTCAGCTCTGCTTATCGACACAAACACGTCATCGCTCGAGCCACTGCTGACTTTATCACGTCTTTCAGTTTCTCCTGCAGCCAAACCCAAGCTTTTCTTAGATATTATGATTCACATTTGGCTCATGAATCATAATCACACATGACTCAGCGTGAGAAACCCCAGATTGAATAGATAATGCGGTCTGACACCCAGTAATCAATATGTCAGATGTAAGAATGCGGTTGTTCATATTTCCCTGGCTCTTGTGTTGATGATTTGCAAGATAAGCTGGCAGCTGGCCTGCCTGCAGTCACTTGAAACCTAAAGGCTAAAACATTCAGCATTAATCTACATTTTTGTTCAGTATCCAATATTCACTTTGAATTCTGCTCAATCCCAATGGCTGCAATCACAACAGTTACATTTGTACTTATTTTGCAGAATACCATAAATAGATATTAATGAATCTAACTAGACAACGTAGGTGATTAATCAACTATCATTTCCCATGCAATGCCAGTGTTGACTGCTAAGGATGCAAGGATGTCTATTATTTAAATTCCAGGAGAGAAGAGCCCATGATTGAGTTTCTTGAATTCCCAGCACTTCACTGCTGGACATCGACTGGTTAAGAGGATTAAAACGGAGGCCTGGGGTGTTGATGATGTTCTCTCTCGCTGCAGTCTGCTAGTTGAAGTCCTGCTGATATAAAGACAGACCGCTCAGCTCAAAGTGAAGGTCTCTCATGTTATAAATTCATCATTCAACAGTCTGATTCTCCCTCTCCGTTTGGGTCTAAAAACCTTGAAAATTGATCCTTGTTGCCATTTGTGTGTATAGGTGTTTGTAACAGTGTCACACTGTTTATGATCGGTAGTGTTCGGTATATATGTACAGTTTGTGTGTCTGTGTGTCTGCGTGTGTGTGTGTGTATGCATTTATACACCACCTACTGTGAGTGTAATAGTCCTCTGTGTGCCATCCTGCAGAGCAATGGTACAAATGTAATCTCCACATGGGGGGGGGGGGGGGGGCGTTTGTTAGGTCCTGATCTACTTAGTAGTTCATGCGGAGCCAGGTGGAAACACATTTAACCTTCTGCCTCTCCCCACGGACCCCCAGGGAGACGCTGCCTGCAGGCCGATAACCTGGGCGAGACCACCCCAGGCTGGGGATTCCACAGAAGACCTTAAACTACATTAAAGGAGACAGACAGTCAGTCAGTCATTCAGATGGACACATACAGAAAGATATCCTTAGCCTCATAGATAATTGCCGACGTCATATTTTAAGGCTCATCTTGTATTAAGCGTCAAAGCCTATGTCAAATTACTTAGGCAGATAATGAATATGAAATGAAAAAAGCACTCTGATTGGCTTAGGATATAGCCAATGAGGTACAGTAAAACAGCAGCTAAGGAGAGTAGAGTTAGGTTAGATATCACAAGTTGGCCAACATTCTATGCTATGAGGCTAACGATATCTGATCATGAAGCATGTCTGTCCGTCCGTCCGTCCGTCCGTCCGTCCGTCCGTCTGGACTGTTGTGTTGCTGAGCACCCAAGAAAGTGCAGACCACGCATGTTTGAAACGGGCGCTGAACTTGTCAGAATAATAACGATCACTTATGCTATGTTTTAGACACGAACAGTGTATATAATAGAGACTCTGGCAGAGCAGTCGGTGTGGAAGTGATGATCGATGTCCTCCACGTTTCCCGCTTTGTCACCCATCACAGGAGATCTGTTTAGAACATCTCCTACTCTCTGCTCCCTTGATCATAAGACTATGGAGGAGGAGGAGGAGGAGGAGGAGGAGGAAGGTGACAACGACAAGGAGGAAAAGGGGGGAGAAAATTTCTGAGCCCTTATGGACACTAGGCCAGTGATAGATGGAGACATGTGTCGCTCGTTTTGAACGTCTGCAAACGGTGAAGGTCTTTATAGTTAAATGTCAACATGTGTCTTCCCTATATCAGTCTCAGCCAGACCCAGATGTCCTTCTCCAGCTCCGATTTCTTTCATGAAGGAAGCTAAATCATAAAAACTGGAGCGGCTACAAAAACATTCCTCTTTTGCTGCGTGACCAAGTCTCGAATAAATAACCAAGTCTGGGAGTACGAACACAAGGTGAGCAGATTTTAATTTTCCTGTACGATATTCTGAATGAATAATTTTTTGCTGTATTCCCCACTGAGCTAATTATTAAAAATATATTTCTTTATTTTCTCCTCATAGCTGTGGATCTCAGCAGGTGCCCCAACACCTGACTCTCTGTAGAAGTCTCTGTAGAATCCTCATGACTGCCCCAAGCAGGAGGCCAGTCAACAAGCTTTAAAGGGAGCCCACCCTGTAGCAGTCATCTCTTCATGACTTCCACCAGCAGGAGGTTAGTCAACAAACTTCAGAGCCGTGCCTCTCTGAAGCAGCCCTCCCTCCATGACATCCAACCAGCAGGGGTTCAGTCAACAAATTGGTGTTCGTGTGGTGGAGGAACGAGGAAGGATTGGTCTTCATAACCCAAACCCAGGGTGGCCCTAGAAACACACCGAGGGCCTTTAACCAACACCCACATGCTGCTGGTTGCGTTTGAAAAAGGCAGTTTGTTAGGTCATGTGGTCATGCACACATTCCACTCCTGTTTTGAAAACCACACTGGGAGTTTAATGGTGGCTAAACCGACAAACTCTACACTCGCCCGCAGATCAAATCCTTGAGTGTGAAATTATGTCAGGAGTACGTCAGTCTCTACAATGGTATTTCAGGTCTCTAAAGGACATTCCAGGGACCAACTGAACTGAATAAACGAATCCGACATACCAAACCTGGGTTAGTCTAAATATGGCGGACATATTCTGTACTACAAACAAGCTACTCTGTCAGATTTAAAGAGAGATTGAGCAAAAAGGGAGAGAAGGTTTTTATTTGCCATTTGTGAGAGAGAGAGAGAGAGATAGAGAGAGAGTTTCCAGGAGAAATCCAACAGGTGTTGGGCTGACTGGGGGCCATCTTGGGGATGAATCAACAAACGATTACGGAGTGAAGCCAGGCGTGGAAGAGCCTCCACAGTCAGGGGTCAGGGGTCATGATGTAGAGATGAGTACTCCTGTCAGGGAGCATCCAGGGAGAGCTCTTGCACGGCCATGTTGGTACAAAGCAGCGCTTTTATTTTGTAACCGCGCTTTTAGTCTGACAGCGCTATTAGTTTAGTACAGGGATTTTAGGTTTGTGACAGCGCTTTAGTCTGGAATGGCGCTTTTAATTTGCATCACCCCTTTTAGGTTTTGACTGCAATTTGAATTTACGACGGTGCTTTTAGGTTTTGATGGTGCTTTTAGTTTGTGACTGGGCTTTTAGTCTACCTGTCCTCCAGAGAGGTGGCAGATGAACACAGTAAAGCACCCCCCCCCGCCCCCACCCCCTGCTGTGTCTGATGGCCGGCGATAACCACCACCTTCCTGGTCAGCTTGTAAACTCGGCCCGAAGATTCCAAAAAACATCAAACAACAATGACGGGGAGTGGTGAGAGGACTGATTATCAAGGAGGACTTCATGAAGACAACTATCTCCAGCCCCAAGCCTTAAAGGAGCATTTCACCGGTGGAGGCATGAATATGTATTGCAATTGGGTCCTATATGTAGTCGAATAATAAAATAAAATTCTACTTTGGTGCAGTCTTGACCGAGAAAAGGCAGAAAGTGACTTTTTGGCGCTTGTGGATTGAAGACAACAACTCCCACCATGCACAGCTTCGCTGGCGGCCACTCCCGCTGATCATCTCCGCCTATCGGACACCTCCTTGTTCCATCTACTAATGGAACAAATCAGCGTGGAGCTTGAACCGACGTCACTAGAGTAGTGACGCTTGCACAGAAGCATACGGCCGACATCTTCCTTTATTCTGGGTGGAAATAGTAACATAGTTACGCAATTAAATGCGTTTATGTAAACATTTTTAGCGAGAAATGTGCATTTTAATTTCATAATGTTCGCTCGTTGAATGTGAAGGATGTTTGGTTTGATAGTTATGACGAAGAGGGAACGCTCCATTCACTTGCATGGACAGCGTCTCTGGTTGCTAAGCAACCTCAACGTCTTGGCGGACTATCTGCTGATCAACACTACGAATGCTGGAAACACACCAGACACACCATGTGAAGTTATTTAACCCGATTATTGTTATTTATATCCGACATTATTTAATCTAACCCGATCTAAACTCTATCATGCACCCAAACACGGCGGCATTTGGGTTTCCTACCTCGGACTCCTAAATCCAGCGCAGCCACAGGCGCGTTGGCGCGTTGAACCATTTTTGTGACACACAATGATCAAGCTTCAAGTTAAGCACGTTACACGCGTTTGGTGTGGCCGTAGCCCGTGTCCACCAAAAGCGTCTTTTTATGCGGTTTCACCCAAAAAATCGGCTTCGTGTGGACGGGGCCAAGAAGGCGAACACACGTCACCAAGACGGGGAGACAGCGCCAGGCGACTTACGCCACTATCTGCCAATGGATCGTGGATGCCTGGGCTGATATAACAGTCTCAACTGTGGTCTAAGCTTTCACGAAGGCAGGAATAATCACTGAACTGCCAGGCAACAGCAGCGACACTGACTCGGATAATGACGAGAGGGATCCGGGCATGTTGGATGCCGTACTCGCCCAACTGTTTAATTCGGACACACAAGAATTCGAGGGATTCGTAGACGGGGAATGAACTGAAAAAGTGAGCTTATTGTTGAGAGATATTGATATTGATGAGATATTGTTAATATGCACATTAACGTTTGAACATCGTTACCATGGGAGTGACCGGAGTTGTCAGAACGCTTAATAAAGTTTGACTTTATCTGACTGTTTTGTTGACATTCCCTTTAGCACAGCTCGGTCTGGTCGATGCATAACGCAACCCCAGTCAAACGTTTGACTGCAGTATCTTCTATTCTATGCGCCTTATAATCCGGTGCGCCCTATACATGAAAACAGTTCTAAAATAGGCCATTCATTGAAGGTGCGCTTGATAATCCGGTGTGCCGTATAGTGCGGAAAATACGGCAGCCCTCGTCTATTTCTTTCGAAATGGTGAACTTTTGCATGGAGCCATCTTCTATGTCAGATCGAGTACCCTCCGCCAATGTAGGCCTACTTCAGTTTTATCAACAGCCTCTGTTATCTTAGCTTCAGACGCTGTGGATGTTAGTTTCTGCTGGTGAAGTCCCACCCACTGGCACTGCTCTAATAGGTCTGTAGCGTCAGTGGGTCCCACCCCCTAGAGGGGGGTGGGACTAGTGGTTGTAGTCGTACGAGAATCATCCCCTCTTACACTTCCTATTTTCTTGTACGCAAAAATCGTCATATTGCGTGATAAAAAACAGGAAGTGTTGGAGATCGATACGGATCTCTCCAGTCTCTCCAGAAAATAAGGAAATGATGCTAGACCATTCAAAAATATGCGGGGGGTTCTAAAAATACAAAGCTTATGTGAAATGGGTGAAGTTGCCCTTTAAATGGACATCCTGCGCTTCGCTATAGGCCACCAGGGCTTGGTGATAAAAGAGGGAGCCGCTTAATTAAAAGGCCCTGTCCTTTTCTATTACAGGCTCTTCAAAGCATTTTATGTTCCTCAAGCAACAGGAGTAAGTATCTGTGTGTTTACGGAGTGAGATGGACTGCCTGGGACAGAGGAGTGAGAAGCGTGACCGTCGGATTAGCAACGGACACACACAGACACGAATACCAACCGCTTAATCACAGGCAATGTTTTTACCTGGAAGCTAATGTCATGTTAAACGTGATTAAGGAGACTTTGCCTCTCTTCCGCCACACAGTGTATTCATTAAAACGGATACATATACATTTTAAATATTCTCAAAGTCTTCAGGTGGACGCATCACCATCTGTCTTCTACCTCCAACTCACAATCGTGATTTATCATACTAGACAGAAGGACTGAATCTTTATTAAGTCCTAATGGATGTCAGTGACCTTGGCAGTTAATGGCGTCTCATCATGGCTATAAACAATCTTTATTATTCATTCTTTATCTGTAGTGGGGTGGTTTCTACTTCTTCTGATTTATAACCAGTGGATCCTAGTCTGGTGACAGAAACGCCACCAGACTCCACTCATCTGTGGCCTTTAAAGAGTACAACAACACTACAGTCAACCTGCAGGAACAGCGCCCTCTCTGGTGAAAATGCAGGTTACTGCTTCTTTCTCGCTGTTTAGTTATCTCACTTAGAACTGGTGTTGGGACTTGATGTCAACGTTTGCTTGAACTTCAAAAAAACATTCTTCAGAAATGTTCTAAACACATAAAAAATCATATTTTTTACATAATATACATAATTGAGATATTATGGAATTATTTTCAAACTGTGAAGGATATATTACTATTGATACTCTGAAATTAAGCTGTTTATTAAACACCACACATAAGGTTTTATCCAAATTAAATACCAGCAGGACCGTGCTGAAGAAGTATGCTATCCCAAACGCACTATGGGTATTAACTCAGTAATGATGACTTTAAAATCCAATGTTTGTTATGACTATGTCTTGATCCACATGTAGCACGCCGGCCACGTGTTCCCCAGGTGTTCTACAGCGGGTGCATTTCATCTCCTTATAAATAATGGATTATATGTTTCTTGTTAATCCTCCAGACAACGTCTCTCGGCTAAACAATTATTCATGATTACTTACTTAGTAAACGTGGAGCGAGACTAGGCACCACTCTCATTATTAACAGATGTACATTGTAAATTAATTATATATTATTCCTTCCTGAGAGAACATCCACCGTCACTCATTTTTTTATTTTTTTTCATAATCATATTAATAATAATAATACATTGCATTTGTATAGCGCTTTTCTCGCGGGTGGGGTGTGGTCTAGGAGTAGGCATAGGAGGCATGAGGTGGGACTGGAAGATGGTGAGGGACTGGGTAACGCAGACAGGTTGGGGGAGGGTGTTCCAGAGCCTAGTGGCTGCCCTGGAGAAGGCTCGGTCACCAAGACTGCAGAGTTTTGCTGAGTGAGTGGAGAGGAGACCAGCTGAGGAGGATCTGAGAGAACGGGGGGGTTGGTAGGGGGAGAGGAGGTCAGTGAGATATGGGAGGGCCAGAGGGTGGAGAGCTTTATAGGTGAGGACCAGGAGTTTGTATTGGATCCGTCAGGAGAGGGGAAGCCAGGGGAGGTCTTTGAGGACAGGGGTGATGTTGTGGCAAGATTTGGTGTGAGTGAGGAGACGGGCTGCTGTGTTCTGGACCAGTCTGAGTCCGTTGATGGAGATGTTGCTGATGCCGGAGAGGAGTGAGTTGCAGTAGTCGAGGCGGGAGGAGATGAAGGCATGGACGAGTCATTCAGCAGCGGGGGTGTGAGGGAGGATCTGATCTTTGCAATATTACGGAGGTGATAGGAGGTTTTGACGATGAGGCGGATGTGGGGGTCAAGGGAGAGGGTGGAGTCAAAGATTACGCCAATTTTTGGGGCCTGGTGGAGACGATGGTGCCGTTGATAGTGAGTGAGGGGGGGTTTGTGAGTTTGCTGAGGGTGGATTTGGAGCCGATGAGGAGGAGTTCCGTTTTGTTGTTGTTAAGGTGGAGGAAGTTCTTTTGCATCAAGAGTCTAAGTTCAGATAGGTAGGATTCGATCTGTGAGAGGGGGGGGGTTGGGGGGATTCGGTGCTGAGGTAAATATGGGTGTCGTCAGCATAACAGTTGAAGTCCATGGTGAAGTGCCGGATCATCTGACCAAGGGGGAGGAGTTAAATGATGAAGAGGAGGTGGGCCGAGCACATGTTACTATCTACTATTTGGTCATTTTCCAAAGAGACAGTTAGTTGAGATAAAGTTAAGCACCAGGGAGGGATGAGGGGCATCTTGGTCAAGGACGCCCAAGGGTAAGGCTTCGGGCATGGGGGTTCAAACCCAGAACCTTTCAGATGGGAACACCTAGCAAAACGCTGCGCTTCCCACCCCCTTCTCTGGAAGTCCTCAAAATTATGTCTTATTTTTCCCCCATCTTTGTGAATGTGACAGAATAAACTCAGACAGCAACAGAGTCCTGCTTATTTTCCATACTCAGACGCTGACAGTTTTGTGGAGCCGGTGTGTTGGGTAATCCCTGAAGATGGAACAGGGTGTTAGGTAATCCCGACAAATGGAACCGAAGCAGCCGAGCTCTGCCATCAGCCAGCTGCTTCCGATTGTTCGGAGAGGAGGATTCTGGAGCCGAGATGAATATCCTGGGGAAGTCTCATCCTCCTACTGGTTCTCTCAGCACTGGGGCTGTCGAGCCATAAAAAAAATTGAAACAAAGTCATCGCATTTGCAGCAAATAATTGCTTATTTTCTTCTAAAGACTTAAGCTTGTGATAATGGATATTACTATGTAAAATCCCAGATTTAAAAATGAAGAAAATGTTGCAATGTTGCAGACACAAAGGAGGTATGTGTTAATTTATATACAATTGTTTGATTGCATTTTTTGTACTTTGAACACAGATTCTCTGCCTTTAAAACCATCAAGACCTTCATCATACTGACTGAAAAAGGCATATTTCTTGAATAACATGAATAATAACAAAACCCAGGCCTCAATGTTAAATTGCCAGTTCCATGTCAAAAGCATTAAGGCCATCACAATTAAATTAAATTGTTTTCTTAAATTCACTTACGTAAATGACGATTCACAGCAAAAAAACAATTCCATATACAATTGCCATTTGTATTTCAAAGAGGTCCACAATCTTCTATGCAAATATGAAGAAGAAGAACAAGGAAAGATTCTGCTGACAATGGCTTAGAACCTCCATTAAATTCAGCCAGTGCATGGCACACACAAGATGTTTTTCCAAATTCAGAAAACATCAGAGACCACACAGCTGATGATAGATTGCATTTTCGTGAACATTTTGACAGTCCTACTCAGTACACATCTTTATTATTATTGGTAAGACTATGGGACCCTAGTCTGTAATTCAATCAGCCAGGACAAAACGCACCGCACTTCTTGTGTCTACTGCAGTGAGACGCAGAGTTTCATTTAGACACAGGAAGGACCAGGAGGAGATGGGTTCACCCAGCATTCATCAACACAGGAAGTGATGCGTTCATTACAAGAAGGCACTTTCACAGTACTGGGGAGAAAACCGGAAATTTCTTATTTCACGAGCAATCAAACTATAATTTTTTGAACTACAGCCTCCACTTTCTCACTGGACTACATGACCCAGAAGGGATCGTAGTATCAGACAAAAACATCAATATATGTTGTGGAGCGTTAAGGTAGGATAACGCATCGTCAAGAAGCCGTCGGGGGTGGGGGGAGGGTGGGTGTTGGTTTATCTTGTACAGGAGGAGACATGGCAGGCTACACAGGGACCAGAACTGCTGCTCTGCTGAACAGTGAGTCGAGGAAGAGGAAGTGATGTGTCAATCCATCTTCCTGGAGGAAGAGGAGAGAGATACAAATGCCCTGGGCTGACAAACAGCCAAGGTTCCCCTTGTTCAGCAGAACAGGAGAGAGGTGTGTTCTGCTAGCAGCATGTTCATTTGTTTAGAGTAGTGAGAACACCTCCACCCATCAGGCCAAGACCAGCCAGAGGGGAGGAGGAGGAGGAGGAGAAGGATGAAGAGGAGGAGGAGGAAGAGGAAAGTGATGGAAAGGAGGATGAGAATGGCCTAGAGGAGAAGGAGGAGGAGAGCAATGGAGAGGAGTATGACAGTGATTATGAGAGGAGGAGGAGGAGGAGGAGAGTTATGGAGAGTTGGAAGAAGAGAGAGATTGAGAGGAGTGTCCTTAGGAGGAGGAGAAGTAGGCGGAAGAAGAGAAGGAGAGTAGTCATGGAGATCAAGAGCAGGTGGGATACACTGATGATTAGAGAAGGAGGAACAGTGTCTTAGAGAAGGAGGGGAGTGATGGAGAGGAGGAAGAGAAGAGAGATTGAGAGTGTCCTAGAGAAGAAGAAGGAGAAGTAGAAGCGAAAGAGGAGAAGGAGAGTAGTCATGGAGATGAAGAGGAGGAGGAGAACAGTGATGGAGGAGGAGGATAGTGACCGACAGGAGGAGGAGGAAAAGTAAAAGGAGGAGGAAGAAGAGAAGGAGTGTTGGAGAGGGGGAGGCAGCAGACATACTCCACCCTGCAGTCAGCAGCAGAATCAGAACCCTCTGAACACAGCCTGGAGCTGGGGACCGGGGCCCACTGGAGAATGGGCACCACTGATTGGCCCGTTTGCCAGAGGATGTTGTGGCTGCGACTGAGTAGAAGGGGTCGTCATGGCGACAGGACTGATCCCCAGATCCCAGCATGTTACATGTGGGACGTTGAGAATCGTAGTGCTTGTGTTTGATTACACAGAGAAGCCAATTCATACACTTAGAATTGTCCCAACTGATCTGTATAGTATGTTGGCTATCAACATAATTAAATGATTATAGCTTATTTAAGTATTAATATTTGCCGAAAACAACTAGTAAGGACGGGTCCACAACACATAAGAAATAAAATATAATCCAAATGTGTTAATTATTCACTAATATACTTTTAATATCAGGAGTTGTTTATTCGTTACTTTACTTTTCCTTTATAGTTTCTCTTCTCCTTAACCTATTCTTAGTGAAGTATATTTAGAAAATTAGCTAATTAAACTGAATCACAAATCCTTTTTATTGATGAGGAAAGCCCTTTATATTGGCCAGAGGCTAATTCTATTAGCCATCAAGATTAATTATTAACCAGAAAACCTCTCCATCATTATTGAGAGCAGGACTTGTCTCTCCTAACAGAACCATGCAACTACTACACATTTCACCGGTTTACTTACATTTGAGTGTTATATAAAGATTTTGATTGACAGATGAATATATAGTATACCGTACTTATATGAGTATGTATTTATCCTAGCTTTCCTGAACTGCTGTAAGGATGAATACTGTAGCACCCACAGACAAGCTAACTACGCTCGTAAAACAATCTCACAAGAAGACAGATCCACCGACAGATCCATATAAACATGAAGAATTATGGGATGTGATCGCGATCAGGGGCAGAGTTTATCGTACCACTCCAAGGTGAAGACCGTCCGCAACATCGTTTGTTGTTGCCATTTGTTCACTCCAACATGAATCCTATCTGAGCGCCACCATAACACGCCCATCGTCCCCCCACTCCATCCATCATAGTTAAGACACCAGGCTCTCCTCTGTCCCCTCGGCCTCCTTCCTCCCTATATCCTCCTCCTCCTCCTCCTCCTCCCCGTCCTCTGTGTTTTATGATCCAAGTGATGGAGAGGGGGTGACCCAGCTCACCGGCTCAACCCTGCACCCCCCCCCCAGGATAGGACCCACCCCAGGCCAAATGGACCGGCCTGGCTCCTATCCCCGTTTCACGCTGGGTGTCCGGTGCGATGAGTTTAAAGTTGCGTTCACTCGAGCGAACGAATGAATGAGGCGAATTTGCGTTGTCCGCGCGAGTAGAACTCAAGCGAGTCTTGTGATCGCGCTGCGCCATTCGCTTTTGGTGTGAATGCACGGTAACATATCATAGTTGTGATCAGGTGTTACAGCTGCTGGAACACAGTGGCGACCAACCTGTTTAAGGCTGGGAATCCTTGTGACCCCAGCGTGTACCTGGTTCCCACTAATTGTGTTAGCCCCAGTAACATCTCCCGGGTAACACAAAATACAACCAAAGCAAACAACCCACCGAACCAAACAACAAACCAAACACAAGAGAACAACCAAGTGAACACAACTGAACCGAAAAAGCTGAACCAAAAATAACTAAAAACCAACCAAACGCGACTGAACAAAAAACCAAACGTAAACAAACCGAACCAACCAAACCACCAACCAAACACAAAC
Source organism: Gadus morhua (assembly GCF_902167405.1). Lineage (NCBI taxonomy): Eukaryota > Metazoa > Chordata > Actinopteri > Gadiformes > Gadidae > Gadus > Gadus morhua. The sequence goes on from NC_044070.1 coordinate 9,449,664, forward strand.
TTACGAAAAAACCAACCAAACACAATTGACAGCCAACCAAATACAAACAATGTGTGTACGTGCGGGTCTGATCTATGATTGGAGATCAACTTTAATTTCCCTAATCCTCTAAGTTTTTACACTGAAATACAGCGTGTGACGGAGACGGAGAGTGTGTGTGTGTGTGCCCAACAGAGCAACACACCTGTCTGTATGCAAAGCATCCTCGGAGTCTTTTTTAATCTTTTAGGTAGGGGTGGTTTGTGTATAGATAGAGATGAGTGGCTGTGTGTTGTCAAGTGTGCTGACACACAAATCATTAAAGATTCAGTTCAGGCTGTGAGTGAGTTTGGAAGTTGGTTGTAAAAGTAAAGAAACAAAAGCTTCACACAAGTCTGTAGAACACAAACACACACACAAACACACACACACACACACACACACACACACACACTTCTATGCTAAGAATCTCCCAAAATAGGTTTTCATCCATGCTAAATACTCAAACATGTTTAATAAAATATAGCGTTAATGCATCGCTTTGTTGAGCAGCCCTGTGGACCCATATCCAGGTGCCCTGAGCATGCATCCCATAATACTAGCTTATTTACCATGACATTTTAGAATATTGACGAGCTTGTTTTAGCATATTTTCTGTCATATTTATTGGGAATTTAATTACATTCCAATGCAGACAGTGGAAACTGTCTGCATTTGCCACATGGGAGCTGGCTTACAACTTTGATGTTACTAAGAAAAATTACCAACATGTAAAACAATCATAATCGTGGAGGTCAACAATGAAATAATGTAAAAGTCTGCATTCTGCTTCCGCTCTCATTTCATCATAGTTAAAATCCATCAGTTATGAATATCTTTGTTATTTATAGTCTTGCCGTAACTGAGGCTGTCATGTTTCTCATCATCTCATCTCATTCCACCTTGTTTGTTCTAGTGGAACTGCTGTTCCGAGAGCAGCTTTATAAATAACCTTTTACGACCTGATCTCTTATTTACAGTCGGCTTTCAGTAAAACTGCCAAACTGGGGGGGGCTTGGAGATGGAGGTCCGGCCCCTTTCCCCTCTCTGCTTGGTTGGGGCCAGAATTACTTCCAACTGAAACAACCCCTTCGTGAACGGAGGCCCCGCGTCACTCTCCTTCGTCACAGTTCTTCCATCATCATGAAAAATAAATCAGGTACAACATCTAAGCCCTGAACCGGTCTCCTCCCCCCAGCTCTAAACACCGCCCCCCCCCCCCAACCCACCCCCTTTTAACATTTAATCTCCTCCTTCGCTTTCTTTTTAGAAGGAGCCATTGCATCTGGAGCTCACCTGGCAAGCTGGGAGGACGAGGGACTCAGAGGAGCAGACACGTTTGACGACGGCCGACTCTCATAGGTCCTCCCCGGGCTCAGACCACCAAGAAAGCTGCCCGAATAAATTGCCTCTCTTTCCAGGGAGATGGAGCCAATGTTCCACAACTTGTTGAATGGCTCATGAATAGAAAGAGAGGTGGTGGCGATGGAGGCAAGAAGACATTTCTCCGCTCCGGCTCAAGTTGAATTCCTCTCACTGGGTCATATGCAGAGGCGGTTCGTTCAGACAAAACATCCAAACATCCTGCTGATGAATCAGCTGTGAGACAGGGAACCAGGAACACAGTGTTTACCTCTCCTTCTCTGTCTCGTTGAGCCACAACACGTTGTGTAAGAGGATAAGGAGGAGGATAGAGGATATAGCTAGCGGCCGGTCACACCAGCCACAAGCTCGCTTTATTCATGCAAATCAGCAGCTTCTGAAACACGGACCCGTAAACACTGCAGTCCCTCATGGGTTCTGGTTTATTGTCTGGTAGTGGGAGAGAAAAAGTGTCCGTCAGGCATTCAGGACGGGCAGCAAAAGTTAAAATTTTCCCTTCTTGGCAACTGCAACAAAAAAAAAAAAGCGAAAGTAAACTCGTCTTCCTCTGAATATTTTACAGTTTTGTTTTGCTTCAATGAAGCTGATTTGAGGGAATAAATCCGCCTCCAGGCTGAGGTAAACAAAGTCCTAAAACAATAAAAAAAAATGGTGGACCATCAGGCCGTAACCAGAACCAGCCCTGAAGTCTGGTCTCCCAGATCAACCCCATCTCCTCACAGCAACTCAATGCCTGGGAGCGTCACGCACCCATTCACAGATCTATAAAGACGATCAAGAAGAGAGCAACGCTGAGAAACACACCGTAACCCATGGCAACCCCATCCAATCGCTCCTTAGCCGTGGGACCAGACTGGACCCGAACCAGACAAAAACCAGACTACAAAAGATCGGACTCAACTAGACCAGACCCTGAACCGAACCAGGTCTGACCAGAATAGACCGTAAAAGACCAGGACATCCTATCACAGACTAGACCAGATCAGACCCGGAGCTCTGGGGACCTGGACCCAGAGCTCTGGGGACCTGGACCCAGAGTGGTTTTAGGCCTCTAAACAAGAGGAAGGTCTGCTTATATGTTGTGTTCCCAGCCTCAGATAGCCCTCTTACACTCACTCAAGAGCCTTCCTCCCTCCCTTACTGTAGTATCATTTACGGCTCTCCTACCTCTGTTCTCTCAAGCACTGTAACGAGCCAACGTCTTTAAAGGATAGCATTACTGCTGTTAACACATGGAACCAAACCATAAAAACCAAAAAAAAAACAGGCTCCTTTTACTCACATTATTAATCCCCTCAAGTAATTAAGACAGGCAAATCACAATGCATGTTTTGTTTCTATTTCTATCTATTAAAGTAAGTTTGATTACAGCATACGTCATTACAACAGCCAATTATTGGCTTGCATTGACTAATCAATCTCCCACCTGGTATTGACAAAGCGGCCCTTTAAATAGTATTGAATCCTAATCCCAGAGGTAACATCCAACCAAGAATAACACTGTTTGGCGCCTCCTGTGGATTGTCCTGCCTTAATATCCAGTTTTACTTGGAAGCCATTTTACTAAACAAACCAGCGCTATATTACCATAGCTGGACACTTTGATCCAAAGCGACATACTCTCTGGATAGTACCGGGTGCCGTTTACAACATCCATCCATACACTGTGTGAAATAAATGTTTATTGACAAACAAACATGTTGACTCATTTCTTCTTCTTCCTCCCAGTTTGGATTTATGTCTGTGGGATGTTTGGCCTCCAAGGGGGGTTTTGTTATGTGCCAGACCCCGACTTCTCTGGCAGGATAACTGCATTTCCACTTTCATTGTGAAGGAGTAGAAGCCATCGACTCGGTTCCCCGGCAGTATAAATAGAGAGCGGAGGTGTGCGTCTCTGGTTCATCCGACCAGAGAGTCGCTCGGGTTTCAGAGGATGTGCTGACAGTGGTGGTCCTACCATCTGCCCTGTTTCCCCCCAAGAGAACGCCACACTGCACTCCTCTGCCGTGCACCTCTGAGAAGCAGAGGAGACCACAACCTGCACTGTTTGGTTGTATAACAGTTCTGGGAACAGTGAGGGCCGACAGGATAGTGTTGATGGTGTTTGATCCCCAGCCTTAAGGTTCTGAGTTCGATCCCTGATGTCCTTATGACCTCTTGGCATACTAGTACAAGTTTCCTGAAAAGTACCTCTCTAAGTCGCGTTGGATAAAAGCTTATTTTAAATTGACTAAATAGTAAGATACTAACAGCTTCAGATGAGTTGCAGCCAGCCAGTGTTTAAGTGTGGGTTTGGCCCTGAGGATGAGGAAGGAGGAGGAAGGGTCCAAGAGGAGAAGGACAAAATGGCGGACCCTTGACATTTAAATAAAATTGGATTTATCTCCCTCATCCCCACAGGACGGAGAAAGTCTGAGTAGACAGAAATCGTCGAAAAATAAATAAAGAATACAGGGTCAAAACAGAGCCTGGGGCGTTCCGCAGGCAGCTGACCATTCCGACTGTACCCGGGAGTTTATTAGGAAGGCTCAAGGGCATCGGTCAAAGCGCATGACTCTCGGAAATGGGTTGAACTAAAATCTATATTCTCCACAAAATAAATATATCCAGCTTTTTGATGTTGCATCATTTCTTCCACTCCCTGGCTCTTGTGCTACTTCGGCTGTCTGGTATGCGCTTTTGTTTTGAAGCCCAATGGGAGAAATCTTATAATGGGATATTACAATTTGTGTCAGTTATTTTGTCATTTATTGCACGTATTGGAAATGTATTATGTACTTTATCCCCAGACTGCCAGCTTTAAAGTTTAGAAGGTTTCGATCTCTGGATGAAATTGCGCCGATATGTGTCTTGCCTTTTGGCAGTTTGTCCCGGAGGAGGATGGGGATTGAACCAGCAACCCTACAGTCACCAGCGACCTGCTCTACTTCCTGATCTCCTGTTCTGGGGAAACTTATCACCATGAGGAACAACTCCTCGTACAGAGAGTTGTCCTGACATCAAACACTGGCAGCTGTTTGTCATAATTCCTTAATCCGTTCCCCTCTCAGAATACTTGGAGCCAGAAGGCCCCTGAATCCTATCCACCCCTCATGAGTTCAGGAAGACACCACAAGCTATGATTTGTTCCGGAACATTCTGTACTGCTGTATCTCGATGGATTGCCATCCTTTCCCCAACCACTGTGATAACACCACAGAAACCAGGCCTTCTATTTCTTCAGCATTATCATCATCAACATTCACTCCTGTAGTTCCAAACACTGACTCAGTGGGCCGTTCTGGTACATTTACTCATCCAATCACATGAGCTCCTCCTACTACGGTAACAGTACCAGAAAGCTACGTCTGCAAACAGGCTGCAAGCTTCACCGGCTGCTGTTTTTTATGTCTCTACTAGCTTCTTAAACTCTGCAGTCTCTGCGGTCGGGGCCCAATGCCCACCCCGGAGGACGCCACAGAGGTTATCTTCTCTGGGTATTTCTCCAGGGATCACTTCCTGTTACACAATTATCTCAGCCAATGAAATGAGGGAAGGCAGCAATGCAGTGCCTCAGATCTCCTGAGCTCGGTGAGGATTAACCCCTGACTACAGTCTGGGTGGAGGAGAAAGAGCAGAGCGGCTGCAGAACCAGCAGCACCGTCAGGAACGTCAGGAGAGAGAGGAGGATCCATATAGGTCTCGTTGTGTGTCTCCCAGCCCCGCCTGGACCCTAATCCTCTCTCTGAGCTCCACTCCCTGGTGAGAGAACGATCGACTCGGTCAAATTAAAAGTTATGGAAGTCAGAGGATAATTGAATAATTAAAATGAAGCTCCTCCTCACCACAGTGGGAGCTAGGGGGAGGTGGGGTAAATGGTTCTGCCTCCTCTTTAGGAGGAGGGATCTGCCTTCTCTTTAGGAGGGATGAGGAGCGTAAAACCTCAAAACACATCCTCTCCAAAAATTACGCTGGGCCTCCTTTCTTTTAAACACTCAAAATATTTAATATAATTTCTCTAAACATCTAAAACTCTCCCCTCTCAGTCCAGCTATTATTATCCCCCAAATACTATCATCTTAAAATAATATATATTTTTATGATAGTAGAGTGCCTTCTAAAAATAGACGTTACGTTTATACGCTCGCTTGCATCGTATTTAATCACTTTGTAAATGCTCTGTGAGCACTCAATAAATAGTAGGTTCTATTATTATTATGATGTCGTCCTCATGCTCCACTGTGTTGTCACAGATCTTCTGAGTCAACGAGCCCGTGTCGGCCTGTCTGACGCCCAGCGCTGTGACCGGCCAGGCCTGAATCTCAAGGTCTGTGTCAATCTCAGGTGGGGTTTTATTTTTTTCAGCCATCAAATATCTTCTGCTAAATAAATGTCTTAGATTTTGACACAGAGTGATGCAACCGATGTCCCTGAAGCTGCAGAATAACCAGAGGTTTGGCGGCTAGCGGTTCTGTAGCAACACACTGTCCTATAGCACTAGCGCTACACAATGCCCACTAACAACACATACTAACCTGTATCACTAGTGCTACACACTGTCCGGTAGCACTAATAGGACACACTTTCCTGTAGCAGTAGCGCTACACACTGTCCTGTAGGTCTAGCACGACGCACACGCTTTCCTGTAAGAACCCTTACTTACTCATTTACTACTAGACGTAATACAACTTAGACAACATTTCTTTATTTACCAATAAGATCCACTCCAACCTCAAATTATGTCTTAAGTTTGGATAGAAAATGTTGAGTAGATTTTTTTTCTCGTTGTTTGCTAAAGCTGGGATTGAACAGATCCAGTACCTTTAGGCTTAACACCCACGTCACTAGACCGTCTTGCCCCCTAGTTCTGTTCACTGGATTAGGGTTCGTCCGTTGCCGGGTTGGAGGTCTCCCAGGCGGTCAGAGGAACAGTCAGACGTTTCTCGGACCGCCTGGTTGGAGCCATAGGAGGGCCGAGGTGCGGCGAAGAGAGGGGAAGCAAAACGCTGCAATCAATCAGAACCCTGCAGGGACGGGAGGGGCCCGGGTCCTGGATCAACACTGCTGCTGCTGCTGCAACTAATCTACTTTGTGACACAGCAGAACTAAGCACTGTTGTTTATCGATTTCCTGCGTCTACAGCAGAGTGGTGCTGGTGGGGGTGGGGGGGGGTGTCAATAGCCATGTTCTGGTGCTGATGGTGTAATCCTAGCCGCGTTTGAGTGATGCTGTTGGAAATAACAAAATACAGAGCAGGAGAGCTGTCAGCCCCCATATCCCTGAGGTACACCCAGCAAACCCCCCATACCCTTAACGCCAACACCCCGTCACTCCTAACCCCCCTAAACCCCAACACCCTTAAGCCTCTACCCTCTGCAAACTCCATCTCCCAGACGCATGCCCTATGCTTGTCTTGGTTATGGAAATGTTGTCAGAAGACAGACATTCATATAGTTAAATTGAAATTAAGGTTATTTTTTTGCACAATGATACTTTGGTGTTGGTTATTTGTGTTTAGAATTATTTATAAACTGTAAAATCAATTTTTTATTAAAAACCTTTCACGAGGTCAGCATGTTACTGAATAATATTATTGAGGATATTATTGGATGCATTCTGCAGTCCTATTACATATATAATATAAAAGTAATAAAATATCCACGCAGAGAGCGATATTCTTTTGTAGGGGCTTATTATTACTCACTTTGGATAAAACTATCTGTTAAATGATGCAACATAATATAATGTGATGCAATACGTATAACAGGAATTATTTTGTTATAATATAATTTACGCACTTTATATTTATATAATTCAGAGCATCTAAGAATTATGTGAGAGACTTATAAGATGGCTGTCAATGATCATACTTCTACTTTGGTTAAAGTCAAACTAACTTCCAATGTTCACTATATTTCAAAGCAAATTAAAAAATAGAAAAGGAGATAAAATAACCGAAAACCCTTTAACTACCACTCAAACAACAAAGGAATAAAATCTTCTTCAGACATCTCCATCTCAGAGGATGACTCATCAACTTCCTTCTCTGCCAAAATAAAAGACTGCATCCCGAGCTAAAAGCCCTTCTCTCAGTTCTCCTGCGATTAAATTGCCTCATTGTAAAGTGAATTAGACGAGTCATCCCACAAATCTCCCAACATTCAGCACTCTCTCTGTCATTTAGTGTTGGTCTTTAACGCACTCTGACTGGTTCTGCTGCCTCTGTAAACTCACTGCACTATTTTCACAGACGTTAATCATTTAAAAAAAAATAAGTCCTCACCATCAAATGTCAGTTGGGGGTTGGCGAAAAAAATAATGTCTTTCTTTTACTGGTGATTTAGAAACCCTGGCAGAACAGCTATACCGATTCTTTTTTCTTTTTTTCACATGAATTACAAAATGTAGAGGCGAGAAAAATCCATATTTAAAAAATTCCTGTCTAGATTTCCACATTTCAGTTCATGTCACAAATAGTCTTTATCGATCTGCATGAAAAGGTAATGCATCTGATCAAAGCAAAATGCTTCACCAAACTTATTGATAAATTATAAATATGCTGGTTGAAGTATTTTGCTATATTATTCATACGTTATGAGATATTATTATTCAATATTATAAATTATAATATCTAATATATGAGCATATATGTTCTATTAGTTACCACTGCTACACAACAGGGGTCGAACCGGTAACCCCGAGGATTGAAAGAGGAACACTCTCACCGCTAAGCTTAATGTGTGCAGCCATCCGGGCGCTGCCGGTGTTATCAAGGCTTTGGGAGTAAGGTTCACCCCTGAGGACACCTGTCACTCCGTCAAACTAAGCTGGTGGAAAATTACAAAAAACACACTTAAGGTCACCTTGGAAAACGAACCGGTGTCCCACAGCGGAGAAGCAATCGCGCTGTGGTTTCATCAGGGAAACGTGGGACTTTCTGATTTGTGGAGAGGAACGTTGGTTCCAACCCACCAGATGTATCCTTCCACTTCACAGACTGGATTGTGGCTTTCAGTTCTCCTGTAGGTCTGAGGGGTTCAGAGGGTTCAGGAGTCGTCTGCATTAGTTCTTATCTGAACCCAGAACTTGTCAGGCCTTTAAGACAAGTCACTGTGATAAAGGGCTTTGAAAACAAGCCTGGCTTGTTTTCTACATTGGATTGGACAAATGTAAAAGCATTCAATCCTTTCTGCCGCCTGGGGAGAACAGAGCACCGTCTAATAGAATATTATGCTGATGTTATCAACGGTGTTCAGTCTTATAGCAGCACTCAGTCACCGGCGTTTAATAGATGCATCGGCTCTCGTTGGACAAGAGACCTGACTTTCATTCTTTCTAAATAAAAGCCGAATGGTTCAATAAATACAGAGCTGCTTCGAGTCACACTCACCGACCAAACCTTTCTAAAGATTTTCATATCTTCACCAGATTCATACATTCATTGAATTATTCATCATCAGAGATGAGGCTGAGAAACATTTCATATTCACAGATTTTCTGGGATCGATACGGTTAAAAAGCTCAAACCACAGTTTAAACAGCAGAGTGCTTCATGTCTGAAGAGACCAACCACCAACCGCCATCACTTACCCAGAGTGGGCCGTGGGGCCGCTAATCACTAGCCGCTAATTGTAAGTAGTGAAAAGCTTATGCCATCAGGGGTCTGAGAGCAACGCAAAAACTTTTCCTTTGAAAGGGGGGAGGGTTCACATCAAATAATTATTGGTCTCGAGGAAGAGGATGAGGATGACGGACAGGGGAAGTAACATAATAGACGCACAGGCTCTGGAGAATACTGATGGCCGTTTTAGTCCAAAGAGGCTTTTACTTTTAAATGAAGAGTGAGTCATGACGACAAGGAAGTTTTCCAATGAGAAAATCCAGACTGTTTGCTTATGTATATCCCTCACTGACACATACCAGGTTTTCACATCATAACTTTATATTTTATACATGAGGATGTGCTCAAAAGGCTTCAGTTCAGACGGTCTGTCCTAGTACTGATCCAGATGGATGGTTTTATTATCCAGTTACGAGTTAGACATTAAGCCAGAGGAACATTCTGGTTCTGGTACCGGCTGGATCCGGTCAGGGAACTTCTCTAGTTGAGGAAGCTTTAGTGGGGAATGTAAATGAGATTCAATAGAAACATCAACCATGAAGATAAATATTATATGGTCCATGTGTTTGGTCTATTTTTATAGTGGTAGCGCGCGTGTGTGTGCGTGTGCGTGCGTGAAGTGTGTGAGAGACTACTCACACACACGCGCGCGCGTGCGTGCATGTGTGAGACTACTCACACACACACACACGCGCACACACACTGTTATTCTTTATTAGTTTAAAGTGATATTGTGCATATTTTCGTATCAGGTGATTAATAAAATACAAGCGTGTAATGATTCCTGATGTTCTTCTCAGTCAAAGACCTCTACATCCTCAGAGTAGCACGCTTTTGTGATAGGGGAGGATAAAACATGTGGAAACAGCTGATGTTGTATCCGTTATTGACGTAGGTGGTGGTGGTGTGGGTGGGGTGAGCATAGGCGGGGTTGGGTGAAGGCTGGTGGTGCTGGGGGGTGGGTGAGAGTTCCAACCAGAATTCTCGCTCTATTTAACAGAGGAAATCAAATTGGGAGAAATTAAGACGTAAATTTGGTTGTGAACTGCATGTGAACTGACGGTTCAATGTTTAATTCATACCTCTCAATTAATTCCAAACAGTCTCATACATTTATGTATTTTCCCCAACGCTGCAACCTCATATAATAGTCTGGCATGGAGAGCACTTGGCAACAAACACTGCATGCTGGGAGATGTGGTTTCCTTAGAGAGCTTACATCATCTGCTTCGGAAATTGTAAACTGTAGAGAACCCATGCTTTGATGGTTTTCCAGAAGAGACGACTTCTGACGGCAGAGCAAACATCTCTCCCTCTCACTCCGGTTTGTTCATTCGACATGCTGGGAGATCACGTGTCTCTGTACTATCAGAGAGGACTACTGGATGTTCAATGAATTATGCCTAATGACCATTCTTATGACACTAGCTGTACCGGCTCCTAGCAGTAGTTATGAACACACAGCGGGCTGTCTGCCCCCTGCCAGCTCCTAGCAGCTTGAAAGGTGAATGATTCATGAGAGCTGCGTATTCCACACACGCTCCCCCGGCTATCGCAAGCATGTCAGTGGCATCTCTCCCCTCCGCTCAGAGCTCAACCAATTAACCTCCCTGTCACACTCTGAACTCTGTAACATGCCCTCTTATTGGATGATTTGCACTGTAATATTGGAAGGGTTTCGGGTCAGCAGAGAGCAGTATTAACCAGTCGTGCAATTATGTGTTGGGGTATTCTTCTTAACGAGGGGGTTTTCTTTGTTCTCTCCACTCCTGACCCCCAAGGTCACATCGAGGTCAGTGTAATCGGGCCGGGTTCCAACCCTTGTTCAGCACCCCTCCACCCTCCAAAAAGGGGTACTTCTCGGAGCAGTAGCCCATCTTAAATTTGGTATTTAGGAACCACATTATCCAGAGAAGCCGGTTACTTTAAAAGGTGCAATATGCAGACATTACGGTAAGGATGCGTCTGATCACCGTTTACAGACAGCCGGCGCCGACAGCAGCCCTGTTCAGAGCTGGCATCGACGTACGTCTTGTGTGATCTGATCCCAAGTGATCCTTTTAGGTCGAAAAAAGGTTTGAAGGCACACAAGGGGAGCATTGAGGAAGCATTGAGATCCGAACACTAACACACGTTCAGAGGTGGTCTGGGGAGCATATGGACACATTCTTGAAGCAGTCTGTACGTGACTATGTCCTTAGCCACATTGCATAATCACCTACTCAACTGACTCAACTGTCACTCAACTCAACTCACGTTGCACACCGACGGAGTTGTATGTGAGTAAATCAAAATCATATAAGCTGGCTGGCCCAAGACGCATGATTATGTGTGAACAACAGGGCCTAACACCTGGCACACAGACAATCTTTCAAATTGAGAAAACAAGACGGACCACACGCCTCATGAGAGATGAAGATAAATGTAACTGCTTTGGTCATTGAGTGTGTGGAAAGAAAAAAAATTGCCAAAAGGGCACATCTCACACACTAAAATGACTCCAAAATCGTTATAGCAATCAAAGACATGTCTATAGCGTAAACCAGCTTGCCAGAAATCCTAAAGAAATGTGAACAAAGTCATGCCCATCACTGACCCAATCCAGCACTGAAATCCTAGTTCACTCATTTGTCACATCACGCTTAGACTACTGCAACGCCCTCCTCAACGGACTCCCCACCAAACTCATCAACAAACTGCAGATCATTCAGAACTCAGCCGCCCGGATCATCACCCGCACCAAATCATCTGACCACATCACCCCTGTCCTCATCCAACTTCACTGGCTCCCAGTACACTGCCGCATCCAATACAAAACCCTACTCCTCACCTACAAAGCTCTCCACAACCTAGCCCCCAGTTACCTCTGCGACCTCCTCCAAGAATACACTCCCTCCCGCTCCCTCCGCTCAACCTCTGCTGGACTACTATGTATCCCCACATCACGACTCACTACAATGGGTGCCCGGTCATTCAGCTGTTCAGCACCCAGGCTCTGGAACTCCCTCCCCCCACACATAAAACAGACACCCTTACAACCTTCAAGTCACAATTCAAAACTCACCTGTTCAAACTCGCACACAACGTCTAACGTGATTGTTTGTTTGTTTTGTTTTGTCTTGTTTTTGTTTTATTTATTTTTTATGTTTATTTATTTATTTATTTTTTTCCACAATTTCTTATTTTTTTTAAACGATTTATGATGACTATATGCTCTGTAAGGTGACCTTGGGTGTCTTGAAAGGCGCCTCTAAATTAAATGTATTATTATTATTATTATGTAGACAGCGCAAAAGTGTACTGTTCACGTCACAGCGGGAGTTGGAACACACACACACACACACACACACACACACACACACACACACACACACACACACACACACACACACACACACACACACACACACACACACACACACACACACACACACACACACACACACACGTTGGTACCTTGTGCACGTGCATGTGGTAAACAGAGACAAGCCTGGATGGATAAGATAACAACCAACTTTGTTGATCCCAGAGGAGACTGATGTAGTAAAGTTGTTGCTCAGCAACAGGTACAAACACTAGATATGTTTTAACTGAATATATTTAAAAGATAAAAATGTATTATTATATCATGTGAAAAAAATCTGAAAGGGAGATTTTGTATTAATAATTATTAATTATTATTTAAACTAGGTAAATTATAACAACCTTAAAATCATTCAATTAAATAAAAACATTTCAAGATAGGATGATCCTCACCTGGAGCATAAATACAAAGAGAGACCTTTTCCAAAATACATCAAAGTAATCAAAAAACCACCTTTCAACAAAAAAGATCCATAGCTTAACCAGAAGATAGAGGTTGAAGAAGGATAGAGATGAATGGAGACAGAATGATAGACGGAGAGAAAGACTGACCAATATTTATCAAAGTAAGCAAAAGACAACTTGTCACACTGGATGGATTGAGAGATAGATGAAGAGCTAGATACAGAATGAGAGACGGGCAGAGAGACATAAATAAAAAGCAAGACTTCTTCCAATATATCAAAAGCAAAACATCAAACAACACAGATCCATAGCTAAATAAGAGACGGGCAGATAATAACAATAGACTCTTCTCTTCTCTGCTTTACTTAGCATGGCTCATATATTTCAATAAGGGCAGCCCTGTAGACCACAGGATTTGCCTCCTCCTCCTCCTCCTCCTCCTCCTCCTCCTCCTCTCAGCTGAGCCGTGCATGCTTCAAACACCAGAACACACAGCAGGAGGGAGGAGGCAGGGGGTAATCACTGTGTCACCTGCCAATCAAACCCCACTGTTTGATTGACAGATTCTTGGTGGTTACTCCCGTTTAAATTCACCCAGCTGGTGGTGATGTTGCCGTGGAGATGGGGGTAAGAAGTCCAGAACCAGCAGGTGGGTTTTAACTAGACATTCAGAGGAACTTTACTTCTCCTGGCATTACTGCATCATCCATCACTCTCTCACTCCCTCAGTCATCACTCTCTCACCCAAGTAGGATGTGATCATCATACTATCCTATATATCTATATAGATTTATAGTATTGTATATATGATATACTTTTATATATTTATAGTATATATATTTGTTACGTACATACCAATTAACATTATGTGTACTTTGAATTTGTGTTTAATTCTATATTATGCTCCAATATTGTAGTATAGATCTAATGCATGGAAAGTCTTGTGTGTGTGACTTTAATAGATAAAGGATATAGGTAAAATGCTAGAGTAGCTATAGCTGTAACATGGTGATGTATAGCTCTGGTTCCTGGGCTTATGGTGATAGATACACTGGATGCCGATTGGCCAGTTTCTTTACCGCCTTGTTTTTAGCAAGCATGCAACTTTACTTTGGTATTAGATTAATATGAATAGAATAATATATGGATTCAAAATAAATTATATATTCAGAATAAACATACCTTCCACGAGAGAGAGAGCGAGAGAGAGAGAGAGAGAGAGAGAGAGAGAGAGAGAGAGAGAGAGAGAGAGAGAGAGAGAGAGAGAGAGAGAGAGAGAGAGAGAGAGAGAGAGAGAGAGAGAGAGAGAGAGAGAGAGAGGCTCCCTCTACAGTTAATACGGAGTCATTTATCATCACTTGCAGAGAACCAGCAGACAGACTGTGTGGAGCAGTCAGAAGGTGAACTCACCGAGGAAGGAGTGTCTTATGGCCTATAGTGTAAGGTAGCTTGTGATAATGTCAGGTAAAAGACAATAACTGTGTACCTAGTCCGTTAACATGCACGTGTTTTCCTGACGCTATGCTGTCTCTCAACTATGGAAATATTTTTGTCCGTTTCCTGAACGTCCCACCGCATCATCTCATTCTTTGAATACTTGTGGAGCGAGGGGAACTTTCTCCTCGCCGACTCGGCAGCGGAACAAATAGCCCAAATAACAGAGCGGTAAAAAAACAACAATGGAAATCAACCGATTCCTTTCCTGACATCCGCGTCCTTTAAAGCTTGGAACCCAGCGAGTCTCCGAAAGGGGTGAGAGAAGAAGCGACATGTTTTCTACCGCAAGCGAGACGCGGGGCTCCCGCCGCTGCGTGGCCGAGGATGCTGACGCCTGGTCGGGGAGGACAGCACGCCTTGGGTCGCTGAGGATCGGATCGGTCCGGACAACCGGGGTTGAAAGCGGTGTGGGTCCAGGAGGAAGAGTTGTGGAGATAAGAACCATTTGAGGGGGGTTTACAGTACACGACTGGAGAACCGGGGACTACGCTCCGAGGTCGGCAAGGTGCCCGCTACCAGCCGCCCTGGTAGTAGTAGTAGGACGTGTCGCTACACGCAGAGGGTTTGTTTTCCTGCACTCGATTCATTTACTATGAACTCTGCTGCGTCGTCTGCAGCCAAATAAGTTGGGTTTGATTTCCAGACTGATACACGGAAACGATGGACAAGAAATGGGATCGGATGTAGGCTAACTCTCCTTTTTTTCCGCCTCATGCGATGTGAATGAAACATTGGAATGGATGACAAAAAAGTTAAGTTTTGTTTTTGAATATAATTGACTGGACATGGGTAGGATCGCGCATGGACGTCAAATGGATTTATATACATTTATTTTTTGTTTACAAATCCCAAATGTATATATTTCTACTCCAGTTATAAATGACAGACTGAGTGCTTTTCTCTCTCGCTGAACTGGAATTACAAAGACGACAAACCCGCACGCACAATGGCACGCCACTGGATTATATATTGGACCGGTTTACTCTCCCTTTTCTCCGGGGGAGTCGCTTTTTCTGGGGTCTTTAACGCGTCGGACATGCTGACAGATGGCCTGTTGGACGTCAAGCTGTCTCCGGGGAAAGACGGCGGGCGGCAGAGCGGTGGCTTCCATCCACTCCTGTATTTTAACCCCGAGGACGTAGTTCAGCTGAGGCAGCGGTCGTCCACCACACACAGCCACATATTTAAAGTGATCCGTGCTGCCGTTCTCTCCATGCTGTCCAACGCTGCCTTCTACATGCCTCCCGCGAATCACCAGGCATTCACTGGCAAGTGGAACGAGATTTACGGTAACAATCTCCCGCCCCTTGCTCTTTACTGTCTCCTGTGTCCAGAGGACAGTGCTGCGTCCCACTTTCTCCTCAACTTCATGGACCGCATGGCGGCCTACCCCGACTGGAAGGTGACCAGCGCTCCCAATGACGAAGTACCAGCGGCCCACTCCCTCACAGGGTTCGCCACCGCCTATGACTTCATCCACTCCTTCCTGGACGAGCAGCGACGGGAGACGTACCTCCAGAGGATCCGCTCGGAGACGGAGGAGCTGTACGAGCTGTCCAAGCACCGGGGCTGGGGGAAGCAGTACCTGCAGAACCACCAGACCACTAACATCTTAGCTATCCTGACGGGCGCTGTGGTGGTGGGGACCGCACGAGACCCCGTGTCCATGATCTGGAAGCAGGCGTGCGTGAACTACATGGAGAAGACCCTGTTCCTCCTAAACCACGTGGTGGACGGCTCCCTGGACGAGGGCGTGGCCTATGGCAGCTACACGGCCAAGTCCATCACGCAGTACGTCTTCCTGGCCCGCCGCCACTTTGAAATCGACAACACGCACAACCACTGGCTGCGCGAGCACTTCTGGTTCTACTACGCCACCCTGCTGCCGGGCTACCAGAGGACCGTGGGCATCGCCGACTCCAACTACAACTGGTTCTACGGCCCCGAGAGCCAGCTGGTCTTCCTGGACGCCTTTGTCATGAGGAACGGCACCGGCAACTGGCTGGCCCAGCAGATCAGGAAGCACCGGCCCAAGGACGGGCCCATGAGCCCGTCGTCGGCCCAGCGCTGGGCCACCCTCCACACGGAGTACATCTGGTACGACGGGGGGCTGGCGCCGCAGCCCCCGCACGGGCATGCCCAGGCACGCATGCACGTCTTCTCCAACTGGGGCGTGGTCACCTACGGGGCGGGGCGGCCCAGCGCCCAGGGCAACACCTTCGTCTCCTTTAAGTCGGGGAAGCTGGGAGGACGGGCCGTCTACGACCTGGTCCACGAGAAGCCCTACTCCTGGCTGGACGGCTGGAACAGCTTCAACCCCGGCCACGAGCACCCCGACCAGAACTCCTTCACCTTCGCCCCTAACGGGCAGGTGTTTGTGTCAGAGGCGCTCTACGGGCCCAAGCACAGCTTCCTGAACAACGTGCTGGTGTTCGCCCCGTCACCCGGCAGCCAGTGCAACGGCCCATGGGAGGGCCAGCTGGGGGAGTGCGCCAAGTGGCTGCGCTGGACCGAGAAGGGGGTGGGGGACACAGCCGGGGAGGTTGTGGCCGCCTCCTCCCACGGAGACGCCATGTTTGTGAGCGGGGAGGCGGTAGGGGCCTACTCCCCGGCCATGGGGCTGAGGAGCGTGTACCGAGCGCTGGTCCTGCTCAACTCCCAGACCCTGCTGGTGGTTGACCACGTGGAGAAGAGCAACGACTCGCCCCTGAGCTCCATGAGTGCCTTCTTCCACAACCTGGACATTGACTTCAAGTACGTTCCCTTCAGGTTCATGGACCGCTACAACGGGGCCCTGATGGACGTGTGGGACGCCCACTATAAGATGTTCTGGTTCGACAGCCGCGGCCACAGCCCGGACACCAGGATACAGGAGGCCGAGCAGGCAGCAGAGTTTAAAAAGAGGTGGACCCAGTTTGTAAACGCAACGTTTCCAATGACCGGAGCCGTCACCAGGGTGGCTTATGTGATGCACGGACCGTACGTCCAAGTCTCGGGCTGTAGATTCATAGACAACAACCGAAACGGAGTGAAGCTTTCTTTAACCATAAACAACACAGAGAAGATCGTCTCTATTGCTACAAACTACAAAGACATTGGAGCCAGGTTCAGCTACTTGGGCTTTGCAGGTTATTCTAAAGTGGAGGATAGAAAAGAGGTCTTGAGGTTTGGCCTTGGCTCAAAAGTGATTCCTCAACAGACGCTGGTGGAGGAGCAGCTGTTTGACGCTGGCTTCACGGTGAACGTGATCGCGGGGCTGGTTCTCTGCGTGGTGATTGGCTTGCTGACCATGCAGAGGAAGTTGCACCTGTGCTCCAGCAGGTCCATGCGTTACACCCTGCTCCTGGTGCTCTTCCTGTGGATGGCCGAGCTGCTGCTCGTGTCCAACAGCTGTCGCCAGCAGCTCCTCTGTGGGGTGAACTGGAAAGGAGCCAGCGGCGACGCTAACAAACAACAGAGCGTACCCGACGACAACCCACTCCCCACCATCGTCATAACAACCCTGCCCGGCTCGGGGGCGGAGATACTGCAGCACCTTTTCTACAACAACTCAGACTTTGTTTACGTCAGAGTCCCGACGGAACACGTGGACGTCCCCGAGATGGAGTTTGAGTTCGACTCCCTGGTGGACGCCTTCGAGTGGTCGAAGGCCGACGCCCTGCAGGGTCGCTATAAGATCCTCCAGGGATGGCTGCACTCCCTTGTGCTCAACACCAAGCTGCACCTGCAGAACATCCAGCTGATGGAGGGGGGCGGCCGGGCCAGACCGCCCCAGAGAGCCGGGGGAGGGGGGTCCAGAGACAAGAGGCGGAGGGCCACGAGGCGAGAGCCGGCGGCGGAGCTGAAAGGCAAGCTGAGGGCCAGCGCGGGCCGCGACGCCGAGTACGTGATGGAGCTGAGGCGCCACATGGCGGAGCACCCCAAGGCCCGCGTGGTGCTCAGCCTGAGGAGCGGGAGCTGGCCCCTCAAGCTGCCCTTCCTTCACGAGGCGCTGGGGCCCTCCATGAGGTCCCTCTACCTGCTCCGGGACCCGCGGGCCTGGATCTATCTCATGCTGTACAACAGCAAACCCAGCCTGTACTCCCTAAAGAACATCCCCCAGCACCTGTCCCTGATGTTCAGGGAGGAGGAGGGGGTCCAGAGGGCTCCAGAGTTCAGGACCTTACAGGGGCTCCTCTCCCGCTCCCAGAACAGCCCGGTTCTGCTGCTGGCCCACCTGTGGCTGGCCCACACCGCCGCTGTGCTTAGGGTGGGCCAGACCCTCCCGGCGGATTCCTTCCTCCAGGTGAGGTTTGAGGACATGGTGGTCTTCCCCCAGGAGACGGCCCAGAGGATCCACCGGTTCCTGGGGGTCCCCCTGTCCCCCGCCTCCCTCAACCAGCTGCTGGTGTCCACCTCCACCAACCTGTACTCCCTGCAGTATGAGGGGGAGGTGTCCCCCGCCACCATCCACGCCTGGAGGCAGAAGATGTCCGGGGAGGACGTGAGGTTGATAGAGGACACGTGTGGGGGATTGATGAGGAAGCTGGGCTACACGCTGCAGGTCAGCTGACACACCATGTAGGACTCTGATTGGACGCTGTGGGGTTTTGTTTACAGTGGTTGACGTGTTTCTCTTGTAGTCGAAGGAGTTACGTATGGCACTGAACCTTGACTGGAGTTTTTGCAGATGGAACCAGACAAAGACGTGTGAATTGTTAGTTTGCTTGATTGAGGAGTTTTTTGTTGTTGCTTGTATGTCAGGGTGTTATTAGATCAACCAATGTGTAAAGGGAAATGTTTAAGGAGAAAGCTTTCATTATACAGTTGGAAACATTACATTCCCTATGTTAGTTTGGTTTGAAAGGTTTGTCCTTCAAGCAGTCGTCTGGAGAGGAATGCCAATAACTTTTACCAGGGCTTTAATACATTTGATGGAAAGCTCTGAGTGCTGTTACATGTCTATTGGGCTCTCCCTCTCACAACCTCTCTCTCCATTTCACAATCTCTCTCTACCCTTTTTCTCTCTCCAGTTCCCCCGTCTCTCACTTTCCATCTTTTCATAACTGATGAGAGATGATAAGTACTTTATGAAGACCTCTCTAATATTCATGTTCACATTGATGCTCATCTTGTATTCATGCCCTGCCTTGTTTCTTGAGTCACAGCTTTCTAACCGAAATGTTAATATTCATAAGTGCTTTTATTGAACTGACATTCATGTACAGAGGAAATATCATCAAAATGATATAATTTAACATAATATATAAATATGTCGACTTTGTACCCTTTAACAAGGATTATAAACCGCTGCTGTATAGAGATGTAAAAAAATAGCTTATAACAGATATGATGAAGGGTGTTGGTTATGTTGTCTTGCTCTGTGATAGACATAAACTATATGGTATTTTTGTAAACCCAATATAAAAAGGTTAATCTGTCACGCAAGAAAAAGCTTGTAAGAGCTCAAAGATGTCATGGCTGTTTGCTGGCTTAACACTTGTGATTATATGAGAGAATCTGTGCTCTTGTTAACATTTATACTTCATGTCCTCATTATACGACGGCAAAATAAACAGACCCTGAAGGTCTTCTGAGTGGAGAAAAAGTGTTTATTGGTCCCATAGGAGGTATGAATATCATTACTATAAGTCCCCTCCGGGTTTATTGAATCAGAGCAGAGGAGGAGGGCCCAATGGGGATCAGAGAGAGGAAACGGACAGCCTTGAAAGGTCTCTAGCCACAGCTTTTACCCAGCGCCCCCAGCCATGCTGCTAATGTGTGATCTAGACCAGGTACAAACAGGCTCTAGACAGGCTCCAGATCTAGTAGACAATGTCCAGCACACAGGCTGAAGGACGCTACTCATAGGATTACTAAATATCATCCAGTCAGAAGAAACAAAAATCGCCCAAATCTCAACCAATCAAGAGGTTTGGAAAAAAAAAAACATCCTCCTATCAGAGGACGACAAAAAAGGGATGCATACTCTGTTGAGGTTCTGCTTTTG
The DNA here is from genome assembly GCF_902167405.1 of Gadus morhua. Classification (NCBI taxonomy): domain Eukaryota; kingdom Metazoa; phylum Chordata; class Actinopteri; order Gadiformes; family Gadidae; genus Gadus; species Gadus morhua. Next base: position 9,469,919 of record NC_044070.1, read on the forward strand.
GTATATTTCCGTTTCCAGAGAGCAGATGAGATTTACTTCATTAATCCCAGATGAAATAAGCGTGTAACGATTTGGGTGAAAAGACGAGAGGTTCCTCAGTAACTTGATGTGCAGATGAGAAGCCTCAGTGTTTCATGCAGACGATGTCCACATAGACGCTCACTGTGTCCCCCCCCCCGTTACTGGAGCGTCCTCCCAGCCGGGAGACGTCCTTTTTCCCAGGCTCCGTGTGCAGCGAGAGGCCCTCTAGCGACCGGCTGAACACCTGTTTGATGTCTGTGGGCTCTGTGTTTCGTGGAGACTTGGCATCCGCACGTCTCTGCAGCCGGGCTGCGTCCGGTAAGCAGCTGTGTTCGGTGTCTGCTGTGTGGGGATGTGGTTCCTAGCTTGGTGGCCTTTAATTACACTCTGCTTCTTTTCTTGTGATACCAATGTGTGCTGTGTGGCTCAGTGGTGGGAGGTGGAGAGGAGAGATGAATAAATTCTTACTTTAATTACAAGAAGTGCTTTGTCTTTCTGAACAAGGTTCAAATCAACACGGTTCGGATTGTCTATTTCTGTGTCTTGAAACCCAACTCTAATTAGACACGTTGTGTTGTTACGATGAATTATATCCCAAGCAAAGAGGTTAAGAAAGCATAACAGCAACTAAAATTATTACAGTGAAATAGTCAGCTTTACCCTTATAAAACACTGGACACAAACACATCAACATGAAAAACATTTACCGCATTGAGGGGGCTTCTACATCAGACAACATGCTCCTGGACACAGCCGCTGATTTACTGGGGTCAGTGGAGGAGAACATCCCATAATAGAAGCCGCCAGAGGTATAATCTAATGCTTGGCACATGAGACAGATCAGAACCAAGATGGCGACTCAGTGAGTCGCATCATTAGCCGCTCAATGGTTGGCCGTCTCTGCTCCCACTCCATGCATCACGTCATGTCTCAGCCTTCAGAGTAAAGGCACGTTGGATCCTTCAGAGTAAAAGCGCACCTCTCTCAGAGACGACATTTGCTAATGTGGTGGTTATAGTAGTTGGAGAAAGGCAGCTCTGACAGGACTAAGGAGGCGTTGTAAGAACCACTTGATAACAGGATATAGTCGTTTGTCACCAGGACAACCGCAAATGTTGTTTAAGAGCCTTGGTGGTGTCGATTCAGAACATATAATCAATGAGCTGCTACATACGTAGCAGGTTGGGATGGAGCTATGCATCAGTCAAGTTTCTTTACTTCTACTTCTTCTATACCACTAGTGCATATTCAATGTTGTACTCTTTGATGTGAGAGAAATGAGAATTGAGAAACTCAAAGAAATGATCTCAATGAAGATGGAAGGCTGGGTGATGGACCTCCTTTGATGCTAGACCGTCAGCAACTTCCCATTATTATTTAATGAGCTATCGCTCAGGAAGAATGACGCTCCTGGCAACTGAGTCGGCTGGCATTGTATTGTGGGGAAGGGATAGGCCAGCTTTAGCCTGCCTTCACCCAGTCCCGTCAATGGTTGCACAGCAGGAGGGGATTAGCCTAGCTTTAGCATGCCAACCCAGTCCCTACCGACTCCCTTTAGTGGCTACACATAGCAGGTGAGCCCAGCTAGCGGTCCTGGCTCCCTCTGCATCAATGTCTCCACGGCGACCCTCCCTGGCGATGGGCCCATCTCCTGCATCCTCCCCTTACCTCATTAATTAACATTTAGAGGCTCCCCATCACTCACGGAGACGCCTGCTATCCCAGCCCACAGAGCAACTGTTGCTGCTACCCTGCTGTGCGAGGCCATTAGCCCTGCGCTAATGAATCTCTCTCTCTCTCTCTCTCTCTCTCTCTCTCTCTCTCTCTCTCTCTCTCTCTCTCTCTCTCTCTCTCTCTCTCTCTCTCTCTCTCTCTCTCTCTCTCTCTCTCTCTCTCTCTCTCTCTCTCTCTCTCTCTCTCCTGCCCATGCAACAAACTGAAAGTTGGCTGGATTTTGGGCCCAGTATTGACCTTGAAGTGACTCTCTCAGGACTCTCACTCTCCGAGGCCTGGGGAGGAGGTGCAGAGCAGATGGTATGGTGGTGTTGATGAAGATGATGTGACTGGCTCACACTTTGTCATCTCACCTCAGTAAACAGACACCGTAGAGCTCATTGATCCCACTGATCATTTACCAAGCAGTGACAGAGCTGTGCTTCAAGATGGAGGAGGAGGGGGAGGAGGGGGAGGTAAAGGAGGGAGGAGAATAGGGAGACCGAGCTGGAAAAGCAGGAGGAGTGGGTGGGAGGGAGAGAGGGAGGAGAGGTAGGAGTATGAGGAGGTGGGGGAGGAAGGAAGAGAGGGAAAAGGGAGGGGGAAGAGGGAGGGTTAGAGGATGAGGGAGGGGGAGGAGATGGAGAGGGGGAGACGAGGAGGGAGCTAGAGGAGAGAGAAGGCGAGGAATAAGTAGAGGACGCAGTAGATAGAGAGGGGGAGAAACAGGATGGGGAAGAGGGGCAGGACGTGGAGGGTGGGGGAGGAGAGTGGGGAGGGAGGGAGTAGTTGAGTTGGATGTTAACACGAGTATGGAGGGAACATTGACGTTGTCATTGTTGATGACAGGACAATAATTAGTGCCAAGATTTGGATCCCCCACACTGCAGGATGAGCAGCTCTGGGCCTCCAGTTGGAGACCAGGCGGTACCGACCAACCTACCAGACCAGCCTTATCCATAACAAAACTACCCTCACCCACAACCAGTGAACCCTCCACCAGACCAAGCTCCCTCACAAACACCAGACTGTCTAGTGGCATGACCTCTAACCATCTTCCGTTACGTCACCTGGAAAGAACTACAGCTTAAATGGTCAGATCCATATTTGTTATAATCAAATGTGTTTCTCTGGTGAGAGAGCCATGAAGTTTTCTAAATATAGCGATATTCACTCTATGATGCGTCCTTTTCCATTGGACTTGCTGTTAATGTGAAGGCCTATATAGACTATAGGTATCCATGGCCACCTTGTCAACTGAAGGTGAGCGCTATTAATGTGAAGGCTTATGTGACCGAGGTATATACAGCCAACCTTGTCAACTGAACAGTCTGGACTCACTAGAGAGTCCTGCCCTTGCTCCGTTTCATTTGGGAAGCTTCCAGAAGAGTCCCTCCCGCGGGGAACTAAAGCCTTTATAGTGAAACTGTCCTTGTTCTTCCTGATCCAACGCGTTGAGTCTGAACTCTCACCACAGTTTCCAGCAGTAATAAACACACATCAGGGCAGGAGCCACTATGAGGCAAAGAGCTGAATGATGTCAGCTGCTGTCTGACTAATGGCTCTGCTGGAAAAGAGCTGGTGAGCAGCCCTGGAAAGTGTTGTTACATAAAGATCATGTTATGGTTCACCCCGGTGTGACCGAAAAACAGACACACAGATAAAGAGGCAGACAGACAGACGGTTAGGCAGACAGGGAGAAAGACAAACAGAATAAAGACAGACAGGGAACAACATAAGTAGAGCTAGGATGAATAATTGCGAATAATAAATGGGACTGGTCGGATACAAACATGAAAGAGAGAGGAGAGACAAACGTATGTCTGGTTTCCCCAGGGGAGGCGGGTTCCCAATCAGAGCACACACACACACACACACACACACACACACACACACACACACACACACACACACACACACACACACACACACACACACACACACACACAAAATTGGCCTGCTGTTCTGGTTTCAGGCCAGAGAAAAAATGTCCAACCTAACAGTTGGAACCGTTTGGTTTTCTGTTTCACTTGCTTATCTATTAACTAAAAAAAGATAAGTTTCATTTCTGGTGACACAGGGACGGCTGCAGACAGACAGATAAGGAGTTAGACAAACAGACGTTGGTCTTTGAGGTTAATTTAAAAAGGACATTGTCAGCGAGGGGATCTTCACCTGGTCATCTCTCTTTATTCCTCCTCCTTTCCTCCTGCCTCTCCACTGCTCACCTCCTCCCTTTATCGTTCTCCCCCTTCCTCCTCTCACACATCTCCCTCTCTCCTCCTTCTCCATATCCCCGCCACTCTTCCCTCCTCCCTTCCTCTCCTCTCCCTGGCGGTAGGAGCCAGATGGTCAGATTCAACATCATATGGTGGATCTCCATGGAGACCAACATTATAGCCCCACAAAAGAAACAATAGATAACAAAGCATCCAGAAGAACGTGAAGATAGACGGGGGAGAAAGTAGGACATAAACAAGCGAGATAGGAGATAAAAGAGGACACAGATGAGGTTTGTGCTGTAGAATATATATTAAATTATTATATCATATTGTATACAATATTACTGCTGGCTGTCGGGGAGTCTAAAATATAGAAGAATGAACGGGTTGAATTGTAGCGTATGAAGCAGAATCTTAAATTAGAAAAGAGCCGAGTGCGACCGTTCCCCTATAAAGTTAAAGGTTTTGGTTGGTTAAGATCATTGTAGGGAACCTGGGGGAAATAATGCATCATGGGAAACTAGAAAGGTCCATCTAGTCCAGCCCAGTGTGAACACCAGGACTAATGTGGGATAGAGATGACTTTCTTCTCCAGGTTTATCAATGATTTGTAAACCGCAAAAAAAAAATGAGGCTATTATTTCCCTCTGTGTTTTGTCTCAATGCATTTATGATAAAGCGTATTGTTGAGAGAGGCAGACATAGGCGATGGTTTGATGGATGCTGGTTTTACATTAAACATGCAGCCAGAGGAATACCGGCTGTTAACTTGTTTTGTTTCTGAGGGTCTTTGGGATAACGCCATAAATAAATGTGCAGAACAAAGTGCAGGGTTGGAGTGTAGACTGCCTGCAGGAATTTAGTCTGCCTCATGTATTCTGGAGACTCCTGCGTTACCGTTTTAAAGAACAACTTGCATTTAGCTCAGGGAAATAAAGAGAATATCTTAAACTATTTCCTGCTGTCACCGCAAAGTCATCGCTGTCTCTGTGGTTTTAAATAATTCATTGTTCTCCCCAAACCTCCACCCTCCTCCGTCACAGTGGTGGAGACCGGACACCCCCCAACCACACCCCCACAACCCCCACCTCCATCACATTACCCCCTCCCCACATCAACCTCTCATCTCCTACACCTCAACTAGCCCACCACACTAAACCACAGCCTACGACCTTCTCCACCCCCTTCCACCTTCCTGATGTGGTGGAGAGGAGACGAAGCCCGTCTTCAAATTCTCCCTGTTTCTCCTTCCAACAGAAGGTGCCAGGTTGGCACCTGAGGGCAGAAAGGAGCTGTTGATGTGCTGAAAGGCTGCACACGGTAACCTCCTCCTCAAAAATTAACAGTGGCTGTGTGCGCGTACATGTGTATGCGCGTACATGTGTATGCGCGTGTGTGCGTCACACAACGAGATTAATACAAATCAATCTATTACCAAGCAATGAAAGCCGGAAACCCGGCTCAAAAATGTATGTGAGGCAATCAAACGCTTACAATGCTCCTGCATTACCTCCCTGATTTCCCATTCCTTTGTCACCTCGCTGCCGCGATACTCAGGCTAGCTGTGCCTTCCACCAAACCAGTCTGTCTGAGGGGAGGACTTCTGGAACGTGTGTGTGTGTGTGTGTGTGTGTGTGTGTGTGTGTGTGTGTGTGTGTGTGTGTGTGTGTGTGTGTGTGTGTGTGTGTGTGTGTGTGTGTGTGCAAAGACATTACAGATTCATTATTCTACAGAGATTTAACTGACTGCACGGCTCACTGTTAAAGAACAACATGGCTGCCATGTTTCAATAGGCCTTGAGGCTTAACACCTTATTATTAATATAAAAAGTTAACGGCTTTTATGGCCTCACAGCGGCTGTGTATTTAGTTGAGTATAATAAAGCCGGAATACACTTGTTTTAACGTTTTTCCTCTTCCTGTGACATTTTATTAGCAAGTGATCCTGAACAAATTCTCTAAATATGTAGGTCTGCCAAATTATCCCCCATCCCATAGACTCTCCTCATTTGTTATCCCCAGAGTTCCACCTCATCAGCCTCAGATAAAAAACCATCTCGCATTTGGTGGCACCACGCCAGGGAGATGTTCGATCAAGCAAGAAAAAAAAAGAAAAAAAAAATCCTCCTTCTCCCTATGATATTAAACCAGCTTTGTGTCTCTTTTTTCACTCCAGCCAACACTTACTTAAGATTTTAGTGTTAAAAGAATATAACTCATCTCTAGCCAGCAGTTGTCCCGTAACCGAAAGGTTGCTAGTTCGATCCCCAGCTCCTAGCTGAGTGTTGATGTGTCCCTGAGCATGACTACTTAATAGGGATGGGCGTGAGGAATCGATTACTCGAGTACTCCTCGTTACAAATGAACTCGGTTGGTGGACAGGCAAAGTCGAGTTTGCATATACACACATAAACAAAGTTTTCTGAAGCAAATGTCAATTTTCTGTCGGCGCCACTAACGCATGACGTGGGCACAAAGAAAATGAAATTCATCCATTTCCATGGCGCGTTCCGTGCCGTGTGCAGGCACGCCAGAATTCAAAAGTTAAGAGATGGCGGTTAAAGCAAACCGCAGCGAAGAATTGAAATACTTTAAAGAAATAGGAGATCATAAGGTGAAATGTAGAATATGCCAAGCGAAATCGAGCTACCAGAAAGTACTATGCGGCAACATACGCTCCTGAAACACAACGGTGAGTTCGGGAAAGCAGACCCGCAGCAACGGTGAAAGTGAAAGTGTGTTGGCTATTTTCACCGCCGCAAGACGCAGCTGTAATCCCGGGCGTGTAGAGAAGATCACAACGCTGAGTATTTCCATAGTCCATTTGCTGCCGTTTTATTTGCAGCTTTAAATTATTTGCAATGGTTAGGCTACTTGTTTCGTTTTTTTTAAACTGTTAGGCTACAGGCCTTGGTTCGACGTGATTTAAATTGTGAGACGCATATTTATTTTTGTAAGGAAAATGTGTTTTGAACGGTAAATAACAAAAATAAATAATGAATACTCTGATAACTGACTGTTTTGATGGAGAATAAGCATTACATGTTTGGTTGGTAATATTGCCGTTAATCATCAGGCCTATTCCTGCTGCAGATGCGTTGCATTCTAAAAATAGATTTGATTTAACGAGTACTCGATTGATCCTCGAGGAATTCCTTCGATAACTTGAGTTTGGAATTTACCACTCGTGCCCATCCCTACTACTTAACCCTAACTGCTCCTGACGAGCTGGCTGTCGCCTTGCATGGTTGACTCTGCCGTCGGTGTGTCAATGGCCCTCATTTATCAAACGAGCGTACGACAGAAAACGTGCGTAAAATGGACGCACGCTCATTTAAACGTTGAGCTTGGCATTTATCAATTTGAACGTGAGCGCAGGCTGCGATGAAATCTCACGTCAGGTCTGAGCTCGTGTACGCAAGTTTTTTTGGCGCAACATACGGGTATTTCAATGATGAATAGTGCAGCACAGGTAGCCCATGTTCAACATCTGTATTAATTACTAAATAAATTGGAATTAGCCCAGCCGTTCAAACAATTACAATCAAGTCAGGCCTAATAAAAAACAGTATTGCTATGAAAATAATTAGAATGTGACAGGTGAAATGTTTATTCAGCTGTCCATATTAACAGGAGCTTTGCCAAATATGTGGTTGTGTCTCAGCAATGGCAGATCTGGCTCTGTTAAGGACCTCAACGCACACACGAGAGAGTTTTTCGAGACCGCGCCGATTTTTTTAAGGAGGGCGATGAGGCTCTTGAGTCGTTTTCGTCTCCCAAGGCATCTCCTGATGGAGCTATGCAATGCTTTGGAGCCACAGTTAAGGCGAGAAACTAGGCGATCAAACGCAATACCTGTGCAGGTTTGCTCTACCTTGGGATTTTTGGCCACCGGGATCTTGCAGCGGGAGATCGGGGACAGGTCTGCTATTTCCCAGCCAAGTATTAGACGAACCATGCCAGCAGTTTTGGCAGCTATAATGTCCCTCTCCGAACGTTATATTAAATTCCCATATAATAACGATCAGCAAACTGGAATCAAACGGGATTTTTATGCTATTGCTAGGTTTCCAAATGTGATTGGTGCGGTTGATTGTACCCATGTGCGTATGAACCATCTATAAATGATTACGTGTACATCAACCGCAAAAGCTACCATTCAGTTAATGTTCCGATTATTTGCGATGCCAGAATGTCAATCCTGAACATGGTAGCCCGATGGCCTGGGGGCACGCACGATTCTTTTATTTTCCAAAATAGCAACGTGGGGCATCGTCATAAAACCAGACGGTTCGCATCCACCAGTGACCCGAGCGTCTCCATTTGGGTCTCGGAAAAATTCCTCTATTTTACCGTTGGACGTTTCTCCATGTCGTAAAAGTTAGGGGCGAGACTTCTGAAGACGTGCTTTTATATGGGCGTGTTACGTTAATTACGATCGATCTCAGCCGCCGTATTTATCAACACCAAGATCCTTCGTACGCTGGGATTGGTGTGATACGAAGGTTTCGTAAATCTCACGTGGGTCCTATCGTAAGATGAATCATGCGTTCAGATTTGCGCTCATTTCTACGTTTGTTTGATAAATGAGGGCCAATGTGTGTATTAGCCGATGTAAGTCGCTTTGGATAAAAGCGTCTGCTAAATGCCCTAATTGTAATTGTAGCCACATGACTCAATCCACCTGCGATGTCTTCCCTCTAAACCAGTTGGGTCAGTTTGGTCTTGATGCATTTTGAATGCACTTTTTTAGTATAGCCCTTTAATCCCAGCTCTAGTCTCAACAGGCTTCACAGGCCAAGTTCACACGGCAACAACGACAAACCCGCTTAAGAACAAGAGGAAAACCTCAGAGGGAAGAAACCTTGAGAGGGAACACAGAAGAGGGATCCCTGCTTCCAGGAAGGGTGAGGAGGGGCCAAACGAAACTCAACCTTTAACCAACCAATCAGCTTGAGGCAGTGGGGAGGGGGAGGGCTTTGATATATTCATACATTAGGTTGAACAGTAGTGACGGCAGCAGTGTAAAGGTTACAGAGAGAAGCTTGAAGTCTTGATTGATGGTAGGAACGATGGCTACCAGCCGTTCCCGGTCTTTACAAGCTTTGGTTTTCTAAGACCTTCAGACTGTGGCTTGGGATGAACCCAAAGACACTCACTAGCAGCTACGCTACGGTTGGCCTCAACCGCTTGTGCGACACAACCTTTAATTCACCGTGGGAGGCGAGAGAGCGAGAGAGAGAGACTAAATTACAAATCTGGTGAACATAAAGTACAAGTGTCAGGAGAAGAGCCAATTAGGGTTTAGCAAGCCTCAACCAAGTGTGTCTTGATTTCTAGAGTCGCTGTAGCGTTGGACAGGCCAACAGGCTGCAGCATACTTTATAATAATAGGAACTGGGTTTCAAAACGTGATTGATTTCACCATCTGCCCCTTTGTCTCTCTCCTCTTAATCCTGTTGTATCCCTTGGTGTGTGTTTGTACCAAGCTTGTGTTCCTCGAACAGTTAAAACCACTCAGGAGCTGTTTGTGACATTGAACCTCTTCAGTTAGACACACCAATAACCTCCACGAGGCTCTTCGTTTATCTGGAGACTATCCATGTCAGATAACATGCTAATTCAAGAAATCTATCCACATTGAGATGATTAGCTTAGCTTTTAAGATGAGCTTGGCTTTAAGGATGATTAGCCTAGCACTGGTTAGCTCCTCGTGGTGTTTACACAGAGTGAAAGATTATAGTTGGGTTTAATAAACACCGACCGATCATACTCCCTCATCTTTCTTTGTGTATGAATGAAATCAATCTTGTATTTTGTCAATCAGAGATGTTTGGTCAACTAATTCAACCATACTTAAATACATTTTTAATCAAATAATTATAACTGAATCAGGTTTTTCCCAGCAAGAAAAGAAATCCCATGAAATACTTAATTTGAAGTCTTTCCATTTGAGGGTTTTCAGTTGCTCAGTGAAAGTCAAAGCCTAGCTAGCATTGTACTAACTGCTCTTTAGTTGACGTGACACCTTTATGTTCATCAATCAACTGGTAAGAATGCTTGTTTCAGCAGAACCGAGAAAAGTAGAGCCATGGTTAAAAAAATAAATCTATCATTAGCAGATCCAATATTTTCCGTGACGAATCCTATAGGAAAGTTGTTCTGTCTGTATTTCTTTTACCAGACTTTCCAACAGAAAACTAAAATCAAACACATGATTTTTATCCAGTTTTGAACTAGTACAGCAGAGTGAGGAGTGTCGACTCATAATTCAAATCAATATGTCGTGAGGATTGTAGCAAGTGCTGACAATGACCTATTTTACGATAACCAAAGTATACAAAGCTATGAAATAGTCTACAATGAAGTATTATGTAGATGCTAATATGTTCTTAAACAAAGTCATTTATTACCTTCCCGTCTGCCTGGCTATAATTATTATGGAGCCCTGAGAACAATTTTATCAGGCATTAATGATGAACTGCAAGTCGTAATTATAAAATGATAAGAGATTATAATGGGCTGCATAATGTAAGAAAACCTATCTGCAGGGCTTTCAAAACACACAATTCCCTGCTTCCTAGCTCAATTAGCAGGACAATAAGCAGGACAATAAGACATTACAATCACATTTTGACCCAGAGAGAATCATGAGATTTAGAGAAAAACTGAGACAGAGGTAGACTAAATAAATGTTGACAGATTAGCATAATTATCCTGTTACTTTTGCTCCCATTATAAGGGGATTGTAAAGGTCATTATTTTAATGATGTCTTCACAAAGCGACTAAAAAGTCAGACTGAGGACCATCAAGCATATAATCAAAATTGTAGTAACTAGAAAAATGCTGCATGAGTAAGTTGCATGACAAAGTGCAACTGGACTGAGGGAAAATATGCACACAAGGTTAGTATAATAAAATAAATAAAGGTGCATAATAATTTCATCATAGATACAGTGTGTGTGTGTGTGTGTGTGTGTGTGTGTGTGTGTGTGTGTGTGTGCTCTGCTGACAGAGTTCTAACCACGAAAACGACACAACAGCTAAAAATAGAGCGCACAACTCTTCAGATGTTTTTTCAGGAATAAATAAATGCACACCATCATGTTGACAAAGTAAATGAACAGAAAACTAGGAGGAAGAATTATCAGGGAGACACATTTGTTCACATGATACGGCAGGATAAGACTGATGGCTTATCGGTCTAGGCTAATAAAGTGGCTGTGTTGTACTTGTGTGTGTTTACTTGTAGTCCCAGCACTCTTCTGAACAAATCAATGAATCAGCAGTCAGATTCTCCCTCCAGGTGATCCAACCACGCCGGGTAAACACCCATCACCCATACCGTGACATCACCACCGTTTGATGCTCGGATCGCTGTTCGATCCTGATTGGCCAGTACAGGTGGGCGAGGGCATCTGAGGAAAACACTTCGTCAGAGTGGACGTCAACGTCAGCAGAGACATGTGATGGAGGTCATTAAATATTTAGGAATTGTTGATTGTGTAACCGGAGAGTCTTGCTGCTCGCGCTTGTCGTTTTAACAAGGCCGTGAGGACCAGGGACGCCTACTTCCTGTCTGGCCACGTGTTATCTTTCCCTCGGTGTCTGGATTTACCATTGTTACGGTCTTTACTGATTTCATTATCTTAGATCGTCGATACATCGTGACTGGTTTCTTTGGGGTTTTGAGATCCATGTTTTAGTTGATCGTCAATAATAAACATTTTGCATTCTGACTTTTCATTTCAACTCATTGTAAAGCTCTTTTTTTAGTATAATTCTTTGCATATTAAAAAACTGTGAAACATTGTATCCCTTTTTAAATTGTTGTTTACATCCTGTACATCTGCAATGAGACTGAAGTTTCCTGTCTGGGATTAATAAAGTAAATTGAATTTTATATTTCAGAGGTCATACCCACAAAATATACACATATCTCCCATCCAATCCCTGCGAGTGCTACTTAGTCGAAGACTCTGTTGAGGAAACGGATTTCACTTTGACGATTAAAGTCTCAAGTTAGGAAATGGAAGGGATTCCAGATCATCTCAAACTGCTTAACTCATCATTCAAAACCTAATCTTCTCCAGGTGAAGTGGACTGGATGCTTCTGGAGACAACTCTCATTCCTTCATGAGAACATGAGAATACATTTTATCAGAGAGGATTCTGTGGACATCATCTCCAACTGACCTGAGATCAGAACACATTAGATAACCACCAGAGGTCCTGAATCAGAGACCTCAGGCATGGGATCAGAACCCATTAGATTACCACCAGAGGTCCTGAATCAGAGACCTCAGGCACGAGATCAGACCACAGTAGATTACCACCAGAGGTCCTGAATCAGAGACCTCAGGCACGAGATCAGAACACATTACGACCCCTGCTGCTTCTGTCCTCTTCCTATCACCTCTAAAATATGATCCATCATCATTTATTATCCAATATCTAATATCTAAGTCTGAAAATGAACCCTGCAGTGTGATGTGGTTTGAGGATCTCAAAGGATTGCAACCATTTAAAATAATCTAATTAATCAAACATTACTTAAACGAATGAAAACTGAAAACAAATCCACAAAATCCACAAGAGTTTTAATGTGAAAATGAAAATGTTATAAAAGCTAAATGTATAAAAACTAGAGTGTTCTTATTTTAGAGTCAGCAAAACATTAATTGACAGGACCAAAGACCTATCACCTAATCTGTGAGTCACACCACCTTCCCGTAAAATTAGAATTGATGTCATCCCCATCTCTTTGACAAGGCCATCTCAGATTTATTGATCAACAGAAAATAGGAAGAAATTAAGATTGGTGAGAGGGCGGAAGAGGGGGAGAGACTAAACCTGGTTTGCTTCTAGAGGGGGGCTTAATTCTGGTATGTATTTTGATGAGACCGAGAGAAAGCAAGAGAGCAAGATGTCTGAAAGCACTGCATGTGCATGCGAGTGTGCACGATCCCGGAATGCCTGGTTCTCTCTGCTCACATCTAAAGAAAAACGTATTAAAAGAGAATCAGTGATGATGAACCAACCGCGGCAGGTGGCAGGTGTGTGTGTGTGATCTCGGCTGACAATAACAAAGTTTCTCTAACACAACAATGGGAATGCAGGCCATGTATCTCTGACACACACACACACACACACACACACACACACACACACATCTTAGAAGTCCATCGTTTGTGACTGATGAAGACCGCTACTGTGCTGTGGTCTTGTCCGGATGATTGTAGAGACCAATGTGGTAATGATGATGCACTTTCTCTCTGGGCCTGTAGGCCGAACTCCAGGGAGAGGCCATCTTTCCTCTTGTCTTTTAATCAGGTGATGTTCTGTCCTCTTGTTGTCCTCTGCGCGTATGTTGGCCCCTGGTGGCAGAGTGTGTGGACTCTGTAGATGTGTCCCTCGCAGGATTCATCTCACTTTCTCAGTGACGTCTATGGGAGTGATACCACAGCGATTTCTGAGCACCTATACGATATGTATTGGGATTCTGTACATATTTAGATTCTCTAAAAATTCGAAATTTTGTCCATCTGTGTCCTCCATTGTTACATTAAATTGGCTGACCAGAACAGAACATTGTGGATGAAAATTAACCATTGCCGAATACACTACAGCGCTCTTGGAAGATACCATCAATGTGTTTCCACTACGATTACATCAACGTCTCTGCCGAACGTTTTGTATTCATTTTAGTTAATAATTCTTTGAGTCTAGCAACGTTGAGGCAAAGACTCCCGTTCCTCACATGAACAGGTTCTCCCCACACACCTAGTCTTTGGTTGATCCGCACGGCGCTGCACTGTGCCAGCAGAAGGAAACCTGCATACTGAAGTCCTAAGAGTAACAAAGTAAATGCACTGCTGGCTCCAACAGTCAGCTCTGCCACTGCAGGAAGCACAATTTCCAATGTCTCATACTTACTTACCAGGAGCGGTGTTTGTCAGTCAAGACTCCCCGGTGAAACCCTAACACAGACTCCAGCAAGATGAAGAAGACCAGGAGAACAACAACAACAAGGGAATCATTTTTTCGGATGAGGAATCAGAAAACGCAAATGGATTCCTTCCTCTCACTAGTCACTATCTGCACATCCAGGGTATTGCCTCGTGAGATGAGGAGCCCTTGGAATCCGGTTACAGTGAGGAGGACTGAGGAGGAGATCCAGGACCACCAGAGCCTCCTCACAGCTGCAGGAGGAGCACTGTGTCCCTCCTGCCTGCTCCTGCTTTTCTCTCAGGGTGCGCTCCCCTAGCCTTCGTCTTCCTGGACTTACCCACAAGGCAGTGGGGCGGTGGTTGACCGATGCCAGGCTGCGTCCACCATGACGCGGAACCCTACACATCATTGTCTCTGGGGACCACCGCTGCTCCGAGATCCCCTACCATGTTGGCCCCAGTGACCGTGTGTGGCCACGGGGAGGCCTGGCAGGGGTCCTGGTGTTGGAGAGGCTGTGTACTGGCAGAGGAAGAGGCTCAGGAGAGCTGCTTCCTGTTTCACCTCGCGGGCTAGCCAGGGGCAGAGAGCTGAGAGAGGTGGCAGGCGGGCAGTAGGGCTGCACTTGCCCCTCTAGCTTCTGCACCAGACGCATCACAACACCCTGTGCTATACACACATGCACACACACACTAACTTTGTGCTAAATTCAAGCTAACCTCCTACCAGGACGGCTTCACCTCATTTGGTGCCACAGTAGGCTAAGAAAACCTCTGCTTTATCCAAAAATCATTTTGGCCTTCTTGTTGTAGAGATCTTTTTGTGCGTATGGTACCAGCCAAAGCTATAGACACAATGGCAACAGTGGGCCCAAATACATTGAGGTCAAACCAGGACCAATAAAAACAAACAATATATGCAGGCCCGGCGGACCGTTTCACTGAGGGCCCGGCGGACCAGTACACGGAGGGCCCGGCGGACCGTTACACAGAGGGCCCGGCGGACCAGTACACGGAGGGCCCGGCGGACCAGTACACGGAGGGCCCGGCGGACCGTTACACGGAGGGCCCGGCGGACCGTTACACGGAGGGCCCGGCGGACCGTTACACGGAGGGCCCGGCGGACCGTTACACGGAGGGCCCGGCGGACCGTTACACGGAGGGCCCGGCGGACCGTTACACGGAGGGCCCGGCGGACCGTTACACGGAGGGCCCGGCGGACCGTTACACGGAGGGCCCGGCGGACCGTTACACGGAGGGCCCGGCGGACCGTTACACGGAGGGCCCGGCGGACCGTTACACAGAGGGCCCGGCGGACCAGTACACGGAGGGCCCGGCGGACCAGTACACGGAGGGCCCGGCGGACCAGTACACGGAGGGCCCGGCGGACCAGTACACGGAGGGCCCGGCGGACCGTTACACGGAGGGCCCGGCGGACCAGTACACGGAGGGCCCGGCGGACCAGTACACGGAGGGCCCGGCGGACCAGTACACGGAGGGCCCGGCGGACCAGTACACGGAGGGCCCGGCGGACCAGTACACGGAGGGCCCGGCGGACCAGTACACGGAGGGCCCGGCGGACCAGTACACGGAGGGCCCGGCGGACCAGTACACGGAGGGCCCGGCGGACCAGTACACGGAGGGCCCGGCGGACCAGTACACGGAGGGCCCGGCGGACCAGTACACAGAGGGCCCGGCGGACCAGTACACAGAGGGCCCGGAGGACCAGTACACAGAGGGCCCGGCGGACCAGTACACAGAGGGCCCGGCGGACCAGTACACAGAGGGCCCGGCGGACCAGTACACTGAAGGCCCGGCGGACCAGTACACTGAAGGCCCGGCGGACCAGTACACTGAGGGCCCGGCGGACCGTTACACTGAGAGCCCGGCGGACCAGTACACTGAGGGCCCGGCGGACCAGTACACTGAGGGCCCGGCGGACCAACACATTGAAGGCCACGGCGGACCAACACAACACACGGAGGGCCACGGCGGACCAATAAACACCAAAGAAAATGGGACTCACTCATTTGTCGATCACTTCCAACCGGCGCTGCATTTCAGTTCAGTTGTCCAATCATCAGTCCTCAGGCCTCAGTTGTTGTCCAGTTTATTCCCGCGTAGTAGCAGTCGTGAAGTGGTCCTATTCGGAGCGCTTTAGACCATCATCCTATGACCCGTTGTTTTTGCTCTTGAATCCATCATAAATGCTTAGATGGAGGGCGGCCTGTCCAAACACTCGGTAGCCTACTTTCCTCACGTTTTCGTCACTCGAAAAGACTATGGCGGAACGTGAAAGTGGCGTTTTACATACTTTCCGCGGTCTGAACGGTTTCCTGAAGACATGCCCATGATCCGCACGAATATCTTTATCTCAGCCGCTCGGTCACTTTGTTTAACCGGTGTGAAACAAACTGTAATGATAAACGCTTGACTTCAAACATTGTTTGCTGGTCCCTTCGACAGAAATGTTAAATGTGTGCCTTTTAGTCGGAAGAGGTTTTATACCCAACAGTCATGTTAGGAAATTGCCTGACGTATGATACATTATCCAGGCCTCATTCATTCTGGACGGTTTTATTCTGTCACGAGTTGGCCCAATATTCTCTTTTTACTTAACAGAGAGGAGACGACTCCAGACTGTCAGATTCGGAACCAATCAACTAGACTGTAGCGCCAAACAGACTTTAGCGAGCGATGACATCATGTAGGAACCACGCCCATCTGTTTTTCACCCACCTGTTGCAGCCACCTCGCATATAGGCTATGAGTAGGACCTACTATCTTACCCATAACCCAATATACTGCACTGTATTAGATAGAAAAAAAAATAAAAACGCTTTGAAGCCTCAACCCTTCTGTTTATGTCACATTTTTCGTGGAATGAATCGCAATAGTAAGGGTTCAACAAGGGATAAAACTCAACAAGGGATAAGATAAATACTTTGAATAACCTCAATCACATAAATACATTTGACTGGTCGAATTTAATTAATGTCTGTTTAATTTTAATCTGTGATTTCTTATCTGTGAGCATACATTTACAATTCTATGACCTGGTCATAGAACAACTGAACAGCCATCTGCATTTAACCCGTGCTGACGTCAGTGTAGAAGCCATGTCCACCTGTTGCTGCCACCTCACCTATAATATCTAACCTTATAATATACAGCCTATAATGCAACACACCTTAAAATATGCAATGTGTTGAAACTTCAAGCCTCTCGTTGAATTTGTCAAATCAAATACAACTTTATTTATTTCATATTTTTCATGGAAAAATATAAATAAAAAGGGTTCAGCAAGGGAAGAAACATAAAATTCAAATAATTAACCAGAATAACAGAAATACCTTTGATTGTAGAATTTAATGAATCACATTTTAGAAATGTGTTGTCTATATTTGTATATGGATAATATGATGCGATTCAGATCTTGTTATAAACCATGAGCTATATTGAATTCTGTGTTAATCAGCATTTGTTGAAGGATATTCAAGAAACCTCTGGGGCTAATTAGATGCCTCAATGGTCAGCTGGACTGCAACCTTGCACCTGATTGGCCAATAGGAACTCTGACTTTATCCGTCCTCATCCTCATGGTGCTGCTTGTCTATCACTTAAAGTGATCCCTAAAATCACCATAATCAAATAATATCCTGGCCTTCACTAGGAGTCAGACTATTGGATGAGACTTCATCAATGCGAGGGTTTAGTTTAAGCAGCTCATGAATATTCATAGACACACTCTGGCCTTTAGTTTATGTCCACCTCTATTAGACTCTCAATAGCTCTCCCTCCAACGAAATCATGCTAGAATTGCCCATCCAAGTGTGGGTTAACTGTTGATCGGTTGTGGAAACTTTTGACAACTTTTTATTTGACATAATATTTAAATTTTATTCTTGATAAACAAAGTCTGCATATTCAGATAAGGTAGCTATGACACTGTGCAGGAGAATTACTAGGGAAAAGTGCTTGGCACTTGTTTCTATGAACATCCTTACTGTACCGACATATATTGATGTTTCTCTTTCCTCTGACAAATGTACTTATTCGAAGTTGCTTTGGATAAAAGTGTCTGCTAAATGACCTAAATGGTAATGTAAGTTACAATTAAATGTCATATTTTTTAGTTTCACTTTCTTTGACTTCATGTTTTTTCCTACCTATCCTGTTGCTGGAAGCCGGAATCTGAATGTCATTATTGGTTAGCACAATTTTTCCCAGCATTATGTAATGTTTTCAAAACCGTGTTTCCTGGCTACTGTAGAAATACACAGAAATACCCCCCAAAAAAAATGGCGTAACTCCAACCCTTGCAGTAATTAGTTTACGGCTCTGGTACTTCTCCCCCTAGAAGGTCTGCTATAACATAGTACTGCTGGATCTGAGGTTAGCGGCGTTGTAACTTATGCCAGGAACAAGTGTTAAATCCCAGGAAACGTAACTGCACACTTGCCAGACCGTGGCATACTGGTTGGTAACCAGTGCTGTATGTTATAGCTTCCCCTTCTACTGGGGTATCAAGGAGCAAGGAGCTGTTTACCGTGGGAGCAAGAAAACCTGTTTACCATGGGAGCGAGAGGAGGTGTTTAGTACGGGAAAGGGAGGTTGACACAACGGCCGAAACATCCATCCTACGCCCCCGTCCCCGCCCTCCCAGCAGCAAGCATAATTAGATCATTGTGTTCGGGGCTCTCAGATGAGTTTCCTCAACAGAGGAAAACCAACAGCCCTGAAGTCACTCTGGTCTTTGTCTCCATTACGGTCTCCTTCGCTCCTCCTTCATCTCTAAGGAGACCTCAGGGACAGCACCACAGACCAGCCCGCTCTCCCCAGACCACAGAGGAACTACCAGAGGAACCCGTTCACCACACGGGTCCATGGAGCGGACCACATGCAGGAATAGTACCAGGCCTTTCCCATCCCACGGACGCCGTAGACGGAGTCCACACTCCCTAGCGCTCCTCTCCTTCCAACACTCTCACAGTACTTGTATGCCATTTGTTTATGTCATAACCAGACTTAAGTCA
This sequence comes from Gadus morhua, assembly GCF_902167405.1. Lineage (NCBI taxonomy): Eukaryota > Metazoa > Chordata > Actinopteri > Gadiformes > Gadidae > Gadus > Gadus morhua. The sequence goes on from NC_044070.1 coordinate 9,488,858, forward strand.
TTAATTCATCCATTCATTGAACTTATATAGCGCTTTTCTTGACACTCAAAGGCGCTTACAGTGAAGGGGGACCTTCCTCAACACCACCAGTGTGTAGCACCCAATCGGGTGGGACTTACTTTTTTGGTGCTTTAGCAATTTGGTTATTTTTTGGTTATCATCACCAACTTACAAAAGCACCACTTTGTGCTTTTGTAGGTATAGATGGCATTTGCTTTGTCATCAGAATGTATAGAGAAACCATATTACCTTGTTGTTCTGCATGTTTGATAGTAAAACTGTTTGACTTCAAAGTCTACCTACTCTAGCCTTCATCCATCAATCCATCCAATTTTATTCAGCCTACATTGCTCTTTTTGTGCAAATCTGAAATCCAGAGTGCTTACCAAGGGAAACAACACAACAGGAATGTAATTTGAGAGGTCCGCTTTATGCAAGCAAAGCACACCTTACTATTTTAAAGGGGAGATTTAGCTCAGACGTATGTTTTTACATTTAGTTGTCCTAGTGGAATGCTTTGGGTTAACTACCCAGGGTACAGCTGGCCCGTATTGTGCAGCTCTATTGATGCGTGTGAACAGGTCTAATTGGTCCGGAATTGTATGAACCATTTTCATTTATTTCCTTTGAACCGTTAACCCGCAGAGACTGGGGAAGCTAATCAGAATTAATTATAGTGGATTTCCATTTGGCTTCTCATAATCGACCTCCTCTTTGGCTGTCAGAATGAAAAACATGCCGATATAAAAGCACTTAGCATGGCTGATTTGCATTTCCAGACCCATTTTGAATGTCAGTTATAACAAGCTGGAATGTGATGGGTTAGAATAGAGTCGATTAAACCAACGGTGTTTATTCCTGAGTCTGGGTCGTCTTAGTTAGAAAAGCCATCAGAGGCTCTTCATAAAGCTGGTCTTTTTTACTTTTACCTTTTGTTGTAATCAAATATTAATCAGAATGTTCATTTGAAATTCTCATTTTGTATCGTAAAGGAAAAAAAACGTGTTGGGTTTCTATAGACCCATCTCTATGATTGGTCTCCTTGCTTGCTGTCTGTGTCTCTGGTCTAAAGGTGGGAGTCCAGGATGGAGTAGTACGTCTCCACCACCACTGTGTACATCGGAACACTAAAGAAAACACAGCTCATGAATACCACACCCCATAGTCTTGGTTATTATTTGTAATAGATTAGTAAAGAAAAAGAGCCAGCCTGGAAGCAGAGACTGTCTACCACCCACTCACCACCATGTGTTCTGTGACTGTGCACAGACACAGCTCCTTTAATTCATTACACTTGCCCAGTTTTTACCGGCACCAAGATATCAACATGATCTTGGTGTCAGGAGACACTGTGGCATGAAGGAGTGTTGGAAGGAGCGCTAGGGAGTGTGGACTCCGTCTACGGCGTCCGTGGGATGGGAAAGGCCTGGTACTATTCCTGCATGTGGTTCGCTCCATGGACCCGTGTGGTGAACGGGTTCCTCTGGTAGTTCCTCTGTGGTCTGGGGAGAGCGGGCTGGTCTGTGGTGCTGTCCCTGAGGTCTCCTTGGAGATGAAGGAGGAGCGAAGGAGACCGTAATGGAGACAAAGACCAGAGTGACTTCAGGGCTGTTGGTTTTCCTCTATTGAGGAAACTCATCTGAGAGCCCCGAACACAATGATCTAATTATGCTTGCTGCTGGGAGAGCGGGGATGGAGGCGTGTAAGTGGTTTGCTTGGGCCATTTTAGGCCCATACTCCTCTCGCTCCCATACTAAACACCTCCTCTCGCTCCCTTACTAAACACCGCCTCTCGCTCCCCTACAAAAGATTTCATAGCTCCTCAAGCCGGGCAGATACACCAGTGGAGGGAACACCTCCTAACCCAGAGAATGGACTCCAAACCTCTCTGAGGCGAAGGGACACCAACCAATCTAGACACATTTTAACGGCTCTCAAACTTCAATCAATACGTCACACATGTTGCATATGTGGTCTGATATCCACTCCCCCATCATCAAATACATTTGGTGAGAAACCAATCAAATATATGTAAATATGATTTGACATGCAAACAGATGGCTGCTGTGACCAGCATGTTCGAGGCTGAAGCGTGCCACAAAATGAATAGATTACAATCCACATTTGGATCCATTTTCATGGACTAATGGACGTTTACTACTTATAGGGGTGATGCTCATAGCAGGTCATAATCAACACATATATGTTCTCTTTTCACTGGTGTAGCTGTAACCTATGTCTATGAATCAAACCCCCAAAACGCCACCTAGCCCTACATCCAGGCACTCTGTTGGGGAACACCAGGCATAGACCATAGTACGATATTATGACCTAAAGGTTGTAGTATAATCTTCCACCGTCATTATATTAAGAGTAGCAGGGTTATATGATGGCATCATCAGCCATCATCAGCCATCGTGTAAGGAACTAAACACGATGGCTGATGATGCCAAGCTAAAGTGTCCTGAGGCATATCCATGAGCTGCTTTAATGTAACCCTCATGCTGATGAAGTCGCACCCATTACACTCCCACTGAAGGCCAGTGTATGAATGGATTATGGTAACTTCCAGAGGAAGATTTACGGCGTGAAAACTAATGGGTCCCGACTTCCTTTTTGCCAATCAGGCCTCAGGCTGCAATCCTGCTGACCAGATGAGGCGTCTGTTTAGCCCCAGAGGTCTCTTTGATAGGCTCTGTGTTAATTGATGCTTCATCAGACCCAGCTCTGCTACTTGCTGGAGGCCACCAGTCACTGGGCTGTGGACCATTTTCATTCTGATCCACATGGTTGACACACAGGAATCAATGTGTCAAGGTTTATATCGAGATCTGAATCACATCTTTTTATCCATATACAAATCAAGACATCAAATATTTCAAAAAATTTAGATTCATTCGGTTCTACAAGTCAAATGTATTTCTGTTATTCAGGTTGATGAAAATGAATTTATTCTTGTTATGTTCCTTCCCTTGCCGTACCCTTTTTTATTGATGTTTTTCCACAAGGAGTTATATATATATATATATATATATATATATTTATATAAAGTAGCATTTGATCTGTTCAGTTGTTGTGGCATTCAGGAGTCAGCTCAGAGTTTATACCAGGTCATAGAATTGTAAATGTACGCTCACAGATAAGAAATCACAGATTTCTAAAAAGAAAGACATTAATTAAGTTCTACCAGTCAAATGTATTTCTGTGATTGAGGTTATTCAAAGTATTTTCCTTATCCCTTCTTGAGTTGTATCCCTTGTTGAACCCTTCCTATTGCAATTCATTCTACAAAAAGTGTGATATAGTTCAAATGTTATTTGATTACCTAAACAAAAGGGTTGAGGCTTCAAAGCATTTGATCTTATTTTCTATGTAATGCAGTGCAATATATTGGGTTATGGTTAATAGATTAGATAATATATATGAAGTGGCTGAAACAGGTGATCAGCCATCATCAGGTTCATGTGAAGAACTACTGGCTGAAGTGTCCTGAGGCATATTCATGAGCTGCTTTAATGAAACCCTCACGCTGATTAGGTCGTACCCATTAGACTCCCAGTAAAGGCCAGGATATGAATGGATTATTGTAACTTCCAGAGGAAGATTTACGGTGTGATGAGGATGAAAACGAATGCCATCTTCCTTTTTGCCAATCAGGCCTCAGGCTGCAGTCCTGCGGACCAGATGAGGCGTCTGTTTAGCCCCAGAGGTCTCCTTGATAGGCTCGGTGATAATTGATGCTTCATCAGACCCAGCTCTGCTACTTGCAGTCACTGGGCTGCGGACCATTTTCATTCTGATCCACATGGTTGACACACAGGAATCAATGTGTCAAGGTTTATGACGAGATCTGAATTGCATCTTTTATCCGTACACAAATAAAGACACCTCACATTTCTAAAATGAGATTCATTAAGGTTCTACACATGAAATGTATTTCTGTTATTCAGGTTGATTAAAATTAATTTATTCTTGTTACATTCCTTCCCTTGCGCAACCTTTTTACTGATGTTTTTCCATGAAGAGTAATATATATATATATATAATATGTATTTGATATGATTTATTCAACGAGAGGGTTGTTGAACGCATTTAATGTTTTCAAGGTGTAGGCCTAATTCTATGTCATTTAAGCAATTATGCAGTTCCGCGCCTCATGCACCACACGACTGTACGGACTACCGATTATTATCCAACTCCGTAATACAAGGAAAACGGCGCACCCAACAAACAAACAAACACGTCATTCTCGGTGACGGTGGCGGCAACGATAAAAACACAACATGTTAACATGCAACAACACACAAAAAAAAAAAAAAAAAGTAATTACCCATCAACCCCACTTAACCCCGCAACTACAAGTTCCCCGAAAGGCTCCAAAACCCCAGGATAGATGAACCCCCAGAATCCCTTGCGCATCTGAACCAGCGTCCACACACACCTGTGGTCGCCACAGTATCCGACGTCCATTCAAACCCTTCACGAAATTTCCTAACATGAATGTTGGGTGTCAAACTTCTTACGACTAAAAGGCACATATTAATCATTTCTGACGAAGAGACCATCCAACCATGTTCGAGGTACAGCGTTTATCATTACACGGTTTGTTTTACATCGGATTATCAAAGTGACCCGGCGGCTGAGATAAAGGCATTGTGTGGATCATGGGCATGTCTTCAGGAAATCGTTCAGACCGTGGAAAGTATGTAAAACACCTCTGTCGTTCCTCCGTAGTGTTTTCAGTGGGAGCGTATGACTCAGAACACGAAGAAAGTAGCGAGTGTTTATACAGCTGGCGATGCGGTCCAGTGCCGCCCTCCATACCAACAGTTATGATGGATTCAAGAGCAAAATCAACTGATGATGGACTAAAGCGCTCCGAGTAGGACTACTTCACAACTGCTCATTGGCCGCTGATTGGACAACTGAACGGAAATGCAGCGCCGGTTGGACGTGATCGACAAATGAGTGAGTCCCATTTTCTTTTGTTGTTTATTGGTCCGCCGTGGCCCTCCGTGTGTTGCGTTGGTCCGCCGTGGCCTTCAATGTGGTGGTCCGCCGTGGCCTTCAATGTGTTGGTCCGCCGTGGCCCTCAGTGCACTGGTCCGCCGGGCCCTCAGTGGACTGGTCCGCCGGGCCCTCAGTGTACTGGTCCGCCGGGCCCTCTGTGTACTGGTCCGCCGGGCCCTCTGTGTACTGGTCCGCCGGGCCCTCTGTGTACTGGTCCGCCGGGCCCTCTGTGTACTGGTCCGCCGGGCCCTCTGTGTACTGGTCCGCCGGGCCCTCTGTGTACTGGTCCGCCGGGCCCTCTGTGTACTGGTCCGCCGGGCCCTCTGTGTACTGGTCCGCCGGGCCCTCTGTGTACTGGTCCGCCGGGCCCTCTGTGTACTGGTCCGCCGGGCCCTCAGTGTAACGGTCCACCGGGCCTGTATATATTGTTTGTGTTTTTATTGGTCCTGGTTTGACCTCAATGTGTTTGGGCCCACTGTTGCCATTGTGTCTATAGCTTTAGCTGGTCCATATGCACAAAAAGATCTCTACAACAAGAAGGCCAAAAGGATTTTTGGATAAAGCAGAGGTTTTCTTAGCCCACTGTGGCACCAAATGAGGTGAAGCCGTCCTGGTAGGAGGTTAGCTTGAATTTAGCACAAAGTTAGTGTGTGTGTGCATGTGTGTATAGCACAGGGTGTTGTGATGCGTCTGGTGCAGAAGCTAGAGGGGCAGGTGCAGCCCTACTGCCCGCCTGCCACCTCTCTCAGCTCTCTGCCCCTGGCTAGCCTGCGTGGTGAAACAGGAAGCAGCTCTCCTGAGCCTCTTCCTCTGCCAGTACACAGCCTCTCCAACACCAGGACCCCTGCCAGGCCTCCCCGTGGCCACACACGGTCACTGGGGCCCCGGGCCCCAGGCTAACATGGCAGGGGATCTCGGAGCTGCGGTGGTCCCCAGAGACAATGATGTGTAGGGTTCCGTGTCACGGTGGACGCAGCCTGGCATCGGTCAACCACCGCCCCACTGCCTTGTGGGTAAGTCCAGGAAGACGAAGGCTAGGGGAGCGCACCCTGAGAGAAAAGCAGGAGCAGGCAGGAGGGACACAGTCAGTGTTCGAATTACGGGGGGTACCGGGGGGGTCTGACGGTCCCGATTGAGACTTGATACCCCCCAAATGGCATTAAAATGAAACTTTGGGGGGTACCGAGAATAATGTATTTATTCTTCAAATTGCGTGTTTAAAAGTGTCTTCTTATTTCTTAAATGCGTTCGATCTTTACTATGAGTAATATACTGACATTAAAATTCAAACACCCCTTGAATGGACTGTACCATTAACACGTCTTCGGCGGTCTTTCAACGTCTTCTCTATGGCTTGACCTCAACTTGAACTCGTCGTCTGACTTTAACTTAAACTAATGTAATTTGCTGCGTGTTTGAAATTTTATTATGCGTGACTAATACTAGCAAATTAATGGAGACACCAAATCTGTGAAAAGGGAGCGGAAAAAGAGGAAGATGGCACTGTTGTCTGAGGGTTAAAGACAAGTCAATGTGGTTCTTTCCGTGAACCAACTTCTTTCAGCTCGGGCTAACACTAGCTACGGTAAGGAATGATTTTATATTAAGTATTGACTGGCTCACATATCTATTCATTGTTTGTCGGGGCTGTGTAATGATTCATACGTCCGGTCCATCCCACCAAAAAAGTTTTTCCGCGAGCCAGAAGTCGCATTCGTACGGAAGCGTATTAGGGCCAGGTATAAGGGGGAAAAATATTAATTGGCAATTCGAGAATAAAGTCGACATGTCTAGAATAAAGTCAACATGTCGAGAATAAAGTCAACATGTCGAGAATAAAGTCGAAATGACGAGAATAAACTCAACTCCTCTGGTCCATCATCACGTTAGCAACTGGCCGCCCTACCAATGTGTCTTTGGCGTACAGTTTCTGAAGTGGTGCAACCTGTATGTCTATGGGTGCAACTACCTGATAGCTGTATCATATCTATAACGTAAAGCCTAATCTTTCATGCTTAACGTTACCAACCTAGCGGAATTCAACTCATAAACCTAGTCAGAAACAATTTTTGGATAGCTAGCTAACTACACTTGTCTTAGATGCTATTAAAGACAGTGCTCTGTTTCTACCTTGATTGTCATAACGTTATTCAGCTATTAGGCTACTTAACTTGCGCTTACAGTTCTGCATGTCCATTCTTGTGTCAAATAGTATTTATTGTTACACTAGGCTCTATTGCTTGTAGCATCTCCTTTGTACGTCGCTTTGGACAAAAGCGTCTGCTAAATGACTTAATGTAAAAAACACCACAATAGGGATAGCACTACCGTATATTTATAACCTAGTTTCCTATGCACAGAGCCGCTTAAAAAAAACAAAAAAAAAAACATGTGACGTCAACACCATCCGTTACAAAATGCTGACCCCCCCCCAAGCTGGAGTGATAATTCGAACACTGGACACAGTGCTCCTCCTGCAGCTGTGAGGAGGCTCTGGTGGTCCTGGATCTCCTCCTCAGTCCCCCTCACTGTTAACGGGGTTCCCAGGGCTTCTCATCTCACGAGCAGAACCCCGGGATGAAGGACTTGAGGTTATCATAGAAACTGACGCTTTAAAAATGCATTTTTTTGATCACAGCTCTGTAATCATTATAATAATACAAAAACAATAAAAAAAAAACATAATTTATCGCTGATTCTCTCGTTGTTTATTATAAAATGTCTAACTGTGTTCAGCCTCCTTCGGCCCTGTCGGTGGCTCAGTGTGCATCATCACATTAGATTATACAGTCACCACAAGACCCACAGGCAGTGGCAGAAGTTATCATCGGCCACAAAAGATGGACCACCTTAAGCAGGTGCTTGCGTGTGCGTGGTGATGATGATGCATGGCCTGCAGTCCAACGCGGACAAGGAACTTTGTTCACGTCAACAGAGAACCTTCATGTGACCTAGCCACGGACACACGCCTAGGGTACCTATCTTACCCAAGCTTTAATTGGGTCATTCGGACCTGATGAATACCAGCAACTCTGCTATCTGTTTGCCGTCGTCGGAGAGGATCAGTCGAGCAGTTTGTTAGCGAGGCAATCATGATTACTTCATATTGGCACTCTGCACACTCTCACATGCACTCTCACAAGCACACTTTCATGCAGTATTCATCCAATCAGTGCAGGCTGCTTCCATACAAGCTGTCCTGGTCGGGGGTCTCTCTCTCTCTCTCTCTCTCTCTCTCTCCTCTCTCCTCTCTATTCAAAATACATACCAAATTAACCCCCCCCCCCCCCGCTGTGAGCAACCGAGAGTTGATGGAAAATAAATAATATTACTCTTGTAGAGCACTTTCTGTTTCAGTAAAGAGCACACATTTACTACAAACGATTTTAGGAAAGCTAGTTTGATTGGAATTTGTAAATGGTTGCATTCGTTTTTGAGATCCACAAATCACATGTCAGGATTCATTTTCAGAGATGGTGGACAATAAATGAGAAGTGATATAAGGAGAGCAGTAGCAGCTGTTGAAGTAATGTAATGTGTTCTGATCTCTGGCCTAAGGCCTCTGATTTAAGTCCTCTGGTGGTAATGTTATGTGTTCTGATCCAGGACCTGTGGTGGTAATGTAATGTGTTCTGATCCAGGACCTGTGGTGGTAATGTGTTCTGATCCAGGACCTGTGGTGGTAATGTAATGTGTTCTGATCCAGGACCTGTGGTGGTAATGTAATGTGATGTGTTCTGATCCAGGACCTGTGGTGGTAATGTAATGTGTTCTGATCCAGGACCTGTGGTGGTAATGTAATGTGTTCTGATCCAGGACCTGTGGTGGTAATGTAATGTGTTCTGATCCAGGACCTGTGGTGGTAATGTAATGTGTTCTGATCCAGGACCTGTGGTGGTAATGTAATGTGTTCTGATCCAGGACCTGTGGTGGTAATGTAATGTGTTCTGATCCAGGACCTGTGGTGGTAATGTAATGTGTTCTGATCCAGGACCTGTGGTGGTAATGTAATGTGTTCTGATCCAGGACCTGTGGTGGTAATGTAATGTGTTCTGATCCAGGACCTGTGGTGGTAATGTAATGTGTTCTGATCCAGGACCTGTGGTGGTAATGTAATGTGATGTGTTCTGATCCAGGAATGTAATGTGTTCAGGCATGAGGTCTCAATTTCAGTAGAGAAAAGGTGTCGCAAGAATCCCTGTTGCTACAAAAGAACGAGAGGGTTGCCTACAGAACCATCGAGGACACTGCACCTGGAGAGGATTAGGTTCTGAAAGATGAGAGTTAAGCAGTTTGAGGATTCCTTCCATTTCCTAACTTGAGACTTTGATCTTCAAGTGAAATCCCCGTCCTCAACTAAGTGTGTGTGTGTGTGTGTGTGTGTGTGTGTGTGTGTGTGTGTGTGTGTGTGTGTGTGTGTGTGTGTGTGTGTGTGTGTGTGTGTGTGTGTGTGTGTGTGCGCGCCATAAGCTGAAACAAGATCAGGGGAAACGTCAGGGTAATAAGAGAAAGAAAGAAACATCTTTATTTATATAGATGTATAGATAGATGGCTCTTTCTCTAAGGATACTATTGCGGGAAAAAGAAAATGCAGACACAGGTATTAACCGTATAATTATGGATTTAACCCCTCCAATGACGATCATGAATGAAAACACACACCAAGCACACGAGTCCTGAGACGATGTATCGGTGATGTAAGAGAATGTAATCATTAAAAGTCTGCCAGCCTTGGTAAATCCAGGCGCTGTGTGTCCTCCCATAGCGAGACGACGCGTTGCCAGACAGGAAGTAAGCGGGTGTGGTCCTCACGGCCTCGTTAAATCGGCAACGCCGCAAATGCAAGAGCAGGAAGAGTGTCCGGTTGCATCAACACCTCCTGAATATTTCATGAGTTCTGTCACTTGATCTCTCTGCTGTCGTTCACGTCTACCCCGACTCAAAGTGTCCTCCTCGCCCACCTGTACTGGCCAATCAGGATCAAGCAGCGGTCCGAGCATCAAACGGTGGGGATGTCACGGTCTGGGTGATGGGTGTTTAACCGGCGTGGTTGAATCACCTGCAGAGAGAATCTGACTGCTGATTGATTGATCCAGGATCACAATAGTGCTCAGACTACAAGGAAATGCACACCAGTAAAACGCAGCCACTTAGCCATCAGACTAGTCATCATCGGACTTAAACTGCCTTAGCATGTTTCCAACATTGCCACTTTGATCTTTTTCCCTTAACTTTTCTTCTTAATCTTCGTGTAGAGTTTATTTAATTTGTCAATGTTAAAATATGCATATTTATTTTTCCAAATGTTTCTAATCATTTGGGTTGTTTTTAGTTTAAGCACTTTTTTGAGCTACTCTTTGTACCCTCTGTACTAAAGCTCTGAGATGTAATTATTAATCACTTGAAGACTATCATGAATTCTACACAATATTACCTTCTCTGTCCAGTTAATTTATTTAGAAACTTGCTTGTGCAGAATGTATTATTTCCTAGATACTGCAATTTGGAATATATGCCTTGATAGTTCTCAGCCTCACTTGTTTTAAGTTGCTTCGTAAAGTCTTTATTTAAATACTGCCTCAGGTCCCATATCTCTTGTAATGGTCACCAAAAGTTTAGAAATAATTCTGCTAATCTGTCAAAATCAATTATTTCTACTTCTGTCACTCTGTTTTCCTCCAAGACTCATATCCCCCCCACTGGGTCCAGTGTGATTGTTTAATGTGTTCTTGTCCTGCTAGGAGGACTTTAACCTATATTGTAAATGAGCAAGGCAGTTGTGAATTCCTGTGTTTTGACAGCCCTGTCGATATTTCCCTTCACATTCTGCAGCCCACAATAATCCCTAGCGTTCTTCAGCATAAACTCCTCATTACAATGTTCCAGGTCCCCGGCTCCATAATAATTATAGACAGGCAGACGGGAACCTACTGAATGAGTGAGTTTGTTTGAGGAACATATCGTCATCTACATAATTCATTGCTCCAGAAAATTGTATACTTTGTATACATTCTGGGTGGAAAGCTAAATGTCATTTTCACCAAGTGAGCAAGAATCTTGGTGTAGTTCGCCTAATTGTGTAGCTGATCTTTCTGGGTGTAGCTGGTCTGTCTGGGTGTAGCTGGACTGTCTGGGTGGAGCTGGTTTGTTTGAGTGTAGCTGGTTTAAGGGTGTAGCCAGTATACAGCTGGGGCTTGTCTGGGGTTGTGAAATAATGTAGAAGTCTTCAAATGTGTGAGTTCATGTGAAGAACTGTGCTTCACATTCTAATCAACAAGAGTGAATATGAGCGAGCTGAAAAAGTTTACGATGATTGGTTATTTGCTGGTTCTGTATTTGTGATTATAAATCTCCATATGCAACTGGATTTAGATCATGTGACTTGGATTTTGATGTTTCCAACTGTCCAAGGAACTCTTAGGGTAGTTAATCACCTTCTTGTCACAGAAAGTTGGTATAATACTAATGATTTTTTTTTTTAATGAAATATTAGGGCTAGTGAACCTCTAGTCCACATTTTTTAGTTTTAAGGTGTCATGTCTTGTTTTCAACATAGTAATTTATGCCATTTTGTGACGGTAACTTGAATAGGTAAGTGCAACCCATTGTTTTTTGCCAGTCTCGACCTACCAGTTTGTGAACGTTCGACTCTGCTCCAAATTCAAGTCACGTATTTTTGTGACGTTGAAGTGCCTCTTCAAAGACACTTAAGTCATTGTCAAAGGGACACCGACGGCGAAGTGCTTGTGGATGTGTGGAGCTCCGTCCGGTCAGCGACTGATGTTGTTGGTGTCTGAGTGATGGTTGAGCTTCTCGGACACATAGTTGAACAAGGTTTATAACACATTTAATATACAACATTTCTCAATATAACGCCCACACACAATGATGGTAGTAGCTTAAAACGCTTGACGATAACGCTATGACGTTGCCTATGGTCATAACCATGGGGATAACACATCCTTGCTAGAATTCATGGCCAAAACACATTCTTTATCTATCACGAATTCTGTATTAGAGTTCAAGCTGAAGCAGGGAGTTCAGCTAGACTTTGATAAACATTCTCTTCAGTATAAGACGTATGAATGTGAAGTCGGCATGGCAACTAAGGACTGCAACTGAAAAACCCCGAAAGTAATTTCAATTAACTAAATTGAATGAAGGTTTCCTGGGATTTAATTCTTTGCCTTGAAAACACAAGCTACAGTGATAAAAATGTTTTAATAAAGACTAACATCCAAAATTATTCATTCATTCTAGTATGGTGATAGAACTGAATTAATTGCCAAAACATCTGATTGACAAAATGGCACATTTACAGTATATTCCGATATTTGACTCAAGCCAATAAAAGAGTTGCTCTAGAAGGCTGCCAGTCTTGATTAAACCCGACTATAGTCACTCCATCTCAGTAATCACCATTAGAAGCTAGCCAGCGCTAGGCTAATCATCTTAAAAGCTACGCTGATCATCTCAATGAGGCATCCCATTGATTTCTTTAAGGAGGATGTTATCTGACAGCGATTGTCTCCAGAAACAAAGAGCCTTTTAGAGGTTATTGGTAAGGCTCACTCAAGAGTTTCAATGTCACGATCAGCTCTTAAGTAGTTAAGTATAAGTATAACAAGCTAAGTATACACATACACACACACCATGGCTTAAAACATAAGTAAGTAGCTCACTAAACACACACACACACACACACACACACACACACACACACACACACACACACACACACACACACACACACACACACACACACACACACACACACACACACACACACACATATAAAACAAGGGATGAAACAGGATCATGAGAGAGAGACAAAGGGACACAGAGGGTGAAGTCATTGAGGTTTGAACACAAAGTTCTTACTATATAGTTTGCTTGAGCATGTTAGTTTGTCTGTTTGCAACGTTACAGTGAATCTCTGGTAATTATGACACACTTGGTAGATGCTTGCTAAGCCCTAATTGGCTTATCTACAGACACATGTACTTTATGTTTGAAATAGATTTGTGACTCTCTGTCTCTTTCTGACTCTTTTTACTTTTCTTCTCTCTCTTGCTCTAACTCGCTCGCTCTCTCCCTCACCTCCCACAGTGAATTAAAGATCATGTGGCATTAGTTGTTGAGGCTAACCGTAGCGTAGATGCTAGTGAGCTGCTATGGTTTCAAGGTATTTTAAAACCAAAGCTTGTGGACTGGGAACGGCTGGTAGCCATCGTTCCTACCATCAATCAAGACTTCAAGCTGCTCTCTGTAACCTTTACACTGCTGGCGTCACTTCTGTTCAAGCTAATGTTTGATTTTATCAAAGCCCCCCCTACTGCTTCAAGATTGGTTGGTTAAAAGGTTGGGTCCAGTTCAGCCCCTCCTCATGCTGGATACACACTAGACGATTCTTCAAATTTAGAAATTGGAGAGAGCACACACCTGACAATAGAATAAAAACGGTAGATGACATTCAGGAGGAACTAGCTATGCTAGCTTTTGCAATCGTTCTTTCGCAAATTTGAAACTCTGCAAGCTGTTCCTTCCTTTTGGAAGACAGCCCCAGGTTTGCCTTTGCTACCATGGCTTCTGTTATGATAACTTGATTTACCTTTTTATATAAATGTTCATTCAGTCATGTTGGTCGGTATAACGTTAAGTCATCGTGGCTCCCAATTGGCTATCGTCTTTCCCATGTGACAAACAATTGCCTGCGTCCTCCGCCACTGTTGTCAGGGTTCCCGCACCCTACAGGATCTCGTAAATATTGAACACGTTTAATGTTTCAGTTTTCGAAACAGTGAGGCTCTCAACATACCCCACACCACAGGATTATCTTGAAAAAAATAAAACATTGGTAGAACCAACAACAAATCTGGGCTTTTCGGACCAGAGTCGGAAGGGGGAAATCTGCAGAAAATCAGGTTAATTATTCTGTAGTGCGTGTACCCGGCATAACCATCCATGGGAAGAGGGATGCCTCTTCTGTGTTCCTTCTCAAGGTTCCTTCACTCTGAATATTTCCTCTTGTCCTCTAGAGGGTTTAGTGTTGGTGTGGTATAAACTGGGCCTGTTGAGAAAAAGGTACCCGACTTCCTCTGCATCTGTAAGACGAAGCTTGCATCATTGTTTTGGTTCTAGAGGAGGATGAGGTGAGAGGCAGGGAGTTGGAGATGGTGGCGGATGAGGTGAGGTGGGGGTTGAAGGTGGAAGAGATGAGAGGATGATTTGGGGAGGAGATGGTGTAGAGGCGGAGATGGGGGGGGGGGGGGGGGGGAGGAGGAGGTGGGGGTCCAGGACAGCTCAGGTGTCAGGGCTCCACCGCTGGGACAGAGGAGGGTGGAGGTTTGGGGAGAACGATGAATTATTTAAAACCACAGAGACCGCGATGACTTTGCTCTGACAGCAGAAAAAGTTATAGTTTAATAAGATCTTCTCTCTTTATTTCCCTGAGTTAAATGTAAACTGTTATTTAAATGGTACCACAGGAGTCTCCATAGATGAGCTAGACTCAATTCCTGCAGGCGGTCTACACTCCAGCCCTGCACTTTGTTCTGCCATTTATTTATGGCGTTATCCCACAGACCTTCAGAAACAAAACAAGTTAACAGCCGGTATTCCTCTGGCTGCTTGTTTAATGTAATACCAGCATCCATCAACCCATCGCTTAGGTCTGCTTCTCTCAACAATAAACTTTATCAAAAAGACATTAGGAGAAAACTGATGGAAATAACGGCATTATTTCTTTCACAGTTTCAGATCTGTTTTCAACCTTGAAAATAAATCCTCTATCCTCCATTAGTCTTGGTTTTCACACTGAGCTGGGCTAGATGGACCTTTCTAGTTTCCCACGAGGCATTGCTTCCCCCGAGATTGCTACCCTGATCTTAACCAACAACGACCCTTCCCTGAAAAGTAAGCTAACCCTAATAATATCTAACCTAATACCTCAACCTAACCACCTCTAACCTGATGCATGAACTTGACCATCTCTAACCTAATACACAAACCTCCCAATCACTGAACTAATGCATAAACTTAACCAGCTCTATCTAAATGCCTTATCTCGACCATCTCTAACCTGATACCTAAACGTATGCTTAATTAAATAGATTTGACCTGTGTGCTTGTTTACGCTCTACATTCTCTCCCCCATTTTCCTCAGTTTCTTCTGGATGTTATTTATTTGTTGTTTTTGTGGAGCTATAATGTTGGTCTCCATGGAGAGCCACCATATGATGCAGAATCTGACCATCTGGCTCCTACTGCCAGGGAGAGGAGGGGAAGGGAGGAAGGGAGGGGGGAGGGGGTGGGGGAGGTGAGGGATATGGTGGAGGGAGGAGAGTTAGAGATGAGACGGATGAGAGAGTATAAGGGAGGGAGGCTGAGAAAGAGGGAGGTGATTTGGACAGGGAGAGGATGAAGGAGGAGAGAGTGAGATTAGGGGGAGGAGGAGGAGACAGGGAAATGAGAGAACTTGGGGGGGGGGGGGGGGGGGGGGGGGGGGAAGAGAAAGAAAGATGGAGGAAGGAGGAGAGGAAAGTATTGTCTTACTCCAGATTGTCCATTTTGAACAATAATCCTTTGGATGAATATAAAGGCTTGAATGAGCCTTTATATTTTTTACTTCCAAATTAACATGTTTAATGCAGTAGGAAACTAATTGTGGTTTCTTACATATTCAAAGTATTACGGCATATTATTATTGCTGTAATATTATTGTTTGAATACCTGCCAAGTGTTTTGGATCAGCTTATAATATTGGTGGGCGGGCTTTAATGGGGTGATATTATGCCACCAGGTGTGAGTGTGAATAGCCAAATCTGCCTTTTCCTTTGTAAAATGCGGTGTGTTGTAATGGCTGATCACCCTCACACCTGGCATAATATCACCCCTTTAACATGGAGACTGGAGTTCGGGAATTCATCATGAAGGTAATTGAAAGGTAGTAAAGAATACATTGTAACAAAGAATCAATGAATATATCTGATATAAAGCTGTAATACCAGAAACAAGCGTTCTATTTTACCAACATGTGAGGCAAGTGAAACAGGAAATAAAGGTTTTCTCTGGCCTGTAACCAAACAGCAGGCCAAGAGTCCTCAGAGAGTTTGTGTGTGTCTGTGTGTGTGTCTGTCTGTGTGTCTGCCTGCTTGTGTGTCTGTGTGTGTGCCTGTGTATGTCTGTCTGTCTGTCTGTCTGTCTCTCTGTCTGTCTCGCCAGTGTGAACCATAATACAACCTTTACGTAACACTTTCCAGGGCTGCTCACCAGCTCTTTTCCAGCAGAGCCATTAGTCAGACAGCAGCTGACATCATTCAGCTCTTTGCCTCATAGTGGCTCCTGCCCAGATGTGTGTTTATTACTGCTGGAAACTGTGGTGAGAGTTCAGACTCAACGCGTTGGATCAGGAAGAACAAGGACAGTTTCACTATAAAGGCTTTAGTTCCCCGCGGGAGGGACTCTTCTGGAAGCTTCCCAAATGAAACGGAGCAAGGGCAGGACTCTCTAGTGAGTCCAGACTGTTCAGTTGACAAGGTTGGCTCTGTATAACTCGACTACATAAGCCTTCACATTAATGGGGCTCACCTTCAGTGGACAAGGTGGCCATGGATACCTAGTAACCTAATTCAAGTTAAAATAATCCAAAGACAAGTGTGAAAGGACGCATCATGAAGTTAATATACCTCTACCGTAAGACTTCATGGTTCCATGACAGGCTGGGGCTCTCTCCCGAGAACAACACAAATTAGATCATACCAAAAATGCTTCTAGACTCGTGGGCTGTAATTCTGTCCAGATGACATTACCTTGGTGGACTATTGGAGAGTGTGGGCAGGCGGAAAGCGTTTGCTGTGATTGGACCAGCTCATAACATCAGGTTGTGACATATAAGTAAACATGGTACATCGAACATTTCTGTCTTCTTCTTTGTCTTCTTCTTCAAATGACCATGATCATCATAAACATAACATCTAAATAGGGGGAAGGATAGTATAGTGGCTAGCATTCTTGACTCCCAGCCAAAAGGTACAAGTTTTGAGCCCCAATGTCCACAATCCATCAGTAGACGTGCCTAAACAAGATGCCCCTAAACCTTATCTGATCCTTAATCACACATTGCTGAATCAAGGATCCCCTTGACATAAACAACTTTTATCAGATTAATGATAATTCATTTACTCCCCCCTCTCTCTACCTCCTCCTCCAACTCGTATGACTCGTGCTCATCCTGTGACTCATTCTCCCCCTCTATTCTCTTCCCTCCTACTCCTCCTTCTCCTCTTTATCCATCTACACCCTCCTCCTCCTCCTCCTCCTCCTCCTCCTCCTCCTCCTCCTCCTCCTCCTCCTCCTCCTCCTCCAAGAATTTGCCCTGTGACTGCTTGGTAAATGTGACCAGTGGTTAGTTGTCTGTTTACTGAGGTGAAGACGACAGTTTGAGTGAGTTTCATCATCATCGCCATCTGCTCTGCACCTCATCACCGGGCCTGGGAGAGAGAGAGTCCTGGTTGTCAGTGCAAGGTCAACACTGGGCCAAGAGCTCAGACAACTATCAGTTGGTTGCATTGGCAGCTATTTTAGAAAGAGAGAGCGAGAGAGAGAGAGAGGGATCCAGCTAAGACGAGGCGCTCTCGCTCATTAGCGGGGGGCTAATAGCGTAGCACAGCAGGGTGGCAGCAACAGTTGCTATGTGGTCTGGCATAGCAGGCTTCTCTGTAAGTGATAGGGACTTCTCTAAAGGTTAATTAATGAGCAGAGGAGGCGGGAGACATGTCCGTCGCCAGGGAAGTTTGCCATCGGAATGTTGATGGAGAGGGAGCTGGGACTAAGTTTGACTGTAGCTTAGCTAGCTCAACTGTTGTGTGTCGACTCGCTACTAACAGGAATGGGTAGTGAATTGGTTTGCATGCTAAAGCTAGGCTACTCCCCACCTGCTATGTAACTAATGACATGACTGGGTAGTGAATGGGATGCATGCTAAAGCTAGGCTACTCCCCTCCTGCTGTATAACCAATGCCATCTGGGTAGTAGCATGCTAAAGTGGTGCTATTTCTGAAAAATAATGTGAAATCCGTCCCTGCCATAAGTCATGGCATGCTAAAACTAGTCTATCCATCACCCGAACAACATCACTAGAAGCCTCTGTTGTCAAGAGTATAATTCTTCCTGAGCAAATAGCTCATTAAATAATTATGGGATGTTGGTTATTATCCAGCATCAAAGGAGGTCCATCAGCCAGCCTTCCGTCTTCATGTAGATCATTTCTTTCAGGTTTTCCATTCTTATTCCTCTCAGACATCAAAGACTTCCACAGTGGATTTCAGCCGTGAATACGAAGTACAAGTAAAATCACTCACGGCAGTATTCAGTTGACATACTACTACATCATATGTAGCAGCTGATTGATGATGCATCAATAAGTATACAATATTCATCTAAACATATCAATGCATGTGTAACGGGTTCAATGGAGCGCTGGACACAGGTTTTGCTTCTTCCACAAGTAAGTTCTTTTATTGTCTTCCACAAACGTGTAAATCAAAGACAATTGGACAGAACATAAATCATATTCTGCTTAACGCGATCTCTGTTGGCGATCGGCTCCTTTCTCCTCCCAATCCTTCCTGGATTCCCCACCTCACTACAAGACAAAAGCAGGCACATAAGTACAAACACTCCCTGATTGGCCTGAGTGCCGACACCTGCCCGCACTCAGGTCCAATCCCCCCAGCCAATCCGGTGCTCTCCCAACCTGCCCATACTCCCCCTGCAGGCCAGACGTCGCACGTCCCCCCACAGCATGTATTTAGTTATGGTATATTTTACATATCTTTTCTGAGGCAGCTGCAATGCATTTGTACCCATTTAGTGTGTCGTAAGGTAGACATTGTAGGATAACCTCATTACTGGCTTAAAAAACATTTGTGTTGCCATGGTTACCACTGATATCGTTAGGTTAAGTGTATACTATGTCTCCCGACCAGTCCGTATCAGAGCTCACTCTTTCCCCACCAGCATTAGCACTTCATGTCCGAGGAAAGGGGCACGCTCCTTCTCCTACTTTTATTCTGAAGATCTGACACACTTTTATTCTGAAGATCTGACACACTTTTATTCTGAAGATCTGACACACTTTTATTCTGAAGACTCAGATGTGGAGAGGAGGGGAGCGACAAGAGGGCCGGCCAGCCCAGCGACTAAGGACGCTTCTCACTGAGCGCGCTCATTGAGAGTGCGCCCGGGAGTGGGATGGCATCTCGTTTCTGAGGCCTCCCATATGGCGAGCGTTACATCATGCCTCTGATGGCTTCTGTAATGGGATGTTCTTCTCCACTGAACCCAGTAAAGCAGCAGCTGTGTCCAGTAGCATGTGTTGTCTGCTGTAGACGCCTCCTGCTGACATGTTTTACATGTCTGTGTGTTTGTGTCACACGTGGCTGACAGTAATTGCCGACTATTTCGGCGTGATATTTGTAGCTGCTGTGATGGTTAACTGCTTCGCTGGGCGTGTAATTCATGGTAACACAACATTTCTAATTTAAGAGTTTGTCACTTCTTGTAATTGAAGTAAGAATTTATTCATCTCTCCTCTCCAACTCTCACCACAGAGCCTCACAACACACATTGGTATCACAAGAAAAGAAGCAGAGAGTAATTGAAGGCCACCAAGCTAGGAACCCCGCCCCAACACGTGGGCCTCTGGCTGCCCACAGGGCCAATGAAACAGGACGTCTCCCGGCTGGGAGGACACTGTGTGGACGTCATCTGCATAAGACACTGTGGCTTTCATCTACACCTAAGTTTCTCAGGAACCTCTCATCTTTTTACCAACATCTCTTTCCCTGCATCTTTCATCTGGGATTAATAACGTACATTTTATCTGCTCACTGGACACGGATATTGACCAATAGCTGACGATCAGGCCTCCTCCTCTGCTCTGATTCAATAAACCCAGAGGGGACTATTCATACCTCCTATGAGACCAATAAACACTTTTTCTCCATTCAGAAGACCTTCAGGGCATCCGTTTATTTTGCCGTCGTATAATGAGGACATGGAGTATAAATATTAACAAGAGCAGAGATTCTCTCATATAATCATGATTGTTAAGCCAGCAAACAGCCATGATATCTTTGAGCTCCTACAAGCTTTTTCTTGCCCGACATATATCTTTTCTAATTAAGGTTTTTAAAATACCACATACTTTATATTACTATAACAAAGCAAGACAACATAACCAACATCCTTCGTCATATCTGTTAGAAGCTAGAAGCTATTTTGTACGTCTCTAAACAGCAGCAGTTTGTAATCCTTGTTAAAGGGTACAAATAAACGAATATATATTATGTGTTCAATTATATCATTTTGGTGATATTTTCTCATGAATAAGTGTCAGCACTTATGAATGTTAACATTTCTGTTAGAAAGCTGTGACTCACGAAACAAGACTGGGCATGAATACAAGATGAGCATCCATGTGAACATGAATATTAGAGAGGTCTTCATAAAGTAGTTATGATTACTACAATCCCTCATCAGTTATGAAAAGATGGAAAGTGGGAGTCGGTGGAAATGGAGAGGGAAAAAAGGGTAGAGAGAGATTGTGAGATGGAGGGAGAGGTTATGAAAGGGAGAGCACTAGGGCTGTAACGATACACAAATTCACGATTCGGTTTGTATCACGATTTTTGACCCACGGTTCGATAAATCCCACGATTCTTTTAAATTTAAAAAGCATTTTATTTAAACAACACTTAAATACCAATTATCTTAACGTAACATTTAATAACAAATAATTTGGAACACTGAACAGATTTGAACCGAAAGAATACTATTAAAGTATAGCTAAATTAATAAAGAAATAACCAAAGATTGCAGTTGGAGGATGCTTTTTGCTGGTAGGCATAATAGGGCCCCTTTAACTGTTTGGTTGGTTTATTCAAATATCCTTATTAGCGCTTCTTATTAGGCTATGTAGCTTAAATAATGACATAATCAGGCCGTACAGAATGCAACATGTTTAATAGCCTAACTTTCAATAGATGAGGAAAAACATGAACGTCGCAATAACGAGGCATAGTGTTACGAGTAGCATATGTGTATGCGCGAGAATGGCAGTGTGCGTATGCGTGTTAGTGACGTCAGCGAGTGAGTGGACGAGCGAGGAGAGCGAGCGGTAGCGCGTGTGTCTAGTGAAGAAGCGAACGAGTCCGGTAGAATAAAGTACCCATCCTGTCAATAATCGGTTGCCGCTTCATTCCGACCTACAAGCAGACAAACTGCCAGTCAAATTACACAAAACAATAGAGACAGGATCACACAGGCAATTTTTTTCGCGCTTGGCCCACTCTGGATAAATGTCGTTCATATCGCATATGAGGACTTCGACGGCTGTGGAGAAATGCAATCCTCCGTAGCCACGGAGAGCTGTGATCACAGAGAGGGCATCTCGTCACATATTTACGGCATCGATAGGAGGGGGCGCTGTCAGCAGACTATTATTTAGTTTGCTAATTATTAGCAAATTTCAATCGGACAATTTGACCGAAGAGTTAGAAAGGGCATATCGCGCTTCTGCCTTCTCACACCGCGAGACAGGTTCGTGGCTTTGAGTATCGCGATTTTCGGTTTGATACGCATATTGTTACAGCCCTAGAGAGCACAATAGACATGTGACAGCACTCACAGCTTTCCATCACATGAATTAAGGCCCCGTCCACACGAAGCCGAAACGGGCGAAACCGTTACGGTTTCGATCTATCCGGTTTCTAAGTATCTCCGTAAAGAAGAAGCCAAGCGAAACCGGATAGATCTGTAGAAACGCTGTAGTAAACATTCCAGGCCCATAAGGGGCGCTGCTTCTGGTACACAAATCCAGAAGAAGAAGAAGAGGCGAGCATGCGCATAAAGGCTGCCCCCCGAACCACTAACAACACAAACAAACGGCTCTTCTACGATGGCGAACTAGATTCTCAATAAATAATGGCTTAGCAACCCAACAAGGGACATGATATGCTGCAGAACGATTACAAGCTTGTAGTCCGCCATCATCTTTTTTGTTGTGATTTCTGAGACTCCGCGGGCTTAAGAGCCATTGGCTAGGAGGTCGAGGGGTGGGGCGATGATGTCATGGTTTGCGGTTTCAGTCAGTTTCAGGCGTCCACACGAAACCAAAACGAAACCGGATAGATTTGAAACCACCTCCGAGGGTGGTTTCAGAAGTTTGCGGTTTCGGTCAGCGGATTCGCCGGCTTCGTGTGGACGGAAGGCCGAACCGTACAAGACCTTTGCGGTTTCGCCATGAAATCGGCTTCGTGTGGACGGGGCCTAAAGCTGTGGTAAAAGTTAGTGGCATTCGTCACCAGACAGACTGCTTGAATGACGAACCTTTCAAACCAAACTCTCTTACATAGGGAATGTTGAACGACAACTGTAGTGTATAATGAAAGCTTAGCTTAAACATCTCTCTTCACCCTTTGGTTGATCTAATAACACCCTGACATACAAGAAACAACAAGCATCCCGTCAATCAAGCAAACAGACAAATCATACGTCTTTGTCGTTCTTTCAACGCGACAGACAAGAGAAACGTAGAGAACCAAGAGAGCCCCTGTAAGGTCCTGAACTCTGGAGCCCTCTGGACCCCCTCCTCCTCCCTGAACATCAGGGACAGGTGCTGGGGGATGTTCTTTAGGGAGTACAGGCTGGGTTTGCTGTTGTACAGTAAAGATACTGGCCCGCTGGTCCCGGAGCAGGTAGAGAGACCTCATGGAGGGCCCCAGTGCCTCATGAAAGTAGGGCAGCTTGTGGGGCCAGCTCCCGCTCCTCAAGGGGTATCACAGGTACAACTTCCTCTGCATGGTCGGCAAGCCAATCACCACGCAGAGAACCAGCCCCGCGATCACATTCACCGTGAAGCCAGCGTCAAGCAGCTGCTCCTCCACCAGCGTCTGTTGAGGAATCACTTGTGAGCCAAGGCCAAACCTCAAGACCTCTTTTCTATCCTCCACTTTAGAAATAACCTGCAAAGCCCAAGTAGCATAACCTGGCTCCAATGTCTTTGTAGTTTGTAGCAATAGAGACCATCTTCTCTGTGTTGTTTATGGTTAAAGAAAGCTTCACTCCGTTTTGGTCATTGTCTATAAATCTACAGCCTGAGACTTGGGCACCGTAAGGGCATCTAATAAGCCACCCTGGTGTCAGCTCCGGTCATTGGAAACGTTGCGTTTACAAACTGGGTCCACCTCTTTTTAAACTCTGCTGCCTGCTCAGCCTCCTGTATTCTGGTCAGGAAATGGAAAGATAATTTCCATAATTGAGAGACAAGGAGCTTCTGGGAAAAAAAAGCAACTGCGTAAACAACTATTGTCTTTCCAGGCATCAACGAATATCAATCAATTACTATGCGAAAATCAATGACTATGCTTCATTATGACACAAACTCCAGCTCTGTGTTCATCTCCAGACAGCTCTGCACAGTCTGTCTGATCGTTTTCCTGCAAGAGAGGATAAATTACACATTTGACAGCACATGACACTTAACAGTCGAGTTAACTACAGATTGGGGTATTTATGGATCTGTATTCTGCACATGTTGTTGAACGATTGTATACATGCAATGTTGCATTGCATTTCACATGTTCTTTCCTTAACCCTTCATTCCTGCCATGCAGTGGGGAAAACCAAGAACAATGAGGTGTAATGTGACTGGACGGCCCCCCATTTGACATGGTCTAGAAAGGGTGTAGGGATGTGCGGAGATCCGTCTGGGCAGTGGTTGATGTTGATCGATGCGTTCGAGAGGGTTAAGCTTCTAAGACACTTACAGTGTATCGATATCGCTCATTATAACATACGCCGTCGCTCACACACAATGACGTATACTGGCCTCAAGAAAAGATCACTCGTTTGCCGTGGGTCATTACCAATTCAGTTTTCAAGGCATTAACAAAGGAAGAATCTTGAGAAGGACAGCAGAGTGGTGGATCCCTCCTTCTAGGGATGGTTAAGAGGAAAAAGTGTGCCATAATTGACATGCATACAAGCAAACATTTTCAATAATTGTAAACAACAATTAAAATAAATGGTGTCTTGTGAGTCCAGGCATCCAGTCACTGTCACCGCAATAGACCAGGCATCCATTCGTAGTCACGACAACACGCTAAAACAGACAGATTAATGATTAAGAAGGGAAAAGGTGCACAGAAAACTGCTAATCTAGTGCCTATCAGCAGCAGCAATTTCAGCAAAAAGCAACAGCAGCTGAAGGCTCCCCTAGGTGCCAAACAAAAGCCTTAAGAGTTAAGTTTTCAGCTTTGCTTTGAATATCTTGGCAGAGTCAGCTTCCCTGATAACAGGTGGCAGACTATCCATAGATAGGGCCTTCGATAGTAGAACAGTCTTTTTCCTGCTGATTTCCCCTTAGCCTTTAGCATTGAAATAGGGCAAGCTCCTATAGACTGAAGGGGCCGAGAAGGACTAAAAGGAATAATATGGTCCTCAGGTAGGATGGCGCTAATCCGTGGAAGGCTTATAGGTAAGCAGTAAAAAAATCGGATCTGGCAGTTATTGGGAGCCAGTGTAGAGAAGCGAGAATAGGAGTAATATGCTCAAATGTTCTCGTTCTAGTCGGTAGTCTAGCTGCAGCGTTCTGCATAAGCTGGAGGCTCTTGGTGGTAGAGTTTGGTAAACCAGAGAATAGTGAATTGCAGTAATCCAGTCTAGACAATATAAAAGCATGGATGAAAATCGGGCTGAGCATTATCCAAGGGGATAACACCTCCTCCCGAACTCGCAGCCCAAAACACATTCCTCATTTGCATAGTGTTTGAATTTTGTCTTTGCATAAATGTTCAAACGTTCACAAAATCAAAGCTACACTGTTTATAGATTTTATGGTTTCCACGGTAACCATCTCAAACAGTTGATTTAGAGGCGTCTCCCTTCAAAAAACTTGTAATTAATATTTTATCTTGGCTTTAATGTTCACATCGTAATCATCTGACTGGAAAATAACCATATTCATTTTCACAATCACCCTGTTTAAATCTGATATTAACAGTATATTTCAGCTTACAACTGAGTCATTTTATGGTATAGAGGTGAATGATATAGCATTAAGACATCAGTGTTGAGTAGTTGTAGAAAAAGGGAGGGAGAGATTGATGGATGGTGGAATGAGTGATGAGTGAGTGATAGATGATGGAGTCAGAGTGATTGAGTGAGAGAGGGATTGATGATGGATGATGGTGCGATGGATGTTGGAGTGAGAGAGAAATGTGGTGCTGGATGATAGCAAGAGAGGGATGGATGATGGAGTGAGAGAGTGAGGACTGAGGCAGTGAGAGAGTGATGGATGATGGAGTGAGAGAGTGAGGACCGAGGGAGTGATGGATGATGGAGTGAGAGAGTGAGGACCGAGGGAGTGATGGATGATGCCAGGATAAGTAAAGTTTCTCCCTGGATGTTGAGTCAAAACCCACCTGCTGGTTCTGAACGGTTTACCCCCGCCTCCACGGCGACATCACCACCAGCTGGCTTAATCTATACAGGAGGAGCCAACAACAATCTGTCAATCAAACAGTGAGGTTTGATTGACAGATGACACAGTGACTACCCCCTGCCTCCCCCCTCCTGCTGTTTGTTCTGGTGTTTGAAGCATGCACAGCTCAGCTGGGGGGAGGAGGAGGAGGAAATCCTGTGGTCTACATATTGAAGAGAGCGGCGCTGCCCGTGTATAAAATGAGCTTTTCCGAGCTCTCTCTCTCTCTCTCTCTCTCTCTCTCTCTCTCTCTCTCTCTCTCTCTCTCTCTCTCTCTCTCTCTCTCTCTCTCTCTCTCTCTCTCTCTCTCTCTCTCTCTCTCTCTCTCTCTCTCTCTCTCTCTCTCTCTCTCTCTCTCTCTCTTATTTATTTATTTATTTATTTATTTATTTATTTATTTATTTATTTATTTATTTATATATATATATGGATAACCTTAATCCCATGGGTCCATACCTTTCATGTCAGTGTCCTGCAAGGCCTTCTGGAGAGGTGCCGAGTGAGGGCGAGAGGTGTGGAACAGGCATCAGATGGAGACGGCAGCTTCCTCTTGGCAGCATGGCCAAGTGGAAGCTTGGCTCCATCTCTTTTCTCTGTCCATCTCATCTCTCTGGTCAACTCGGGACATGTCTGTTCATTTGAGGACTTGTCTGTCCATCTGAGGACCGGTCTTTCAATCTGACGTGACTGTACTGATTGTTTATTAAGAGGATGTCATCGTTCAGACGAAGAAGGTCTCGTAAGGAAGAATGCTCCAGAACATAAATTGAAAGACTCGTTAATGCAACTGCTCTGATCTCTGCTGACCTCAAACCCTCACAACATTACATTACAAACCAACCAATACAAGGGCAGGTTACAAAGTTGAAGTTGTGACGGGGAGGTTAATTGGTTGGGCTCTGGGCGGAGGGGAGGGACGCCACTCACATTTGTGTGAAAGCAGGGGAGTGTGTGTTGGAATAAGCAGCGCTCATGTATTATTCACCTTGCAAGCTGCTAGGACCTAGCACGGGGACGATAGCCCGCTGTGTGTTCATAAATTCTGCTAGGAGCCGCTACAGTTAGTGTCATATAAATAGTCATAATATAGAAGTCATTGAACCTCCAGTAGTCCTCTCTGACAGTACAGAGACATGTGATCTCCCAACGTGTCGAATGAACCAATCACAGCAGGGATCCTTCATTACACAGACAGCGTTGTGGTTTAGCTCGAGGTGATTTAAATACACACACACACACACTCATGCACACACACACACACACACACGCACGCACGCACGCGCACACACACACACACTCTTAACTTTGCTATCAAAAGTTATTTCCTATTCTGGTAACACATCAAAGGATCGGTTCTCTACGGCTCAAAATATACCAACCAGTGGATGTGAGTGGGGCTCTCTCCTGGACAGACTATTATGGGATGTTGGAGAGGAATGCAGAAATTCATGACACCGTTTGGAATTAATTTATATCCATGAATTAAACATTAAAGGTATAATATGCAATAGCTGCCACTAGAGGTCTCTTAACATAACCAAAGCGTTGTTTAATGGCGTTTTGACATAGCGAGGGATCTGTTGGGGAGTTTTGTTCTTCACAAACATTGCCGGTTAAGGTTTCATTCTCATAAAAAAGCCCAAATAACATTATCTAATGTAATGTTAACTTGCTAACTATAGATGAGTTCACCACCAAATTGTGGGGTAGCCCAGTGCTGTTATTAGCGGTCAAAACAATCACGCTAAAATGTATTTTATGAGCGTTTTTAACATTGCTGTAATGTTATTACTTTATCGCACGCATGTGTGTGTGTGTGTGTTTCTGTGTGAATACCCAAAGATACCACCTTTAAAATAAAACCAAACACATGGACCATATAATATTTACCTTCATGGTCTATGTTTCTACTGAATCTAATTTCCATTCCACACTAAAGCATCCTCAACTACAGATGTTCCCTGACCGGATCCAGCCGGTACCAGAACCAGAATGTTCTTCTGACTTAACATCTAACTCGTAACTAGATGTTAAACCATCCATCTGGATCAGCACTATGACAGTCAGAACTGAAGCCTTTGAGAACATCCTCATGTATAAAATATAAAGTGATGATGTGAAAACCTGATTGTGGTTCCTTGAGAGAAACTCATTAGCAATATATGTGGAGTCTTTGGGTCGCGAAAGTTTCCCCGTTGTCAGCCCCTCTTCTGAGACGCTAGTTTCAAGTAAAAGCCTCCTTTGACATACATACGGCAGGGATCTGCGGTGACTGCACCATTTACCATGGCCCTCCTCCGCTTCCTCCTCATCGCAGTCCTCTTCCTCCTCCGCTTTGCCTCCGCAGTTTCAAGACAACATTTTTTTCTATCAAAGAAATGATATAAAGAAGCCGCCTGCCCCCCTTTCAGGGACGTATTGCTTAATCCCTTCGAAGTAAGAGTCTTTTTGAGTTTCTGTCAGGTCTCAGATGGCTCAAGCTATTAACTACTAGCCATAAGCAGCGAGTGATTAACGGCCCCACGGCCCACTCTGGGTAAGTGATGGCGGTTGGCGGTTGGTCTCTTCAGACATGAAGCAGTCTGCTGTTTAAACTGTGGTTGGAGCTTTTTAACCGTATCGATCCCAGAAAGCCTGTGAATATGAAAGCCTTGAATAATTCCATGAATGTACGACTCTGGTGAAGATATGAGCATCTTTAGAGAAGTTTAAAAACCGTTGGACCGTGGAATCGACTCAGCTTTGTATTGAGCCAAGGGGCTTTTATTTAGAAGGAGGGAAAGTCCCTTCTCCTCTGATGTTTATTAAACGCGCGGGCACCCAGTGCTTTGAGTACTTCTAGAAGACTAAACGCCATTGATAAGATCAACATCAATAACCTATCAAATTTGATTTGGTTCACACAGACGACAGAATGTATCGAACGCTTTTACATTCGTGCAATCTGATGTAAAACCCAACCCAAGAATGTCTTCAAGGACTTTTATCACAGTGGCTTCATAGGTTACACATCGTAACTAGTGCAGACACCTCTTCAAATATCTTCACCATTTATCCTTCAGAAGTAACCAAGCCTTCTTGTTTGGCCCAAAACATCGGTATGTTTTTCTTATTTGGCGGGGAAGCAAGTGGTTGAGTCATCCTCTGAGAGAGATGAAGCTGCCTTAGACGATTGTAATCCTTTGTTCGTTGAGTTGTTTGTTTGATGTCTTCTGTTCTTTATCCCCTTTATTTCATTGTTTTTTCGCTTTTTGAAATGTCCATTTTTATAATAAAATATAAAGGAAGTGGGATGTTATAATGACTTTCACCAAATTCAACAGCCATCCTGTAACAGACCACCTACGTACACTTAATAACATACATTTCTAGCATGTCAAAAATATTCTTATATTGTTATTGTTGACTCCTCTATCAGTCCCAACAGCATCACTCACACATGCCTAGGATAACACCCTTCGAACCAGACAGTCCCCCAAACACCAACCCCCTTTTGCTGCTATAGAAGCAGGACTCGATGAATGAAGCATTCAGTTTCCCTGTATCACAAAGTAGACTAGGTGCAGCAGCTGGTGGTCCCGGGACCTGAGCCCCTTCTGTCTCTGCGGGGGGTCTCATTGATTGCCGCGTTTTGCTTCCCCTCTCCTCGGCACTCAGTCACTGTTTATCCGTCTTTGTTCATCGACTGGCGTCTGACTGTTCTTCGGACCTCCAGCGAGTACCCCCCCATCCCAGGAGAGGTAACATGGTCCGATTTCAAGAACTAGGAGGTAGGATAGTCTCGTGGCGAGAGTGTTATGCCCCCAGCTCAAAGGTTCTGGGTTCAATCCCCAATGTCCACAACCTTAACTGTAGGCCCCTTAGTGTAAGATGGAATATCCTGCTGATTCCTTACATGTCTCTGAATGAATGGTAAACGGACTGTATTATATTGCGCTTTTCTAACCAGTGGCCACTCAAAGCGGTTTACAATTTTGCCTGACATTCACCCATTCATACACGCATTCACACACCAACGGCGGTGTCACCCATCCAAGGCGAAAGCCAGCTCGTCGGCTGCAGTTAGGTGTCTTGCTCAGGGACACCTTGACACGCTAGGAAGAGCCGGGGAATCAAACTAACAACCTCCCGTTTTCCAGTCAATCCGCACTACCTCCTGAGCCACATGTCGCCCACAAGGGAATCATTCACTGCAAGCCACAGCTTTAACATACGCTAAGCGTGGATGTTAAAATGGCTAAATAGTGTATATTGGAGTAGTACTGTGTGTGTTGCCACAGTAGCAGAGTGCCTCCACATCTCTGGCTGCTCCGCCACCTCAGGGAATTCGGTTGCAGTACAGCGTCGGTCAGTTTCAACCGGTGTCATCATCCCAGGCCGCTAAGTCGAAAGACATTCAGTGGCAGGGGAAGAAGAAATTCAAAACGAGACGGGCGCTCGGCTGGAGATCCAGGCCTGATCAGCGGATCATCCGAGCGGCTTGCGGATGAGATCGGCGCTCTGTGTTGAACGGGCGTCCGGCGGCTCACAGCAGTGGTTGATCGTGTTGTTTCCGCTCCACGACTCCCCCCCCCCCCCCCCCGTGAGCGGCGCCCTTCAGCAGCTCGCTCATCCTGACGGATGTGGCGCGGCGATGAGGGGCGCGGCTGCTCGTCCCTTTGTGTCCTGGTGGCAGCTGTCAGATGCCCCCAGCGCTCACACTGACGCTCCGCTGACAACCTGCCCTCTCTCCCGATATAGATAATTAGATATTTATTGATTGCGTATCGACTGTTTACTAGATACTAGAGCTGTCAAGCGATTAAAATATTTAATCGTGATTAATCGCATTAATGTCATAGTTAACTCACGATTAATCGCGTTTAATGGCAAATTATTTTTCTATGCTAAATATCCCTTGATTTTTTTGTCCCATAATTCTTCTCATTGTAATTATCTTATCAACATGGTGAAGTGCATCGGCTTGCCTTGTGCAAATGATTTTTTATTGATAACAACATTGGCATATACTGATCAAAACAGGACGATACAAAAAAAGAGCCTATAGTGCAATTAAACGACTGCTTTGAACAAATGTCATTTGAACATAGCAGTCAGGCTACTGCTTCTATGTTTTGAGCCAAAGAAAAAAAATAAAAAAATAAAAATATTTTTTTTAAATAAAACAATTGCGTTAATCGCGCGATAATTTTTTAACGCCGTTAAAATTGGCTTGCGTTAACGCCGTTAATAACGCGTTTAACTGACAGCTCTACTAGATACCTATGAACATGTTCTGGATATCAAGATGCTATTTTTGATTGTTTGTTGGTTGTTTACTAGATGTTTACTAGATAATTATGAGTGGACATGTACTTGATATTTATTATTTATTTAGTTGCAATTCTTTGTTCTTTGTTTACCAGATCATTTTATGTTGACATCCAGAACTTGTGTACTGGATATTTATTGGCAATGTGATATTTATTAGATAATTATGACTGGATCTATATTGGCTATTTATTTACCACATGTTTACTAGGTAATTATGAGGTGACATATATTGGCTATTTGCTAGATGTTTACTCGATAATTATGAGGGGAAATGTATTGGATTTGTAGCAGATATTTATTATAGTGATATCAACACTCTGACAGGGCTCCTGGCAGTGGGTGGAATGCAGAGCCAGACCTCCTCCTCTCTACTGCTCCTCCTTCCTCCTCCTCCTCCTCCTCCTCCTCAGGAAGAGGCGGAGGAAGAGGAGGGACCCCTTCTCCTCAAGGGAGAGGGGGGAGCTCTCTGACTTCAATGACTTTTAATTTGACAGCTGAGGGAGGGAGGGAGTGGAGCTCAGAGAGAGGATAAAGGTCCAGGCGGGACGCTGGGAAACACAAAGCGAGACGTATCTGGATCCTCTGCTCTCTCCTGACGTTCCTGACGGTGCTGGTGGTTCTTCCACCCAGACTATAGTCAGGGGTTAATCCTCACGGAGCTCAGGAGATCTGAGCCGGTGCCTTGCTGCCTTCCCTCCTTCAGTAGGTGAAATAATTATGTAACAGGAATTGATCCCTGGAGAAATACCCGGAGAAGATAACCTCTGTGACGTCCTCCGGGGTGGGCATCGGGCCCCGACCGCAGGTACGATGGAGGGTACAGAACGGGAAGAGGGATAAATAACAGCAGTTCTTCTGTGGAGCGTGCAGCCCGTTGGCAAACGCAGCGTCCTGTGTTTTTATGTTTTATAGGAATGGTAGAACAGATGGATACATCTCTGTATATTATTTTAGATTGGAACATTTTCTTTTGACCATTTTGTATAATTTTTAAGGCAACATTTCAAAGTTCTCAGTTGCAAAGTTTTTTTTGGGAGAGACATGCTGAATAAATGCAACATGTTTTCAAACTCAAAAATAATCGTTTGAATAATCGTGATTTCAATATCGACCAAAATGATGGTGATTATATTTTTTCCCATAATGGAGCAGCCCTACCCAGGCCGCAGTGCTCAGAACCACGGGAGAAGATGATGATGATTGGAAAGGCTGCTGGTTCGATCTCAGGCCCCGTCCACACGAAGCCGATTTCATGGCGAAACCGCAAAGGTCTTGTACGGTTCGGCCTTCGGTCCACACGAAGCCGGCGAATCCGCTGACCGAAACCGCAAACTTCTGAAACCACCCTCGGAGGTGGTTTCAAATCTACCCGGTTTCGTTTTGGATTCGTGTGGACGCCTGAAACCGACTGAAACCGCAAACCATGACGTCATCGCCACCCCCCCCCCCCTTCGATCCTCTAGCCAATGACTGTTAAGCCCGCGGAGTCTCACCCTTTATGCGCATGCTCGCCTCTTTTCTTATTTATTTTCCTTCTGGATTTCTGTAGCAGAAGCAGCGCCCCTTATGGGCCTGGCTTGTGTACTACAGCGTTTCTACAGGTCTACCCGGTTTCGCTTGGCTTCGTCTTTACGGAGATACTTCCAAACCGGATAGATCGAAACCGTAACGGTTTCGCCCGTTTCGGCTTCGTGTGGACGGGGCCTCAGTCTCCTCCTCTATCTTTAAACAATACACACATTGGCACAATGACAATACTTATGCAAAGATTACGATTCCCAGAACTTTTTCAACTTCAGAGGGCAGCCTGGGAGAAACAGACTTCCAAAACTACTTGTTAATGACCTTCTCACCAAACAAAAGTGTAACCAAACCACCCCAGGACTCCCGATGGCTTAAGAACAACAGCGTGTTCCAAACAGCAGGAAAAAAAAGTCAAAACCACCTTTATTTGGAAAGATTGTACCATTGTTCCTTATTCTCTTGTTTATATCATATAAAGAATCTTATATTGAATCTTTGCTGTGTGAAGATCGCCTGATGTGTTAAGTTTTATGGAAAGCAGATTTTTGTTCAACCGATTTCTGAGTCACCCCTTAACTGACGCCTTTGAGCTTTTGTAATGAACTCCTGAGTACAGTCAGCTGCCTGCAGAACACCCCAGGCTCTGTTTTGACCCTGTATTATTTATTTATGTCCCACCGATTTCTGTCCATGCAGACATTCTCTGTCCTGTGGGGATGGGGAGATAAATCAATTTTTATTAAAATGTCAAGGGGTGGCCATTTTGTTGTTCTTTCCCTCTGCGACTCTTCCTTCTCATTCCTCAGAGCCAAACAGAACTTACAAACTCCTGACCTGGAACTTGAAACTAGTCTGTATCTGTCTTTTTAGAATTTCACTATTACCTTGACTATTCTGCTATAGTCATTTGATGCATTCATCCACAGTGTCAGCACTTCCTCTCTGAAACCCGAGAGACTCTCTGGTCGGATGAACCAGAGACACACACCTCCGCTCTCTATTTATACTGCCGGGGAACCGAGCAGATGGTTTATTTTCCTTCACAATGAAAGTGGAAGTACATTTAAGAAGTCGGGGTCTGGCACACAACAAAACCCCCTAGGAGGCCAAACATCTCCCAGACATAAAACCAAACCGGGAGGAAAAAGAAGAAATGCGTCAACGTACTAGTTTGTCAATAAACATTTATTTCACAGTGTGGATGGATGTTGTAAAAATGTCCCCTGACTCTCTCCAGCGTTTAGCGAATCTATTGCTTTGGATAAAAGCCAAAACGACACTCTGAGGCTGGTGTTGCTTTGGTAACACGGCTTCCAAGTAAAACTGGTTATTACGGTGTGACATACAGACTATTTAAAGGGGCTCCCTTTCACCAGCAGGTGTAAGGTTGTTTAGTCATTACAAGCCATGTATGTATACACAAATATTTATTTATTTATATATATATATACATATCTCTTCCACCTGTGATGTGGGAGTCTCCACAGTGTTGTAATGACAATAAAACTTTCCTGTGGGAAAAAAGTGGACCGACGCAACATGCAAAATAACATGTCTGTCGTCCTTTCTCAAGTGGATTAATACCACGTGTTAAACAAGCCTCTTTTGGTTCGACGTGGTGTCTAACGGTGCCGGTGTTAATCCTTTAACGACGTTGGCTCATTACAGCGTCTGGGCGAACAGAGAGAAGAGAGGCTTCCAGCGTCGTGACAACGGCTGCAAACGATGCCTCCTTACCCAGGAGCAGACGGCGTCTCAGCCCCCACTCTGGGGCTGAGAGAGCAGGATGAAGCGACGGAGCGAGCTGGCTCAGTAATCCCCGGAGCGGATCCAGAAGCACTCCGGGCCCTTGAGGCCTTGAGGTATAGGTTACGGTGTTTCTCTGCGTTGCTCTCTCCCCTGATCATCTTCATTGATCTCTGTTAGGGATGGGTGCGTGAAGCTCCCGGGGGGTGTGTTGGTTTGAAGGGTTTGATCAGGGAGGCCAGACGTCAGGGCTGGTGATGGCGATGGGTTTAAGCGAACACCGTGACGAACGTCTGTTAGGTCTTTGTTTATCTCAGCCGGGGCAGCGGTTCTCTTCCCTCCAATCAGTTTCAGTGAAACGTATCAAACAGCCAAACTAAATACCAGTCTACAACAGAATATCGGAACAACCACCACCAGATAATGTTCACAGTTAAACCTTCCCTGGATCAGGGGTTTGCTTTTAGTTTTTTTACAACAAGGCTTAATTTATTGCGGTTGCAAAAATAGTGAAAATCAAGTTTAACTTTTGCTGCCCTTCCTAAATGCCTGCCGGCAACTTTTCTCTTCCACTACCAAACAATAAAGCAGAACCCATGAGGGACTGCAGTGTTTACAGTATTAGCGTATTTCAAAAGCTGTTGATTTGCATGAATGAAGCGAGCTTGTGGTTGCTGTGACCGCTAGCTATATCCTCTATCCTCCTCCTTTATCCTCTAACATAACCTGTTGTTGCCCAACTAGACGGAGACGGAGAGGAAAACACTGTGTTCCTGGTTCCAGTCTCACGGCTGATTCATCGGCAGGGTGTTTGGAGGTCTTGTCTGAATGCAACGCGCTTCGGTTGACCCATGAATTGAATTCAACGTTGTCTAAAATGGAGTTGGAGTGGAGAAATGTCCAATCTCCATCAGCTCTCTTTCTATTCATTAGCCGCTCAACAAGCTGTGGAACATTGGCTCCATCGCTCTGGAAAGAGACGGAAAACCACTGCAAAGACAAATCAACATTCTTCAGTCAGGCAATTTATTCGGGCAGCTTCCTGGAGGTCTGAGCCCAGGGACGACACGGGAGAGTTTGATGTTGTAGACGGTTTCTAAAAGGTGAACTCTGAGTTCCTGTCTGCTCCTCTGAGTTCCTCCTCTGAGCTTCTCCTCCTCCCCGCTGGGCAGGTGGGCTTCCAGAGCAAAGTCTCCTCCTAAAATAAGTGGAGGATGAAATGAAATATTAATGGCGGGCTGGAGCTGGGGGGGGGGGGGGGGGGGGAGAGACGGTTCAGGGTTTAAATGCTGTGCCTGATTTATTTTTCATGAGGATGGAAGAACTGTGATGGGTGGTTGTGCGTGCGTGCGTGCGTGCGCGTGCGTGCATGAGTGTTTGTGTGTGTGTGCGTGTGATTGCTATTGGCCGTTTGAGTTGGTCTAATACAGGCCCGACCAAACTGGGAGGGAGTGGGTAAATCTCCCCCTCATTGCTTTTCAAAAGACAGCCAAACGTTAAATAAGTGATCAAGCCTTTCAGAACAGCGGTTAACAAAGCTGACATGATGGAAGCCTCACAAGAAACACAAAGGGACCGGAAACAGAAGACCCAAGCTATGAATTATACAGGCATATATTTCCAGGCGTATGTATACAACTATCCAATTAGGAAAACTTCAGTTGAATGCAGAGTTTTCAATTGTTACACTGCTAAATCTAAAGATTTGCACATATAAAAATGAGCAATTGAATGCTCAAATATATACTAATACTTTTTAGGAATATCCATATTCAATAACAGTTAGAATTATTGTCAACACCTCCAAATCTAAGCAAATAATATATTCAATATGCTAATTTATGTTAACTATTCTAGTATTTTGCAAGCATTATCGAAGGCATTCTCAGGGAAGCTGGGTCTTGGTCAACAGGGATCACTGCCAAACCTCAGCAGATGGTTCCCTAGCAACCCGACTCCTCCCAGGGTTTCTTTCTACTTAGGAGTCCTCTCCTTCTCCTCCTTACTCCTTCACAGCCCATCTGATCGATACCACCTTGCCTGTCCCCGGCAAGGGAGGGACAGAGGAGTAGGTGGTGGAGGAGGAGGAGGAACAGGGAGGAGGTGGTGGAAGAAGAGCAGGGACAGGGGATGGGGAGGTGGAGGAGGAGGAGGGACAGGGGGGAGGTGGTGGAGGAGCATCGGGAGGGAGGTGGCGTATTCAACCAGAGAATGAATAAAACATGTACGTGCGTTACTTCTCCTCGACTTCACAGAACGATGACTTTCCACGGTGTGTTTAGCGAGTTGGGTATTTAGTGTGTTGTTTAGCGTGCATGAAAAAGTGATGAGATCTATTCAGGGATGTGTGGGTGGCTCACTGAGCCTGACTCAGGTCACTGGCTCCCCTGCAGTCATGCTTTTCACCTGACCCATCTTTAACGATGGTGGTCCTGGTGGGACAGCATCTTGTTCCCAGGAGAGCTACTGCTACGGGAGTGATGAATCATGACCTTCATCCACACCAGATGGCTCCTTTATCCCATCCACCACCACCACCTCCCACTACCACCACCTCCCACCACCACCACCTCCCACTACCACCACCTCCCACCACCACCACCTCCCACTACCACCACCTCCCACTACCACCACCTCCCACTACCACCACCTCCCACTACCACCACCTCCCACTACCACTACCACCACCTCCCACTACCACTACCACCACCTCCCACCACCACCACCACCTCCCACTACCACTACCACCACCTCCCACTACCACTACCACCACCTCCCACTACCACTACCACCACCTCCCACCACCACCACCTCCCACTACCACCACCTCCCACCACCACCACCTCCCACTACCACTACCACCACCTCCCACTACCACTACCACCACCTCCCACTACCACCACCTCCCACCACCACCACCTCCCACCACCACCACCTCCCACCACCACCACCTCCCACTACCACCACCTCCCACTACCACCACCTCCCACTACCACCACCTCCCACCACCACCACCTCCCACCACCACCACCTCCCACCACCACCACCTCCCACCACCACCACCTCCCACCACCACCACCTCCCACCACCACCACCTCCCACTACCACTACCACCACCTCCCACTACCACTACCACCACCTCCCACTACCACCACCTCCCACTACCACCACCTCCCACCACCACCACCTCCCACCACCACCTCCCACTACCACCACCTCCCACCACTACCACCACCTCCCACTACCACCACCTCCCACCACCACCTCCCACCACCACCACCTCCCACCACCACCACCTCCCACTACCACCACCTCCCACTACCACCACCTCCCACTACCACCACCTCCCACTACCACCACCTCCCACTACCACCACCTCCCACCACCACCACCTCCCACTACCACCACCTCCCACTACCACCACCACCACCTCCCACCACCACCACCTCCCACTACCACCACCTCCCACCACCACCACCTCCCACCACCACCACCTCCCACCACTACCACCTCCCACTACCACCACTACCACCACCTCCCACCACCACCACCTCCCACTACCACCACCTCCCACTACCACCACCTCCCACTACCACCACCTCCCACTACCACCACCTCCCACTACTATCATCTCCACTACCACTTCGTCCCACCACCACCACCACCTAGTCCCACCACCACCACCACCACCACCACCTAGTCCCACCACCACCACCACCACCACCACCTAGTCCCACCACCACCTAGTCCCACCACCACCTAGTCCCACCACCACCTAGTCCCACCACCACCACCACCTAGTCCCACCACCACCACCACCACCACCACCACCTAGTCCCACCACCACCACCACCACCACCACCTAGTCCCACCACCACCACCACCTAGTCCCACCACCACCACCACCACCACCACCACCTAGTCCCACCACCACCACCACCACCACCACCTAGTCCCACCACCACCACCACCACCACCACCTAGTCCCACCACCACCTAGTCCCACCACCACCTAGTCCCACCACCACCTAGTCCCACCACCACCACCACCTAGTCCCACCACCACCTAGTCCCACCACCACCACCACCTAGTCCCACCACCACCACCACCACCACCACCACCTAGTCCCACCACCACCACCACCACCACCTAGTCCCACCACCACCACCTAGTCCCACCACCACCACCACCACCACCTAGTCCCACCACCAACACCACCACCTAGTCCCACCACCACCACCACCTAGTCCCACCACCACCACCACCACCACCACCACCTAGTCCCACCACCACCTAGTCCCACCACCACCACCACCACCACCTAGTCCCACCACCACCTAGTCCCACCACCACCACCACCTAGTCCCACCACCACCTAGTCCCACCACCACCACCTAGTCCCACCACCACCACCACCTAGTCCCACCACCACCACCACCACCTAGTCCCACCACCACCACCACCTAGTCCCACCACCACCACCACCTAGTCCCACCACCACCACCACCACCACCTAGTCCCACCACCACCACCACCTAGTCCCACCACCACCTAGTCCCACCACCACCACCACCTAGTCCCACCACCACCACCACCACCACCACCTAGTCCCACCACCACCACCACCACCACCACCTAGTCCCACCACCACCACCACCTAGTCCCACCACCACCACCACCACCTAACCCCTTCACCACCTTGTTCCAACACCTCCAACTAGTTCAACATTTAAACCTTAACCCACTCAGGACACAAACCCAATGAGAACATCTGTGGAACACACTTAAACCGGGAGTGAATTTAGAGAGGGTGAGAGAGAGAGAGAGTCCTTTGAAAGATGAAACATCACATTCCACAACCACACCCCTGGCCCCAGGTCCCTCACAGTCTGCTGCTGTCAGGCTTAGATGAAGGTGTCTTTCAAAATGATAGTATCTCATTAGCTCCACTTTTAATTGGAAAATAATAGTCCCTCATTAAGTCGACTTTTAATTACAAATTAATTGTCCCTCATTAACTAGACTTTTACTTTGAAATGATGAATCACACGCTGGAGGTCCTCACATACCACTTCTGACACCCACACAAACACACAGCATTCTCCATCTGTGTGAGGCCATGAAGGCTAGTTAAACAAAATATTTCCCATGTCCGTTCTAACACGCTAACTGGCTAACGAAGCAGACCGGGGAATTTAAAATCTAATTAAATTCTGTTTCATTAATACCCCCCCCCCCCCCCCCCAATTCAGAGTGGGTGTGTAAAACAGTACATTTAGAGGATCAGAGGAGGACAGTATAGTAAATAATAATAGGGCACACAGAGTACACACAGTATACCCTTGTAAATGTATTCTGTATCATCATACCTCTCTCTCTCTCTCTCTCTCTCTCTCTCTCTCTCTCTCTCTCTCTCTCTCTCTCTCTCTCTCTCTCTCTCTCTCTCTCTCTCTCTCTCTCTCTCTCTCTCAGGTAATGTGACATAAGAGGAGGATCAGAGGAGGGCAGTATAGTAAATAATAACAGGGCACACAGAGTACACACAGTATACCCTTGTAAATGTATTCTGTATCATCATACCTCTCTCTCTCTCTCTCTCTCTCTCTCTCTCCCTCCCCCATGTCTCTCAGGTAATGTGACATCATTGACGTCGTTATTGCCTGATGATGATTGGTTGTTGTGGAAGCAGATGCAAAGTGGGGCTAATCGTTTTTTAGACTCTGAAATAGCATTTTGCTGAGCGACGACAGGCTGCCACGCCAGCACATCTGGAACGGGGGGGGGGGGGACGCAGGGCAGCGCCGGTTCTCTGAGCGGACGGAATGATTGCCAGAGCCTGTAGCGTGTGGCAGAGTCGGCTCTAGACCAGCCGCTGGCCTCCTGCCAGGACCGGACCTAAACCAGAGGCAGGTGGGTCGGATGTCACCAATCACGAGGCCTGTTGAAGCAGGATTCTGGGGGATGAGTCACTGGGACTCTGACAGAAGGAGGAGGAGGAGGAAGGAGAGCCAGGGGAGAGAGGAGAGCCTGGTGTCTTAACTATGATGGACGGAGATGGGGGGAGACGTGTCATGGTGGTGCTCAGAGAGGATTCATGTTGGGGAGAACAACTGGCTAACCAAACGATGTTGGGGACGGACTTGACCTTGCAGCGATGCGATAAGCTCTGCCTCCTATCGTGATCGCATCCCATAATTCGGGATGTGTCATGTTCCTATGTATCTGTTGACGAATTTGTCTTCTAGTTAGCTTGGGTACGAGCATTGGTAGCTTGACACTGGGTCAGTGTTCATCCCTAAAGCAGTTCACAAAGGCTAGAGGAAATACACTGTATACAAACTCCATACTATATATTCGTCTGCCTTTAATTGTAGGTTCTAAACTTCCCAATGTGTTGTTGTAAAGTTACGTTCACAAGTCCAGTGTGCATGGTTTTATCGTTCTGTTAATAGAGATGAGTCCTGCGCTCCATTTTGATGGCGAGGTTGTCTGGTGAATAATTCCTCTTGACGGCCAATAGAATCCGCCTCTGGGCCAAATAAAGGGCTTTCCTCCTCAATAAAAAGAGTTTGTATTCGGTTTCCTTTTGCCAATTACTTAAATGTGCTTCCCTAAGAAAAAGTTGAAGAGAGGAAAAATGAACAGACTGACAGCAGGAACAGCCAAATATCAAATATATCAACACATTTATTATAGACTCAAATTACTATTATTGAATTTGCTTCTATATTTAACATGACATCTGTTCTGGTTCATCTAGTTGACTACAGTATATTCCGCCAATCCTTCAATAAACTTTAATTTATTTGGTAAAAAACAATATCAACAATGTAACATGAACAAATGTGTATAGCTAACAGATATGATATAACAGATCTGTAATACTCAATTATGTGGTGTAGATGAATAATGTTAAATAATTCTCTGTGTATTCAAACATGGTTGATACCATTCTCCATTTCCAAAATTTCACATGCCGGGGTCTGGGGACCGTCCCCGTCACCATGACAACCCCATCATCAGCCGTGCACTGGGCATCTCGCAACAGAACCCTCCGGCTAACGGGCCAATCAGAGGAGCCCGCTTCTCCTGTCTGCTGCTATCTAATGGAAACCCATTCCCTTAGTATGGTAGTGAAATGAGTCATATAAGGTATTAAATGTTAGTATCTTATGTGCTATAAAGTATTTTGGCATTGGAATAAGTAGAAAGGTGCTTGAACCCGAGAGGTCTTCAAAGGGAGGCAAGCTACAAAGGGTTTCCAACAGAGCTCCTCCAAGCGTTATTATTATTATTATTATTATTATTATTACTATTATTCTGCATATGAAACCCCATTGAGGAGGGCGTCACCAGAGGGGGGCTCGGTCACGGCTGGAGGTCGCCAAGCGTTTCTTCCTCTGGTCCAGAGCCTGTCTCGCAAGAACCGGCTTGCTCCGGTGGTTCACAGAGAAGACACGCACGAGTGAGCACGCACACACTTGTTCTGCTCTGTCGAACAAGGAGAAAACAAGGATGGCTCCCACCCGTCAAACGACACAGAACGGTCGTCCGACAGCATGAGGTGTGATATTTGGATGATGCTGCCCCTCAACTGTCTGTGTTTCAGATGTGTTGTTATTTCAAACCCGTTTTCTTGTTTCTGAGGTGTTGTTTCCCTTTGGTAAGCATTTTATGTTGCTTTTTTGCAGGACAGGTTCTTAATAAATAAAGTTTGATTTTCATTGGATTTGATCCACACATACACACTCTCTGCTCAAATAATCAGCAGTGCTCAGTCTGTCACGCTGGAAGGATCCATTCATAGGCTCAACTGGGCCGTGTACCAAACAAACAAACAGCCATCAACAGTTAACTGTATGCTAATAGATAACTGTATGCTGATGGATAATTGTATGCTAACAGCTACAAGCATCCTGAAGGTTTACTGTGCTAACCGATAATTCTTGGCTAACAGCCAACAGAGTGCAGAGTGACTGCGTTCTTTTGGCACATTATTATATTGTGCATGTTGAAACAGCTGACGCAAAGGTTAATTCACGAAGACGCCATATCTGTCGATCTAAGCTGCATTCTGAATTCCCACGCTGTCATCACAGGCCCCTCCCCTTCATCTCTCAGCCAATCAGGACCTCATGCATTAACAGTACAACTGCAAGCCAAATCGCATTGTTTGTCTACATTTCTCGTACACACTATAATCTATTTTCAGTGAGGCTCTTTGAATCCTTCCCCCCTTAGCCCTTCACCTCTGGGACTAAGTCTGAGGAAGATGGTGCCCTCCAGGGCCATGGAGCTCCATCGATATTCACACCACCACCAGCGTCTAGACACCAACGGGGGGGATTCATCTCCCGGAATACCTCATGGATCCATCGTACCCATGGGGAAGAATTTGCTGCTGTCTAATCTCCAAATATGTCCATAAATGTTTCGTTTTAAATACTAGACCCTCCTGCTTGAAGTATAACTGTACAGCACAACACCATGGGCCTTCAATTAGAGATTCTGACAACTGCATGAACTCAAAATAATGTTTTTAGCTCAAACTCGAGCATCCAGCCTCGTCTCCGTTTCAAAGCCTGTAATCTGAGCTCCAGACATTCACATCTTCACTGTCGCTACGATCAAACGGCCGGAGATACTCCCTGCTGCCTTCTGATCTGCTGAACTCTTACGGCGCTTATCGGAGGACTCTGATATGCAGGGCTGAGCTTAATGTCCTGCTTTGTATTTATGCAGTCTGGTTTCAGTACGGACAGAACACAGAACACCCTGCACAGTGAGGTACTGTTACAAGTGCATATGGATACACTTTGGTGGTCTGTAGTGCCTAGGTTGGTCGGCCAGGCACACAGTCACCCATCCTCTTACACTATAACATTAACTTACATTACATTAAGTTACATTTCACTTTGCGAACGTTCCAGAGGAAAAAATACAAGAAATTCAACAAAAGGCTATACCTAAAAACACAAAAAGAGCAACACAATATGGTCTTGTTAAGCATCCATCAGGCAACAAGGAGCCTGTTGTCCAGCCAGTTTCTATTTCCCTGCTCCACACTGTTCAGATGGTGTTGATTCTGTTGCTGACTGCAGGCTGGAGTGTTTCTACTGTCTCCTCTTCCTCCTCCTCCTCCTTCATCTCCATAACTCTCCTCCTCCTCCTGTCATCACTCTTCTACTCCTCCTCCTGTCATCACCGTCCTCCTACTCCTCTCCAACACTCTCCTCCTCCTCCTTTCGTCATCACTGTCCTCTTCCTCCTAATTCTCTAGTCATCACTGTCATCACTGTCCTCCTCCTCCTCCTCCTCCCCTCTGGCTGGTCTTGGCCTGATGGGTGGAGGTGTTCTCACTACTCTAAACAAATGAACATGCTGCTAGCAGAACACATCTCTCTCCTGTTCTGCTGAACAAGGGGAACCTCGGCTCTTTGTCAGCCCAGGGCGTCTGTATCTCTCTCCTCTTCCTCCAGGAAGATGGATTGACGCATCCCTTCCTCAACTCACTGTTCAGCCAGGCAACTGTCCTGGTCTCTGTGTCTCAGGCTGCCTACCTAATATTAAGGACTTTAACGAGCGTAGGTATCCTTGAGCATGATGCCCCCTAACCCCTACCTGCCCCCTTAAGGACATGCATGTGGATCCACTGTCAGTTGCTATGGACAAAAGAACATGCTAAATGACTGAATGGTAAAAAGTAATGGGAATATGAAATGGATTAACAAATGTCTGAGACAAATGCAGTTAGAATAAAGAGTGGTGTTGATATATAGTTGATTTGTAATGTGAATATCACGATGATGAGAGTGGTGTCTCTTTCTCAATGTTGGCAGACTAATGATGGATAAAAGTCTGGTGGTGATTCTGACACAGATAAATAATGGGTGATAAAGGTCATTAATAGCCATGAGGGCACATCAGCCATTAACAGCAGAGGTCACTGACATCCATTAGGATGTTATAAGGTTAAATCTCTCTGCCTGGTATGATTAAACATGATTCATATCCATGTTGGTGAGAGTGGGGCCCACAGATGGCGAAGCACGCGCACGAAGACTTTGAGAATATTAACGATGGATATTTATCAGTTTTAACGAGGACGTCGTGCGGGGAAAGAGAGTTTATGTCTCCTTAATCACGTTAAAGCTGACGCTAGCGTCCGGGTAAAAACATCCCTCGTGATTAAGCTGTTGGCGTCTGTACTCCGGGGCTGATGGCAGACGCTCCGGGCGTTGAACCCACGGCTCTGGGAGCTTAAGCCTCAGGAACCAGACCTCGGATTACCTGCTCCGTCAGCTAGTCAGCAGTGTTGGGTTTAGAGGACCGCTCTGATTGGT
Source organism: Gadus morhua (assembly GCF_902167405.1). Taxonomy (NCBI): domain Eukaryota; kingdom Metazoa; phylum Chordata; class Actinopteri; order Gadiformes; family Gadidae; genus Gadus; species Gadus morhua. Next base: position 9,533,340 of record NC_044070.1, read on the forward strand.
CGAGACCCCCTGTGTGCCGCCCTAGTCCTTTTTAGAGAACATCAGTAGGACCAGAACGCCGCCATGCTCATTAACCCTCATAAACGATGCTGCGTGTTAATTCTCATTAACGAGCTCACCAGTAATTACCGCTGGCTCCTCAGCCAATCAGCAGCCACCAGAGGGCAGAGAGGGTTTTATCATGCGCCGCCTCTGGAGATCAGGTGGGATTGTCTGTATTGACGTCTACTGCCGTTGCATACTAAAAGGCACTTTGCACCACCACAGCCACGACAACCTCTCTGCCTGGGATGTAATGTGACAGGAGCACTCATCTCTACATCGAGACCCCTGACCCCTGGCTGTGGAGGCTCTTCCATGCTGTCTTCACTCTGTAATCGTCTGATGATTCATCCCCAAGATGGCCCCCAGTCAGCCGACACCTGTCGGATTCCTCCCGGAAAAACATGTTTGCTCCATTTCGTTACTCTCGCTCTCTCTCTCTTTTGCCAGCGGAAGTGCAAACACAAGTATCTCTCCATTTTTAGCTCAATGCTTCTCTCTCTCTCTCTCTCTCTCTCTCTCTCTCTCTCTCTCTCTCTCTCTCTCCCTCTCCCTCTCCCTCTCTCTCTCTCTCTCTCTCTCTCTCTCTCTCTCTCTCTCTCTCTCTCTCTCTCTCTCTCTCTCTCTCTCTCTCTCTCTCTCTCTCTCTCTCTCTCTGCCTTATTTAGACTGACCGGTTGGTCTGTTGTATTTGTGTATTTCATGCTACAGGGTTTTCTGTGCACTACAGACCACTGGAGTTTGTAGGTAGGATTTGCAGCTGTACAAGTTGGTCACATTCAGGGATGGACTTGGACAAAAATTTGGCCCGGGCCTTTGGGATGGAGAGCCCTTTAATGAGACTGCGGGAATAGCATGTGTATAATTTTGCCACTGTGTAAAGTAATTAAAAATATTCTTTACCGGTGGATATGTGCTTTGCAACTACATGTCAATGTTGGGTTGTGTGTGTGGTTAGATTTTTTTTGAAGATCACAGGTAAATGTTTTAAGCAATCTTGTCCATGTACAACATATTAGAAATTGTAAGTGCCTAGAAAGGTAAATCAAGGTTGAAAAGGTTCCCAATAGTGCCAGATAGAAGTATTTTAGTGGGAGGTAGAAATAGTCATATCTAACAGCATACAGCGAAGATGTCACATTGTTTGCCCCTCACTGCTGGATACAGCTCCACAGAAAGCTTTTTTTTCAACGTTTGCAATGACAAATGAGAAAAATGTCTCTGTCTGTCTCTGGCCAGGTATATAATGAGGGGCTGTGTGACATTTCAGAGTGATAAGTCAAGCCTTTGAGGAGAAAAATTAGGACACACACAGACAATGCATCGAAAACACCAACTATCCTCAGAGGGAGATAAACGGGAACTCAGTGTGTCATCAGATTTGACAGGTCGCGGAGCAGTCCAAGTTGGGAGGGGCTATTCTGCCGCTCGCATTACCCCATTCACTGTTTTAAAAAGTTACCCCCCCTCTAAATAGACAGTAATACATGGGCCCCGTTTTACTGCCAGGCCAGAGCTCCGTTTCGCGCTTTTTGCATATATCCAGCAGGCCGGCCAGAGTCGCGGCTTGCGCTACTTTTTTAAATATTTTTTCTTAAATTGAAAAATGACCGCCGACCTGCTCGGCCTGAAATTGTCCTGCCATTCGGGAAATAGGCCGAACCTCCCGATGGCCAGACCGTGGCCAGTCCGCCCCAGGTCACATTCATATCGCATTGGTGCTGAAAATAAAACTCTGCTATCCTTGAGTTTAGACTCCAAGACCATTGGTGTGTAAGAACCTCTGCTGACCCTGTGTTAAGACCCCTAGACCAGTGGTTTATAGAGACTGCTGACCCTGTGTTAAGACCCCTAGACCAGTGGTTTATAGAGACTGCTGACCCTGTGTTAAGACCCCTAGACCAGTGGTTTATAGAGACACTGCCAACCCTAAGACCCCTAGACCAGTGGTTTATAGAGACACTGCCAACCCTAAGACCCCTAGACCAGTGGTTTATAGAGACACTGCCAACCCTAAGACCCCTAGACCAGTGGTTTATAGAGACACTGCCAACCCTAAGACCCCTAGACCAGTGGTTTGTAGAGACACTGCCAACCCTAAGACCCCTAGACCAGTGGTTTATAGAGACACTGCCAACCCTAAGACCCCTAGACCAGTGGTTTAATATAACCTCTGCTGACCCTGTGTTAGGAGCCTAGACCAGTGGTTTATAGAGACCTGGTCACTCAGCGAAACAGGAAGGCTTTTGTAGCCAGTTCAGCTTTTATGATAAGCTTCTATCATGAAATACATCCGAGCTGCTGGAGGACATCTGGGTCAGGCTGAGACTGATATAGGAGAATAAATAAAGGCACATGTTGCGTTTAACCAGAAGGAACTTAATGGTTAGCAGAAGTTGTGCATTTTACAATCCAAACGAGCGACACAAGTCTCAGTCCATCACTAGCCTAGTGGTCCGTGAGGGCTCAGCCCTTCTCCCATTCTTCTGCTTATCCTTTATATATATTATTATGATTATTATAACATCATCTGTGGGCCCTCCAGCCGAGGTTCTATCTCCCGGCAGGCAGTGTCTCCCCGGGGGTCCGTGGGGAGAGGCAGAAGGTTAAATGTGTTTCCACCTGGCCCCGCATGAACTACTAAGTAGATCAGGACCTAGCAAACGCCCCCCCCCCCCCCCCCCATGTGGAGATTACGGTTCCACCATCGCTCTGCATGATGGCACACAGCAGACTTTTATACTCTGAGCAGCAAATCTGCAGTGGATAACCAGAAGGGTGGTGGTGGAAATGATCAGGAAACTCAGTCATTACTTTTTCCCCTCGTCCTCATCAGCACTCAACGCTGTCGTCACCATGGAGACGATAGCTGTAGGCCTATTGATCACCTGCGTTGTCTGGTTGGATTCATTTTTTATCTATTAATAGTGTTCTGACACACCTAATAATTAATAATTCAACGACTACAAAGGGCAATCAGAAGATGGTTTTAATAAATTGATGAGGCATTTAAAATACTATTCATTGGACTGGAATATTTTGAAACTAAAAGGAGGCATTGATTTTGAGTATTTTCTCTGAGCTGTATTTTTTCTCTGAGCTGTGGTACAAGCTTATGTTTGGAAGGATGGCATGCCAGTTTAAAATGCTTCCCTAAAACATGTCATGTTACTTAACTGTCAAATGCCTGACCGAACTTTTGCCAATAAAATAGGCAAAAGTAGAAAACAGTAGTAAATAAAATAATTCAACGAAGAATTACTGTTTGACCTTTTACATATGGTTTTAGGTGACTGCAGTCAGGCCAGCTGCATGCTAATCTAGCAAACAGACTTTTTGGGGAAATCTACAAGTATACAAATATGCATATTGATTGCTGGTTGTCCGACTATTTAATCTCTATATAATATTCAGTGGTTTCTCCTACAGAGTCATGTGTGAAATTATGAATAGCATGTTTAAGACTATCTTAAAGTCTCAAGAGAAATTGAAAGACTTGATATAGTCACGAACGGCTCAGCGCGTGAAGAGGAGCACTGAAGTGTTTGTGTCGGGTTGCGAAGCAGAACGTTTTTTCATAAACCCACAACATGTATACGTCAATACAATATTAATCGATGGAAAAAATAATGAATGGTATCGACTTGAGACCCTGCTGGTTCAATCTACCAACAAAAACATTGTTTATCTCTCCGTCTGAATCATATGTGTGTTCAATGAATCCTGGAGGCTGTTCCATCGATCAATCCCCCCCCCCCCCCCCCCATCATCTTTCCAAAGCCTTTCTGAATGCCCTCTGGTTTCCATGGAGATGGGATTAAGAAGGCTATTCGGCGACATTTTTAGGAAGACTCTCACATCAACTCTCACATCAACTACGTCTCCTCACTCACACTAAAGCGTGGCACCACATCACCCCAGTCCTCAAGAATCTCCACTGGCTCCCCATCTCACACCGGATCCACTACAAACTCCTGGTCCTCACCTACAAAGCCCTCCACCATTTGGCCCCCCCATACCTATTTGACCTTCTCTCCCTCTATCAACCCTTCCCGGGCCCTCAGATCCTCCTCAGCCGGTCTCCTCTCCACCCACACATCAAAACTCCACAGCCTTGGTGACAGAGCCTTCTCCAGGGCAGCTCCCAGGCTCTGGAACTCCCTCCCACAACATATTCGTGACTCTGAGTCCCTCACCACCTTCCAGTCCCGCCTCTTCTCCTCTGCCTACTCCAATATCACTCACCAACCCTAGCCTCATCAACTCTAACTTTTTTTTTTCTTGTTTATCTATTGTTGTGCCCCTATGTAAAGCGCTTTGAGTGTGAGAAAAGCGCTATATAAATTGAATCTATTATTATTATTATTAACTAACGGACAGCTGTTCTGAGGAAACCCAAGGCAGCTCGCTCATAGATGGAAGCACTGTTTCAGTGTGTGTGGAGGTAAAAAGTAAATATCATATAGGCTAATTCTCTCCAGTTTAGGATTATCTAAGTAAGTAAATCGTTGCTTACTTATAGTCATTTAGCAGAGGCCTTCATCCAAAACAGCTTGCGATTTAAAGTATGGTTAGTATATCTTAAAACATATTTATATTGTCTCCCAAGGTGAGGACTCCTTGGATTCCAAAAAACTCAGTCTAACATCCATGTACTGGTTTGGATCGATGTATTAAGGTGGTTTGTAACCATGCCTGGCTTTCCCCTCTTCCAGTAAAAGTAAAAAAACAAAGAAACATCACCATTGCAACGGCCACGAAGAGACTCTTTCTGTCTTATCCTTCATGTTTAGAAATCTAGATTTAACTTTTGCAGTCCTAGATTTCAACCTAAGAATTCTGAACTATTAATTCTTGGTTGTTAGATATGAACTGTAATTGTTTGACGGTTCAGAAACAACTGTAATATATTGGTGTCCAAAACTGACACACTTGATGTTTAACATCCACTAATAATATAACTTAGTATTGAGAAACCAATTTGAATAGTTCAGCATCCAGACAGCGACCTCCACTTCAGATGAAGTGTTAAATGAGGATTTGTAACGGGTTCACGGAGTCAGGACACAGTTCTTTGTGGAAATGGAGCGAACTCCTGTTTATTTCCACTTCAATTACACAATCTTAAAGACACACGAACAAAAGGACAACGGTTCACTGTTCAATCCGTCCGTCTCCTGGTTTTACAATGCTCTCTCTGGCTCGCAGAGAGCGTCTTCCTCCTCCCTATCTCAAGCCCCGACTGAAAGACAAGCAGGCACATAAATACACACTTCCTGATTGGGTCAGATTGCAGACACCTGTCCGCAATCAGACCCCATCACCCCAGCAGACCCGGTGCTCCATGCTCCCCCTGCAGGCCAGACGCCGCCCCACCTCCACAGGATAATAATAATAATAATAATAATAATAATAATAATAATAATAATAATAATAATAATAATAATAATAATAAATAATACATTTAATTTATAGTGCCCTATTCGTCCGAAGATCTCAAAGAGCTGCAGGCTAAAAAGCAGTGGTGTTAAAACATTGAAATAAAATTTAAAGAAAAAGGGGTTTAAAAACATCTAAGAAGGGGGGCCAAAGGTTTTGCCTTTGAATATCTACAGTCAGTGGATTGTGGTGCCCTCAAGGTGTCAGGGGGGGCGTTCCACAGGCGTGGGGCAGCACCACAGAAGGCCCCATCTCCCATGGTCCTAAGTTTTGTTCTGGGTATGGGGAGGAGGTTTGAGTGAGGGAGCGTAGTGTGTTATGTGGGTTGAGAAGTTCCTTGAGGTATGGGGGAGGGGCATGTCCATGGATACATTGGTTGGTGAGGAGGGAAACCTTCTATTCAATCCTGGTGGGAACGGGAAGCTAGCGGAGTGAGTGGAGGATGGGGGCGCTCATGTTTGCGCAGGATACCACCAAGCAGACTATTCTCACTCCCTTCTCCTCCCTCTCCTCTCCCCCCCATTTCAGATAACGCCAGTCTGAAAAACCTTTGAGACGTCAGATAGTGGCTGACAGGTTCAGAGAGCAGCGCTCGGTGCGTATAAGTCTGTGGTCTGAGGACTGTTGAGCTGAGGAGCGTACCGCCGTGCTCACAGCCTTCCTGTTTAGAGTTGAGGAGTATCGCTGAACCTTTTGGGCTGCTCAACAATCAGACATATCGTTAGCCTCTGAGCGTAATCTCCTAAATCATATTTAGTAAGTAAGTCAATGATTATGGAATGTAAAAAGCACCCTGATTGGCTTAGGATATAGCCAATGAGGCACAGTGAATCAGTAGTGTCAGGAGTAGGGTTAAGTTGGATATCACAATTTGGCCAAAATGTGACTTAGGCAATTATGCAATGAGGCTAACAAAACATATGCATGCACGATCCCCCCCCTCTCCCCCACACACATACACACGCACGCACGCACACACACACACACACACACGTCTTTTCAAATGTCGTTGACCTTTAAACAGCTAACCCAGAACACCATGGTCACCACACATACACAACGTTTGTGGATCTTCTGAAGATCCAAAGAGATGAGAGATGCCTTTTTTCTGGCCACTACAGTTTGGGGCCGGGGCAGGGTCTGCCAGAGTTTGTATTTAGAGCTGTAAAGAATAGGAATAATATCAACTCCCCCTCGTTCCCTGTTGTGCTGGTGTCTCCACTTCCTGTCGGATCCTTCTGGCAAAATATGCAAAGGAGCGCGGAAGCTTCAAAGATCTCGGGTTGCATCTGTTTTACCTTCACAGCGTGTCCAGAGGACCAGAATTGTTTTGCTATTCTTTCCATATTTTCTTATTTTCTTACTGGCGCCTACATTTGTGTTTTATTTCCCTGCCTTTATTTATTCTTATAGTATGTAAGCGATTAAAATATTTAATCGTGATTAATCGCATTAATGTCATAGTTAACTCACGATTAATCGCAATTAATCACATTATTTTTTATTATTTTTCTATGCTAAATATCCCTTGATTTTTTTGTCCCATAATTCTTCTCATTTTAATTCTCTTATCAACATGGTGAAATGCATCGGCTTGCCTTGTGCAAAGGATTTGGCATATACTGATCAAAACAGGACGATACAAAAAAAAAGCCTATAGTGCAATTAAACGACTGCTTTGAACAAACGTCACTTGAACATAGCAGTCAGGCTACTGCTTCTGTGTTTTGAGCCAAAGAAAAAAAAAAAAAAAAAAAAACTTTTTTTTTTTTTTTTTAATATTATAATTGCGTTAATCGCGCGATAAAAAATTTAACGCCGTTAAAATTGGTTTGCGTTAACGCCGTTAATAACGCGTTTAACTGACAGCTCTAGTATGTATATCTTCTGTTTCCTCCATCTAATGCAAAGAAATGTTCCTCCCGGCATCTGAGCACAGGAGAAAAAGTATTGCTATAAAAAGATTTTGTTATTCTGCACCTCACGGTCCTCAGATGTCCCCATTACGCCTCACACTCATTATCACTGTCTCCACCTCCATGTCCTCATTACACACTCAGACACACACACAGACACACACACACGCACTACAAGAACCACACACGCACACGCACGCGCGCGCACACGCGCGCACGGACACGCACGCGCGCGCGCTCCTGACCTCTCCTCCTCATCCCCCAGCTGCTAGAACACTCCCTCCCCCCTGGAAACCAAGGCTGGTTATCTATTGGCTGCTGGCATGAGTCACCCTGTCGTCCTGAAGTCCATTCAGACCTGGGTTCCTGAGCTCAGCTGGACACAAGGTTTCCGCTGCAAACAAGTCTATTGAAGCGCGGTGCGTTTGAGATGCATCGTACACCGCCCGCCCGAGTTGCTCTTGTGACCTTATTTCCTGGCTTGTAGCACCTATAGCGTTCCTGTTTGTCTTTGTGGGCATTGCTACTCTCTGAGTCTGGGAAGAACCGTCATTGGCTGGTCATTTTTATTGTTAGCTACATTAGCCTCTTCAGCAAACAACAAAACTTTACATTGTATTGCACGTACAACAAGACATAACAACAATGCATAAATTGGTGACCAGTTTAGAGCAGCTATGTAATCAAGTGTGTAATACCATTAAAAAGACCAACCTGGCACAAATACAAAGAAGATGCATCTAATTATGGGCACATCCATCTTTGTTTGTCGAGGCGTACAGTCAACCTCACTGATCTCAGTGGACTCTCAGGAGCACGAGTGAGACAGATAAAAGCAAGAAAGCTGGGAGATTTCCCACTTTGGAACTCATGCAGGTGGTGTACGATTCGTCTTGAACGCACCATAACACCCCTACCTCGTTGATCAGCTTGTGGGGACATCAGGAGCAGCCTCAGCCAGCGGTGGGTTTATACCTTTTCATCTCCAGAGGCGCTACAATAGCAGGTGTTGCACCACAAGGCCCTGCCTCACACATGTCATGGAGTCACAGTGTAGCCAGCTGTCCTCTGGTCAGCTCGCCACCACCGCCGCCGGATTCTCTTGTTAGTCATGATGAAACAGACCCAGGATCAGTTAGCAGCTGTTGAACTGGTCGTCCCCTGGCCGAGCACATCTCAGTCCCATCAGCACATGAGTTAATTACAACACGGAGCCGGAGGGCTGCAGGCCTGGACGGGCATGGCCGCAGGTTTGATGCTGCTGCCAGGGGCGTAGCCAGGACATTATTACTGTGGTGGCCAGCTCTGGCCAGTCTTATATTTGGGGCACTTGATTGTCGACGGGGGGGACGAGGACGGGGACGGGGGGGACGGGGGGGGAGCGGGATGGCCAACATCTGACCAGGAGGGGCCGTGGCCCCCCCCTGGGCCCCATGTGGCTACGCCCCTGGCTGCTGCTGACTAGGTGTCCTTGAGCAAGACGCCAGACTGCTACCTGCTGAGCAGCCGGTTGTTGCCCTGCATTGTTGACCCTGCCGTTGAAGTGTGATTGTGAGGGGATGAATGTGAGGGGGCGAGCGTGTGTGGGGGAGGCATGAAAAATTCCTTGAAAATGCGAAGGCAGTCTGTTTACCATGAATGGGGTGTAATTGTTTTTTTGGCTATTTATTCAAGGTTCCATCTCTGTTGTGAATTAGCATTCAACTGGAAAACTTGAATTACATTGGGATCAATAGTATTATCAAATAGTCTTTGTCCATGGTCTCTCTCTCTCTCTCTCTCTCTCTCTCTCTCTCTCTCTCTCTCGTTCTCGTTCTCGTTCTCTCTCACGTTCTCGTTCTCTCTCACGTTCTCGTTCTCTCTCACGTTCTCTCTCTCTCACGTTCTCTCTCTCTCTCTCTCTCTCACGTTCTCTCTCTCTCACGTTCTCTCTCTCTCTCTTTCTGTTACTCCCTTTCAGAGCCCTCTAGTGGGACTTACTAACCTTGAATGAGTGGGAGGCTGATGAGGATGGGTGGGGGAGTGAGATAGCTGAACCGGTACACATAGACTTCCTCTGTTTTTGAGTATAATGTTTAGCGTTATAGAACAGTTTTTGTATGCATTCAATAGTCAACAGACATGATTAAACTAAACACATTTTATTATGTTAACCCAAACCTGACATTTTCTACGATTCAGTGGAATCCTCCCATCTATTGTGAAAATACCCAGCATGCACCTGGAGCTAAATGCCAGTGAGTTGCTGAGCGATGGATGGTGACCTGGAATTCCCCTGCAGCCAATCGATGAGCCTCGCTTTCATCACGTGACCCGAGCATGGTGACTTGCCCCGTCGCCCCTGAGGAGAGAGAGGGGGATGGGGGAGAGACAGAAACAGTGTGAGGGAGGGGCAGAGAGACAATGAAGGACAGAGAGAGATTGAGCGAGAGGGGTAGATGTCAGCTGGAGAGAGAGAGAGAGAGAGAGAGAGAGAGAGAGAGAGAGCTGACAAATGAACCAATCTATTTGACCTTTTCAGAGCCTCTCTCTCTCTAATCAAATGTCTCTATAAACTCTTTATCTTAAGCCTTTTCGACCTAACATGACCTGTAGTTGTAGATCAAGACAGACAGTTTGGGTGTCATTAAAACTTTTCCTGCCTTAAAAAAGTAATTTAATTTCTTTGACTTTTCTTGAGAGAAAATACCAATCGCCACGTGATGGTCAATGTTCCCTTTTCTATAATAAATAGGACAAGGCTCAGTGATCACAACAAAGATGGGACTCCACACATGATGAAAGGATAAAGCAATATATTTATTAGAGATAATGTTAGAATATAACAGGTTATTATGGGAGAAAATGGCCCTTAGTCAACTAAGGACCCTATTCCAAGGGAATTCAATGAGTCTTTTATTACACCTCCTGATTGCCCTCTTATAGGAAATCTTGATCTCATGTTTAAATCAGAGCAGGTCCTAGGCTAGGGTGACTGGTCACAACTAAAGCTGTATCTCTCACATGGTTAAAGGAGCCATTATCTGGCCTATATGAAGGAAAGTTCGAAAAGGCCTACATCCTCATTAGTCGCTTTTACACTGCCAAATATTCCCGTCTTATACCTGCCTTTTTCCGGGCATGGTCCACGTGTTTACACTGACCAAGGAAATACACCGGCTTGATTTCGCACCCCAATGTCCCCTCTCAAACCCTTCACATATTGGGGGTTTCATTTTCATGTAAAGACGGTACCAGGCCCAGGATTTGTGTAGAGGTGATGCTGCATTGTCTCTACAACAGAGACAACGCAGCGACATCAACATGAGCAGTTCATACTGGAGAGACAGTGACATCCGAGTGGCGAAGTCACGCCCCTTCCGGTAGAGCTCATGGGACCTATGAGATCGAAAAATATGAATGGGTGTCAATGGAGAGAAAATAATTATTTTCTGGTCCCAGTCTTTATATGCCCTGGATTACACATAGGTTGTTTGTGGATCTAAATGATAATTTTTCATGAAAAGAAAACTAAAGATTTTCGTGAAGAAGTTTGATAATTTTAGGTTTTATGTGAGGCCGCTTTGTGAACTACAGCTCTTCGCTGCTCTCGACGCATATGATATACGTCACAACACCCGCACTTGGAACTCGGCACAGAGATGGCGTTCTCTCTGCCCCACTTCACCGCTGTTTCCAAGGGGAGGATAAAAGCATCCAAAGAGCTGAAAACCATCATAAATCGGGGCACGTGCAGAGTTTCAGTTATGCCGATGGGAAGATTGTCGGTCTTCTCCACGCCAGTCGCAGGGAGCGTGACGTCACATACGAGCCGTGTAGTCTTTCTCGTTGTGTTTTCTCTACAGCCTTTATCTGAACAATTGCACAATAAACGGTTGAACTCTTTGCATGAAAAATTATAATTTAAATCCACAAACAACATATGTGTAATCCAGGGCATATAAAGACCGGGACCAGAAAATAATTATTTTCTCTCCATTGAAACCCATTCATATTATTCGATCTCATAGGTCCCATGAGCTCTACCGGAAGGGGCGCGACTTCGCCACTCTATACAAGCTGAAGCTGCCTGATCAGGAGTTTTTTTCCAAACCAACTCAGGTTTTGTTATTACTTCTGTGCAAGTTATAATAAAGTCTTTATCTTTCAAACCTTGTCCTTCTCAACCTCTCGTTTTTGAAAAAGTGTGGATTTTTATAAACAATATCATCAGTGGGGAGGGTTAGTATGAGTGAGTGATGAGTATGCTGTGTGTTTTAAGTTCCATGGCAGTCATTTTTTATTAATTTAATTAATAACAATTTAATGAATTATATAGTATTTTGTTATCAGAAGGCGTATATTTTACTTTGAAAGTCATACTCTATAATCGCTTTCCATCTTCCTCTTCTCGGACACTTTCTGACCTACACTGTCTGATCCTTTAATTCACAAATCGCTCATCAATTCAAAGTCAATGCCCTGCTTTTTCATTGTCCTACGATTGGTATTCAATACATTGGCATTAAAAAAAAACGTAAAAAAAAACCTCGTATCTATCAGGATCCTTTAATTAAAAAAAATCCTGGTAGGCATGATTTGGCAACGTGTGGGTACGGAGGGTCGGACCCTGAGTTTCTGTTTCATTTCCCGAAAGGAGCCCAGCAAAAGGTCCTCCTTATCTCCACACCACGACACCGCAACAGTAAAGTGAAGTAAGGAGAATATATGATTGCGTTAGTCTATACATTTTTTGCTAACTCGTTTCCCTGAAGTAATTAAAGGAAAGTGCAGAAATCCTAAATGTAAATCGAGGTGGAGTCACGTTAGGCCGACATGTTTTAATACAGCATGTTCTGTTCAAACGAAACGTCTCCGGCTACCGTAGGTTGCCATAACAGGACTTACGTTACCTTTCTGCCGGTCGATCCGGCTGGTTGATGATTGTTAACCGAATTCATCCTCTTCAATATTGACTGAACATAACCTAGTGTAGCTTGCATCTACTGTAGGCGGCAGGCCTATAGTAAAATGGCAGATAAGTTGCATACCTTTGTGTGCGTGCGTGCTTTAAGTCACTTCTAAGTGGATGTTTACAGCCTATAACTAATTTAGTTAATTAATTAAAAAAACTGATACAACTATAATTCATTTAGTTAATTATAGGCTGGGGGGAAAAGCGTTATTTGTCCAAGAATAGAAAGGTAGAAATTTCAAGGTGTGTCACTGTCTTTGACCATTTCCATTTGACCCCAGCCTTCACCTGAACCTCGGCCCACAATGGACCCCAAGAAGTGCCACCCGGGTTGGACGGCGGCCGGCATGGTAGCCATGCTGGTCACGGTTCTGGTCATCACGGGCGGACTCCTGTTCGCCCTGAAGGGCGCCACACAAGCTATTAACCTCCAGCGCCAGTGCCCCCCCAGGGACCGCCCCCGCGACGACGACAAGAGCCTGACCGCCATCCTCGAGAGGATGAGGGAGATCGGCTTGCCGCCGCCCAGGGTCGAGAGTTGGATGACGGTGTTCAGCGTCTGCGCCCAGGCCATGGTGGCGGTGTCTGTGGCGCTCACGATGGTGGTGGTGCTGTGGCTGAAGAAGGCGTGCACCAGAGCCAGGGTTATCCCCCGGATGAGGAGACGCCTGGGGTGCGTGTCGGAGGAGCCTCCCACCCCACAACTCCTTGCTGCCGGATGACCCGGCCTCCCCCGGTGCTGTTGACCAGGCGTAGCTCTGTACGATCGTCGTGGTTGTTGGTGAGCTGGCGTCGCTGCTGTCTGTTGGTCGGGACCGCCTGCTGTCATGTCGGATGGCGCGGCTTCAACTTTCGATTCACGATCATGACTTTGAGCGCGGTTGGGAAACTGATTCTGCTTGGGTTTATTTGGTGAAGGATCGTTGGCCGTGTGTGGATGTATGTTGACCTCTAGGACTAAATTCATTGTAAAAGGGTTCTTTGCTTTAAGTTCAGGTTGTGGAATTGGAAATTAGTTTTAAAATGTTGTTTCAAAAATACTGTTTTATATATTTCTCTGATTGTGTGTGAAAATGACTTGTTGCTAGTCTGTATCCTTTACCTCGAGTTCCTCCATTCGGACCGTAACCTCATACATGAGTGTGGAAAGTGCCTTCTGTGCCTGACTGTGTCTTAAACAGCACACGGCAAACCCCTTTCATTCAGAGAACTCGCCCTGTACTACAACCTCTGCTTTGCTTTAATAAATCTCTATTTTTACAAAGTCAGTGACCTGTGTCCGTGTGCATTGTATACATGTATGACTTTATATCTGCTAATAATACAACGCTATTCAATTCAGTGTCTACTTTCTATGGCTGCGGAAGCACCGATCGAACTTCATTCACCATGTGATTAGATGATGGTTGGTTCACAGGAAATAGAAATGGGTATTTCCCTGCACGGTAGAGCGCCTCAGTCCCTTCCCCTCCGCAGTCCCCAAGGGTGAAAGAGAGACTGATTTACAGTGGCCAACGCAAAAGGGACAATTGATGCCAGAATTGCACGTGTTAGTCAGTAACATTACGTTTTGTGTTTATCTGCTCATTGAGCTACATCTCTCCTCTTGCACAACACACGTCACCAACGCCAACATGTATCTTACCTCATGTGTTTTGTCTCCTGGTCATTATCCAGGTAGCCAAAGAACGAGAGTAGCTTCCGGAGAGGGAGGTAATGACGTTACTTACGCAACATGTGGGAATGTAGTCTCTGTTATGTGTTTTCACAGTTTTACAGTCGTACAACACTGACTTTCCTCACTTTCAAAATTCTCTTGATCAATGACTCTCGTCGTAGCTCTGAAATGAGTTGTGTTGCACATGATGAAGAAAGAATTAAATACAGTGAGAAGTGTCAGACACACAGTTCACCGTGTCTGGAAAACTGAACATCGAGCACTGTGAAAATCGAGCTGGAAGTGTTTAGGCTTCTAAAATCCACTTAACTTGAATGTGAAAATGCAGTCGTATTGTTTTCTTTAAAGAAAACTACTTTAATCACATTTCTATTTTTAAATAGAACCATAATTTGTAATGATGACGATCAGTGTGTGTGTGTGTGTGTGTGTGTGTGTGTGTTTATGCATGCGTGCATTAGGAGGGATTTTATCATGGAATCCAGTGAAATAGTGCAACACACACCTCCAACCCCTTTCATCATCATCATCAACCTTTTATTATTAGACTCAAGGTCCATTTAAAAACATACAATACAAGAAATGGACAACACACACATAAATAAGAATAAAAACATAACGACCAATTATAAAAGGCACTTATACCAATGCCTCCAAAGGTATGACTGGTAGCGTACTGCGCTATTGGGTTCGACAGCAGCATTATGACTTCATTCTTTGAGTTATTCAGGTGACAGATAAATCTGTACATAAGGTTCCTCATAATACTTTCCTTTAATACTGAACAGCACTGAATTGGAGGCCTTCAAATGTCACACTGCATCACAAATAATATCGGCGCATTTTGGCTAATGGACAGCCCTGGCGTCTCTTTACGCTGTTCGTGAAGAACAATGAAATTAAAATACCAAAATGATCACCCTTCATTTTCATTTCCCTCCATTTTATGATGTTCATCTCTAACCAGAAGCTCCACTGCTCCACTTCCTGTTTTGCTGTCGCTGGATTACCATCTCCATGGCAACAGTAAAACGTTGTCCTGCCATGACGAGAGACCCTCTCCAGTGTGACCTTCCCTTTGATATTCTGATGGATCCATTAAGATGGCATATCTAGGATTCAAGAGAACAGCCATTAGACCGTAGTGCTCTTCTCAAACAAAGGCAAATAATGGCTTTTGTGTTGAAAGTGGATTGTGTGTCTGGATATATGCAGTATATTTTGAACTGACAATCTGCTATAAAAGACAGAATTTTGTCAGAAAAGTATACTGGTTTTTGGTGTTTGATCTCAGTGTTTTGGGTTGCCATTTAGACATCTACAGAAATATAGATGTATTTATTTGCTTGGATGGGTGTGTATATATAGATAGATATGTATAGGTGCATTTAAAGGTTTAGGTGTTGGGTAATGGGAGGGGTGGGGCAGCAGTGCCCACAGGAGCAGTCTGTGCTTCATGCTCTGTTTTCAACAGGAGGATATTTCCACACACTATCGTGGGAATATCATCAGAGGTGGGGGTAAGTCATTAATGTGCAAGTCACAAGCAAGTCTCAAGTCATAACCTTCAAGTCTCAAGCAAGTCCCAAGTCACTGTGGTGAGAATCAAGCAAGTCACAAGTCAAGTCATTGCTCAAGTCAAGCAAGTCACAAGTCAAGTCATACAAAAATCTGATGATCTAACCCAGTTTCCACATTTAAAAATCGGTAAAGAGAGTGGTTCATTTTACTTCAACATTAACAATAACAATGTCTTAACAATAACAATAACTCAAACTATTCAAAACATTACAAAACCATTATGTGCATAGTTTGAAAATGTTTTTTATGATCATTACCTCCAACCTATGAACAGAATCAAATAGAACCTCTAGGTAGCTGTATACGACAACAGATCAAGTCAATCACTCAATCTCCCTACATGTTGTAGAATATTATTTGCAACACATGGCATCAGACATGAAAAAAAAAAGAATATTTCAAAAGTAATATCACATACACATACTGTAGGAAGGGGAAATAGTAATACACAAGCCTGAAAGCTGGTAGCAATCTTGCTGCCTCGCAACATACATCGACTTACAATGCATTGCATTTGCAAAAAAAATAATTTGACAGTACTTTGTCACCTGTTCACCTTGTTCTGAATGATGCGGTCACATTATCACCCCACCATGGCTGAACACATGTTCAACAGGTGCACTTGATGCAGGGACTGCTATAACTCGTACCTCCACCTTGAACAAAAAGACACTTAAAACCACTGAGTTAGAAGTAGCCTACTGACATGAAAATTAAACAAGTTAATCATCTGTGGAACGGGCAGGGCTCGAAAAACTCCAGCCAATGATTTTCAGAAACAAAGTAAGTACGTCAATCAAACGGTCGTACTGCACTCCCCCTCCCCCCGCGCGTGACCTCTTCGTGCACGTACTCAAAGCTCGTGACTCAGAGCAAGCTTCTGTTTGTTGTTATCTTGCGGTAGCTATTGGAGCTAGTTTACTAGCTAATCCACATTTGGACCTAGCGCTAGAATACAACCCTAAACTCCAACCTAGCTAGCCTGCCCTGGCCCACTCTCGCGCATCTGTGTTCGCGCTCTTGTGTGATTGCGCGTCCATGTACTTGGAATGGGTGGAGTCAGAGTCAGCGTTGAAGTAGAGTGGGTAGGACCATTTGAGTTGCGTCTTTTCAAAATCTGCTGGCGTATCGCAAATCACATATCCAACCTATAATATAACTTTAGAAAAGTCCTTTCGAGTCATCTGTCTCAAGTCTAAGTCAAGTCTCAAGTCATGAAGACCAAGTCAAAGTCAAGTCGAGTCTTTTATCAGTGTTACTCAAGCAAGTCTCAAGTCCCCAAATTTGCGTCTCGAGTCTGACTCGAGTCAAGTCATGTGACTCGAGTCCCCCATGTCTGAATATCATTCATAACTATAATATACAATTATAGAAACCCTGTTTATATTGGGACTTGTAAACATTCTCCATGACCAAGAGATAGCTTCCTTCCACTCTTGAATTGAAAGGTGTTAAGATAGTTTGCCTTTGCATTGCCAGTGGAGCCAAGAAGTCTGAGGCCAATCTACAGACTACTTTGTTGTGTCGATTCCTTTAACCGACTTGCAGCCTTGCAGACTTGTCCACCTCACTCATAGTGTATTGCAGTTTAACTCGGTCTCTCTCACCATGGTTGACTTCAGCCATGGCCAATCCTAAACTGGCCACGATGGTAACTTTGTTTTGTTTTACTTTTGTTGTTGCTGCCCACAATGTGTAAATTTCCCCTATAAGGATCATGCACACCCATGTTTCATTGAAAGTATGCGTGGTAACTTAGCTGCCTGTATTTTCCCATGATCATGCTCTAAAATTAAATCAAATATTTGGTTGTCCTAAGTGTCCTAAAAATAAGTTATTATTCATCACACACACACATGCACGCACACACACAAATCCTCTCTATCTATAAAATCTTCTATATTGGATCTCCATCTCTCTCACTCTAATTTCTATCTCTTTTGTTGCTTGTTATGCTCTTCCTTTTGGTCGTCTGATAGAAGCTCTCTTAATGTTTATATGGCAATAGTAAAGGTAACTCTTTAATCGTAATGGGGCAAATATCAAAAAGCAGAGGCGTGATATCCTTTCGGTGACTTTATTGTGACATTCCAAGAGTACACCAAGACCTAAATTAACGAGAGCTTAACATTTACTAACTGCCCTCACTAACTCTCCTCACTAACTGTCTTCCTGTCTTCTTAACCGTCTTCTAACTGTCCTCTTAAAGCAAAGCATTACGGGAACACATCAGCGTCCAATAGCAGTGGTATAAAACAATACAACAACCATAGCCCCGGCGATACAGTATCCTTAGTTTGTTTTCCAATCACTTCATAGTTCGAACAAATCAGTATTTTTTTTTAAGCCTAACATTTTTGTTTGGATGTTTTGACGTTAATACACAGAACCTCAGCAGCTCCACGGTTTACCTCCGAATGGACTGGGAGAAATGGAGAGACGTGAGGATAGAAGAGGACGGCCCATTACTGCTGACGCCCGGGTTGTTAGCACGACGCCCCCACAGCCCTGCTCAGGAGCAACAAATCCATGAAAACAGCCCCACTAATAAGAATGAAGACCAAAGCAAACACAGCACAATTAAGTAAAAAGTAGATTGGTGCTTAAAGGGTCTGAGTTAGCTATAGTGTTTTTGTAATTAGTATAGACGTGTGTATCTTTATGGCCGACATTTCATCGACCATAAGAGTAAACACTCAAAAACACCAACAGGGAACAAGTTCCTCTCTTGGATTAAGTGCAATAAAAAGACCTAAAGAAACGTATTTCCCTGCCAGAAAATAAATCTGCATTATTCATCCTAACTATTGATGGATCCACCGAGGTGCACGGTCTCCGTGGGTCTGAGGGGATGAATAGACTGCAGGGGGTACCGTTAGAGTGTCTGTCCCTGGGGACCCAGAGACCAAATGAACTGCTGCAATAATGAAGGGCTAATTATCTCTGTTGAAGCTTAACATCACCAACCTGATCATGTCTGCCTCAACCTGGTCCACACCGCAGCACAGAGACTCAGAACACAGGCCCACGCCTTCTGGCTGAGAGCCATAAACGTTTCTCAGAACATGACATGAGATGAAATGTTTTAGTGCAGTGTCTGCGGCCACCCTGTAGGCATCCCGGAGCAGGATGCCCTCACCCCCACCTGCTCCAGCATGACCTGAACCTGGATTAAATCTAAGTATGCTTTGAAAAAGCTGCGAGATGGAAGGTCTGAATGGTAATGGATGAAAGTATTCAGAGAAAGAGAGAACAGAGAACGCTTTGATGGGAGCGTGCATAATAAACCGGTTCACAGAAGGACAAAAAGAGGACAATCTTTATTTCAATTCTTCAAACCAGTATTAAAGTGTGTGTTGACAGCCTCAATTTCCGAGCAATATGGAGGACACCTGGCAGAGATATGGAGGCAATTACAGAGAGCGTAAGGGCAGGCCCAAACCAACAGCTTCCCAGCAGGAGGAACAGATGGGGCAGAGGGGCGTTCACTGGTCAGTTTAAAAACAAGGATCAATGTTTCAACTGCCCAGCAATGCTTTTTTCAAAAGGGTTAAAAAAGTTAGGATGTTTTTTCTTCTGATTTCACATAACATCCAGGAGAAAGCTGAGACATTCAATACCCATGTCCTCAAGTGGAACGCTCGATTAAAAAAGAAAATAATTAAAGCACTCCCTGTGAATTAACCAAAACTTCAAAAACCCAACGGATCATACTTGGGTTTCGAGCTGTACGTTCAAAGCAGTACCGGGAGAGAACACGCTGCTTTCTGAAAAACTTTTTTTGCATGCTAAATTTAATGCGCGACTTGTGCCATGGATCGACGTAGCTCCACATGAAACGGTAATAACCCTGTGCACAACAATACCATGTGCACACTCGTTTTGTCTAACCTTTGACCTTTATCAAGACCAGGTCTGAAGAGGAATATTTACAATCTTTCATTTTAAATCTTAGAGACACAAACATAATAGAATCGCAGTGCATTTTCCTTGTGGTTAATTCATCGATTTAATAAAGACAGTGATGGTTAAGGTATTCCCCCAGAAGTCCTCCCCAGTGAGTTAAGGAATTAAGAATCGTCTCCACAAAGTGTATTCTGAAAGTATCTCCTCTCCACCTCTCTTCGAGATAAGAATGGACAGGAAAAGCACAACTGCACCCTTAGAGGATCGATAATCTATTCTCAGAACATACAATAGAGAGGGAAAAATGTGCTATTAATGGCAGATTTGCCTATGCTGGGCTTAGATTATTGTCTATAAATAGCTTACAGTTCAAGACAGACCTGGAGAGACTTCAAGGTGGTTAACGCAAAAAGGTCAAGGAATTCGCATCTCGTATCTGAGTTAAAAGGCAAGACAACCGTATGAATCAAACTGTGGCAAACGTATTAAAGAGTAGTACCGTATTTACAGAGCAGAGGTAAACTCCACGTCTCGAAAGTGAA
Source organism: Gadus morhua (assembly GCF_902167405.1). Classification (NCBI taxonomy): domain Eukaryota; kingdom Metazoa; phylum Chordata; class Actinopteri; order Gadiformes; family Gadidae; genus Gadus; species Gadus morhua. The sequence goes on from NC_044070.1 coordinate 9,553,398, forward strand.
AGTCTGAACGCTAAGGATCTCGAGTCAACCTTGTTGATTCAATAATTTAGCACAAATTGGAGCTCTAATTACGGAGTAAAACGCGTCGGTTTATTGCAATGATTGATTAAGAAAAAAAAGAGAAGGAAACATGGCAAGACTTTACATTCTCTGAACCTGGAAGTCTCCATCACTGTGGTTAGCCTCAGGGCCATGGAGCAACAGCAGGGGTTTGAGACATGGCCTCACACACACCATGATCAATAAGCGAGCTTTTGAGGACCTCACAATTGCTCTCTTCTATTGGTGACCTGCTATTAGTCATCTTTAAATCTACGCTACGGGTTGGTAACAGATGTCAATTGTGGTTTTTTCCGGGGGGCTTTGGGCTACTTTGGCATGGGAGGGCGGGGAGACACAGTACATGAAAACAAACAAACAGAAACAACAGCAGGCTGATTTAGTCTCTGGCGTTCATGTCTCCGCGTTCCACCGACCAGAACCGCCCGTCCTCCCCCATCTGGCGGGCGACGCCCCCCCTTTTGGACAGACCTCGCCCCCATTCCCGGCAAGCCCCGCCCCATCTCCATCCCGCATCAATCCGTCTTCTTTTGCTCGGGGGCCTTCTCCTCCTCCTCCTCTTCGTCTTCCCCCTCCTCCTCCTCTTCGTCGTTCTCGGGGCCCTCGAGCTGGGCCGTCCGGCGTTGCTCTTCGTCGTCCTCCTCCTCCTCCTCTTCGTCGGTGAAGCCCTCCCTCTTCATGAGCTCCATGTCGCCGGCGTCGGGGTCCGAGTCGGCGGTGCAGATGCCGTAGCACATGAGGCTGATGACGCCCAGCGGCAGGCCGAACAGGAAGCAGCCCAGCACCGGGGAGCTGCGGAACACCGACTGGGGGAGGGAAGGGATGCATGATGGGGGATGGAGTCCAAGGAGACCAGAGAAAAGGAGAGGGACACAGAGAGCACAGAGTAATAGATGTAGAGATAGATGAAACGTAAGCAGAGAATTTGTGAAAGTGAGAAGAGATGAAAAGAGGTTTAAGGAAGTGAAAAGGGGAAGAGGAAGAGGGGCTGAACAAACTCACGTACACTCCATTCAGGATCCACTCACACCCTCCAAACCCGACATACGAAGCTGTGCACCATGGGTGATCGGGCCTTTCCTGCTGCTGCCCCTAGACTATGGAACGCCCTCCCTGACCACCTGAGGGCTCCACAGACTGCAGCTCTTTTTAAACGGAACCTCAAAACCCATCTCTTTAAAAGAGCATTTAGCTAAACTTTCTTTGAGGTTCCCCCTTTTTAATAGTTTTTTGGTATTTTTTTCTCTGAAGCACTTTGAGATTCTTGACTATAAAGTGCATTATAAATAAAATTTATTATTATTATTATTATTATTAAGAGATTTATGAAAGTGAGAGATGGGGGAAATAGAGAGAGCAATGGAGAGGAGAAGACGGGTTTCATTACTAGTATGTGAGTGTGGTGCAGAGACTGCCATTGTTCACCAGACTATTCAGTTCACAAGCAGCTAAAAGAAAAGCCGGACATAAAATATCCTAACCCTCCCGCTCTCCCACTTTTGGTGGATCAGCGTTCTCCATAATCACATCTTCCATCTTTGCTCTGCTATCTGTAGTGGCTGTTATTCAGCAGGAGGATGGGGGCTGAGCCCTGCCGCCCGAGCCCGTCTGGTCCTGTTAGTATTCACCTCACAGCTCCTACAAACACCCAGTTCCCCTCTGGACCACCAGACTGTCTGCTGGTCGGGGTTTGATCCCCAGACTGCCTAATGGACCCCCGGTCTGCCTAATGGACCCCCAGACTGCCTAATGGACCCCCCCCCCCCCCCAGTCAGACAGTGTCTGGGATACGTACCATGATGGTGGACCTGGCGTCGAACGCAATGCGCTTCACCCTCTGGACGATCCCATCCCCTCCGTACGCCTGCACAACCGCACAGACAGACGGACGGGTTAGTCAGTCAGTCAGACAGATATGTGGGTCAGACCGATGGAGAGAGGAGGGGGGGTGTTAGAGGCAGACCTGGACGGAGCCGTTGAGGACGCCGGTGATGAAGCTGACCAAATCCTCCAGGGTCTCCGTGGGTCCGTCCGGCAGGAAGTACTGCTCGTTGGATGTGTTGAGGATGATGACCGAGGGGACCTTCACCTCACTGTGTGTGTGTGTGTGTGTGTGTGTGTGTGTGTGTGTGTGTGTGTGTGTGTGTGTGTGTGTGTGTGTGTGTGTGTGTGTGTGTGTGTGTGTGTGTGTGTGTGTGTGTGTGTGTGTGTGTGTGTGTGGGGCATAACAGAGAACTGGTTAAACTCTGACACCCGGCTCCGACGACACACAGACATGCACACAAGTTTGCGAGAAGAGTTTACTTAAGAGTGGAGAAGGAGAGAAAACGGGTGTAGGAGTTGGAAAGGAGAACAGACAAAGAAGGGAGGAGTTAAAGGGAAGGAGGGGGCAGATTCGAGGAGTAATGAGGAGGTGGATAGGGATGAGAGGAGGTCAATGGTATAGGAAAGGAGGAGACAGGAAGTGATCCAGTGGAGGCTTCTCCAGTGAGGAGAGGGAGGAAGATCCTCCTTAACATTGTTGAGAATAAAAAATGGAGATTGCCCAGACTACTACTGAATTAATGCCCTTAAATATGACTACTTTAATGCCTTTGTATATGTAATGTTCGTTTCCCTCTGGGAAGGGACATTAGCACCCCCTATCGCCCATTGACAATTACTTCAGGGAGGACGTTCCTCCCTCAGCCTCCATTGACTCCCATTCATTCCCCCGAAAGTGTATGGGGCCGGTGAATAACATGGGGTTCAATGGGAGAGAGGAGGAACGTCCTCCTCTGAGTGGGTGTGACTAGCTAAGGGATCTGGATCCCGCCTACGTCTGTTCATAGCGCATGGCTGCGCTATGAACCAATAAGCAGGAGCCCTGGTTGTGGAGCAGCCTGGAGGGTTAGTTTGCCTCGTTTCCACCGAGCGGTGCGCTACTGTTCGTTGCGGTACAGTGCGGCTCTGTTATATTGGCGTTTCCGTAGCCCGCGGCCGCGCTGCGGAACCCGTGGCCGGGCAGAAGTCCCTCAATCTTAATTAGTTTAACACCATGACCAACATTCTGAAGCATCCATTAACATCCACATTCGCCTCAGGCTTACAGCCCATGCATATAGTTGTGAAATAATGTTCTCGTTGATCTTTTAATTGTTTGTTACTCTGACCATTCTGTTTGATAGCATTCAGAGCATGATGCATTTTAAATGGCTTAACTTTTGGTCTTGTGACTTCATTTTTCTTAAAACAATTGTAGCTGAAAATAAACAGAGCCAAATAACAACCAATAGCTTCAATCATTGAGTGCAAAAATAGGCCCAATGCTAGGCCCAGATTTTTTAATTTAGTTTTACAAATCAGGAGTAGGCCTGATTTGACTAATTGGCTTTGCATCCTTTCCTTCTGCCCTTGTCTTCCAAGACATGCTGCCCACCAGCTTTCAAAGTACAATGCTGCCACTGGTGGATTTGTATCAATTCACATAATTATCCCTCCCTGCTATTTTGTAGTTCCCCAAAAGACCCTGAAACAACTTGAGTCTCACATACTTATGCCACCACACGCCACTAACAGTGCAAGCAGGCCAATAGCAACCAAGCACACAGTCCTTCCTCCCTCACTTTAAAAACCACCAGCCGCCGCTGAAGTGAACTATACGAAGGAGATAGAGGAGGTGACAGCGAGGCAGGGGGGTGAAGAGCGAGGAGGAGGAGGAGTGAGGAGGGAGGAGGACTGACCCCATGATAAGGCTGTTGATGTAGTCGCTTCCGTCCATGTGTCCAAACTGGAAGTCCCTGTTGGAACACAAGACCCCCAGAGATCATCAGAGCTTCTGTATTCACATTCAACTGGGGTATTGGAGGGTGAGCATGTATAGGATCCGTCAGTGGGAGTATCCAGTACAGTACTTCATATGGATTTCAGGGGCACATTAATATGCGCTTTCAGAAGCTATAGATCTAATCCGTCTTCTAGAACAAAAGATCTTCTGGAACATTCTCAACATCAGGTTTAAAAATCGACTAGTGTGAGGCACATATGAGGCTGTATAACATAAGTGGTCTAATGCCTACCAATTATTAACCATAAACGTTCTCTAACACACACTTACACACACACACTCTTTTACTTGCAAACGCACACATTATTTTATTTACACGCGCACACACACACACACACACTAACTAGAAAAAGCAGCCTCATTTTTCCAAACACCTGGTCTATAAGCAGCAGACTTTTTAATTTCACAATCACCAGTCACATTTGGCCCACAGCTTGTTTGTTTTACGGGATGTTTCGCAACACATACAAGTCCTTGCCTGCGGTAAATGTTATGTCGTTGGATGTTTGGCTCAGAGTTAAACAGGCAATCATACACCAACACCGCGGCAACCAGCCCAGGCTTTTTGATTGGCAGCTGAAAGTGCCTGCTATATTTGGCAGACATTTTGTGTGATTACCAACTGACTCAGAGGCCGCAGAGGCAGACATGGCATTGACGTGTACACAACGTGTAAACGGTGTATTGCCATACAAACAACACAACAAACAATACCTTCTTTGAACAAACTGTAGAATAACATAAGAGCGGTTCGACATCTGACCTGCCAGTCTCCGTAGCGTACCTGTTAAAGTGTTGCCGGTAGTCTTTCGCAACCATCTGGATGAGCGACTTCAATCTGAAAAGACGGAAGTCAAATGTCAAAGATTTTCTGTCAAAACAAAAAACCTTTATTAAAAAACGTGAGGGGCCTACTTGAAAGAACGGTCTTATAAAGGCAGCCCAACAGTTCTCTTTATTTTTGTTGTTTCCATGGCTGCCGACCTACCTGATGCACTCATCCGACGGATCCTTGTCATCGATGACGGCGATGGCCACCAATTTACCTGCAGGGGAGAGGAGAAGACACTGATAAATGTCCTCTTTCGAACCACTTTCCTGTCTCCATTCACTTTTTTTTCGAGAAAGGCCGGAGAGTGAGACTGCCCCCTTTTGGTCACCCAGAGGTATTACATCCATGCGCTACCTCGGTTTGCCATGATGCTCAGATATTTAAATCACCTCACAAATTCAGTGTAGTGTGTGAATTGCAACATAAACTCCAAACAATACCAATAGCATTCGTTATTTTTCAGTATACTGCAGAAATGTAACCTGTATGAATATTGACATAATGCTGACACATGGGTCGGTACACCCATAACAATGGATTTGTGATACATGACAACCATATAATAAACAAAAAGCATCTACACTATGGTAACATTACTGAAGTAACTACCTTAATACCCATATTTGATCTTGTCTATATGCTATTCTCTTCCTTCATGCTCCTGAAAAAGAATGTATTATACCTTTATAATTTTTTTTATAACATGTCGATAAAAAAAACCCGGATCAAACATCTAAATAAAAAGAACCACATGACTGCACAATACAAGTCCACTCCTCTCTGAACATGCTCTCAAAATTGTAGCCTAACTGTCAAATGGCCAACAGGGCTGTCAGGTGAGGGATGATGAAGTTTAGAGTGAAGGATGTAACTCTTCTTACCTGTTTCCCCCAGCTCATACAGAGTGAAGCCGTCAATCTGCAGGTAACCTTGGAAACGCTCTTTGTTTATCCAGGAGGACAGGCTGCCGTCCTCATACTCTGTGGTAGAGAGACATTAGGGTAAGAGGGAGGGGCACTCTCTCTCCCCGTTTCAGACACATCATCATTGTTTGCGGAGTCTGCAGCTGATTGGACGGAAAACTGGCTGGGTGCTGTCGCCCTGCTATCAGCCTTCACTCAAAGCCCACACACACGTGTGTACGTGTGTGTGTGTGTACGTGTGTGTGTGTGTGTGTGTGTGTGTGTGTGTGTGTGTGTGAGAGAGAGATATCAGGGAAATAGTGTTTGCCCAAGCATAAAGTCAGGCTGGAATAGGCTGCATTGTCAGTGGCTTCTCTGCCCAGTAAGCCACAGCTCCTCTGATCTCGAGATACAATCCCGCATCCTTTGGAGACAATCGTGGAAAACTGAAATGCATGCTTTGTTTATGTGCTCAACCACACCAGAACCAATGCATTATTCATCTGCTGCGTTAAAAAACACAGCGTCCATGTCAGCGGCTTTCTGGGAAATGTTGTTTCCAGAGAGACGACAACCTCACCACGCTAATGAAGCGGCCAGCCGGTGGCTCCGGGGCCGGGCTGCAGCAGAGACACAGGCTGCGCTACACTCTCCCCTCTGCCCCCGAAGCCTTTTCACACTTTAATCCTAATTGACGCCAGCCGTGGCCCGACAGCTCGTTATGACGCCTTACTTAGCTAACGAGGTCTCAGTGCCCTCGTTAGAGGAAGTACAGGCAAGCGGGTGGCTCCGACACACTGGAAACTGAGCCGCATTAGGGAGACACCACTAAGAACAGTACTGTGTTTATTACTATAACAGACACACACACAGTGTGAGTGTGTGTGTGTGTGTGTGTGTGTGTGTGTGTGTGTGTGTGTGTGTGTGTGTGTGTGTGTGTGTGTGTGTGTGTGTGTGTGTGTGTGTGTGTGTGTGTGTGTGTGTGTGTGTGTGTGTGTGTGTGATGCTCTGACACATGGGTCAGAGCATCCTCAGAGTGTTGTCTGGACGGAGTTCAGGGGAGGCCAGCGTTGGTCTATCTGCCCGGCCGCTCTGACCCGGCCACCAGGCAGTTTGAGTGGAGAGCGGAGTTTAATCTACAATGAACAGGTTCACTGCCTGTCAGTGAACCTGGCCCACATTCATCTGGACTGGCTTTTAAAAGGCTTGCAGGGCTTGCTTCATAACTGCTGGGTTCAGTTTGTTTCACATCCGAATACAGTCCAGCGTGTTGATGTACCGAGCAGGAAAAGGTCTGCCACGGTCTTGCGTCTATCATGCGGTTGCCTTTAGCCTAATCATTTGACTGCTGTGTCAACGTGTTAGGGGTGAAGCGTTTAACACGTCGATGTGTTTGGCGTGCCTGTGTGTGCGTGTGCGTGCGTGAGTGTGCATGTGTTTGTGTGTGTGTGTGCGCCATAAATGTGTTTTGAATGGCCTCAGATGCAGATAATGCAGTGGCATTTGTTTAATTGTTTATATATGGTTCTCTTTCGATGTCCTTCTATTATTCACATCACAACACTGTTTAAGCGGAGATAAATAAAATGACATGACAACTGGGTCGCACTTATTAAACCAGACGGATCATACTGCCACAACCATGTACAATATTGGGGAAAATAGTATTGCCATAATATAAATGATACAACAGGAAACGGGCAGCAGTGGCTGGGAGTGCCTCAGCGATACAAGTGAATCAGGCGGTTCGTACCGAATGCGTAAACCAACTCGCTAATCACCAGTAACCGTGAGCAACTCCCGAAAGAGCTGAGCTCTTCCGTCCAAAGTCACCGATCCACCGCAAAGGAAGAGAAAATAGCGCCGGCGTGAAACGTGAGGCAGCCGGACTGGAGGCGGTTTGGGTCGCGACGGCAGTTTGTTCTGCGTTTTTGTCAGAACTCGGGAACCTGAGCACTTGGAGCTCATTAAACATGCATGAGGTCTGTGATCTGCGGATAACAACAAGGAAAGTGCTGCGGTGGTTTGGAAAGTGCCATGAAGGGAAACGGTCCAGACACGGCGGTTTGACTCCCGGTAAACCCCCGACACCCCGCAGTCTGGCTGCGGACGCCCCGCTAGGCCAACCGCGGAGCGAGACGCCGACCCCATCACCGGCTGCTTGATGATGACATGAGCGTTCAAGGTCGCTTTGGATAACATTTTACATATTGACCGTTTTAGGTCATGCAAATCCTGCGTGGACAACCACAGTTTACAGCCGGCTGTCGCTTCAAAACGGCCTGCGTTTTCTGGTCAGACATCATCTAGCCAACGGGTTGAATGCTCCAGGACCCAGACCCAGAGAGACAAGCCCATGGTGACGTCTGGACTACAGGGGAAGGGCTGGAGTTCAGGTGAAGTCTGGACTACGGTTCTGGTTCCCAGTCGAAGTCTAGGAACAATATAGGTGAAGTCTGGACTACAGGGGAGGTCTGTGGACTACAGCTGAAGCCTAGATCACAGATTGAGTCAAGGGACAAAGCAGATGTAGCAGATAAGGTGATTATATCTGCCTTCATCTTTTCCTAGTGGCCACACTACATCTCCTAGTAGATAAAACCACCGGCATAACGCAATCCTTCATCTCCATCAACAACGAGCGCAAACAAGAGGAGCGCGGACCCCGACGGTCGCCATGACGATGGCGGTCATGGCCGCCGGCGACTCCCTGGTCCTGCGCGTGCTGGAGGACTCGCGGCAGAGCGGCCTGTTTGTGGTCCGCGTCCGCTGCTCCGACCGGCGCCTGCTGGCCTTCTGGCTCCGGAAGCCCGCCTTCCGCAACGGGCCGCTGGAGCAGACCGCCGTCTGGCCCCGCCTCCCGGGCCCTGGGGGCGGGGCCCCGGGGGGGGTGGACTTTGTGCTGCGGGTGGTGAGCCGGGAGCCCGGTGTGCCCAACAGACAGTACTGGGCGCCGTTCGCGCTGGCACTCTGCCTGGACGCCCGGTCGCTACGCTACCGCCTGCCGGCGGACGCCGCGTCGGGCCGCGACATCCAGCGCATCCTAGCGGAGCGCGGGGAGCTGCTTCTGATTCGCTGAGAGGGGGGGGGGGGGAGGGGGTGGAGTCCTGGCTGGTCACATGACCAACCAGGTTGATGGGGTTGTTGGGGATGTGCTGCTAGTGAAGGGGCAGTCTAGGGGCTGGGGAGCTCCTACCGGCTGAAAGGTTCTTGGTAATAACCCCAGTACCCCTGGCCTAACCTGGCAAGACAGCCCCAACGTCCTGCTCTTTAAAGACACAACTCTAGATTCCCTATAAGTCCCTTTGAATAGCAGCGTCTGCCAGTATACTATACTACAGTCATACTGTAGCGTTCACACTGCAGTCATCTTACTGTAGCGTTCACACTGCAGTAATCTTACTGTAGCGTTCACACTGCAGTAATCTTACTGTAGCGTTCACACTGCAGTACTCATACTGTAGCGTTCACACTGCAGTACTCATACTGTAGCGTTCACACTGCAGTACTCATACTGTAGCACTCGTACTGTAGTGTTCATGCTGCCACCAGCCTCTTTGTTCAGTGACAGCCTGGTCATTCTGCCGGCTTTTACTGCCCAGAGAATCGCTTAAACAAACACCAGCCACTGTGCGTCTCCGCCCAGAAGCCACCACAACCACAACCTCACCAGCCGCCATACTGACAACCCCCAGGGCCGGGCCCCTAGGAAACCGGGGCCCTGTGGGGCCGGGGGGGGGGTTCAGGGCCCAGAGGGGAGGCTTGGACTGAAGACCCAGGCGAGAGATGGCAAGCCCCGAGCCCCAGAGGAGCGGAGGGGTACAGGGGAGGGCAGGGCCAGAAGAGGAAGGACAGCAGTGCTGGCCTCACAGTCCAATACAAGGATTTTCCTTTACACATTTTTCTGCAAACTAGTGGCCAACAATTTCTTTGTAAAGGACATCTTTGTATCTCTAACACATTGGATAAATAGAAAAGTAAGGCAGACATGTTTTCTAAACATGATTTTAAACTGATTGTTTGTACTGGTAGCATGTGTATGCGTTGTTTGTATGTCTCTTGAGTCTGCCTTAAAAACAGGAACAGCGGTCGAAACCAGAGACGATAGCATCTTAGAGTGGATCAAATTGTTGGTGCACAGAAAGCACACCAGATGATGCAACACTTTAGCACAAGATGTCACAGATATATACAGGAATTATTCATTATGAATTACTATTAGCTATTTTGCCAGATTGGGTGAGATATGTTGCTGTATATGTTGCTGTATATGTTGCTGTATCACCACACACATGTTTAGAAGAAAGCTCTGCTATATGCCCTGAAGTCAATTGGGAATCTAACTAGCAGCTTCCAAGTTGACCGTAACTCCTGGTAAGAGGAGACATCCACCATACAACAGGGGTGTACACTCCTACTTGTGATGTCAGTAACGAGTTGATGACACATCTTGTTATGGCGTATCAAGATTGCACTGACCAATAAAAGCACATCATTGTGTGTGTACACACTGACGTCAGACCTTGTTGAGCTATTTTATACCCACACCAGCCAACTGTTTGTTACAGTCCACCACAAAGTTAACCTATCCCATCAGGCATCTGGGGGGAGTTCCCACTTGTGATTCCACAAAATGCATCATGTTTATATGGCTTTCGATAACTGATCACACCTCACGGTAAATATGTGCCCGTTAGACAGAATTACACCTTCTCTGTATCTAGGGTACAAATCCGAATGGACACGTATAAATGCAATGAATACATATCAAATAAACAAAATAAAATAGGGTCCTTTGAGTACTCACCATCGTACGTGAAGTAGGAGCCGTCTTTGAACACCGCCACAGAGGGAATCTCCGGTAGGGCCATCGACTGGATTACAAAAAGTTAAATCCACAAACAAAATCCATCATTTGAACCCCGACTCTCCGTAACCTTGCCTCTGCCCTTCCCGAATTCCACCCCACGCCTCGGCGGAGGGCCAAAGGCAGCAGGCCAGCTGCACTGAGGCAAACCTCCCGCCCGGGGAAAAAAATACTGCCGAGGCGGCAGGCCTGAATAACCGCCAGACATTTAAAGTGTCGCATTCGAGCTACAAGGGCTTCACCGAGATTTATTGAACTTGGAGACACTGTAAATCTCAGGGTCCAATAAGTCGCTATTAAATTTCAGCTGGCTTTTACCCCCCCTCCCCCCCACTGTTCAAGTGGAGATCCACCCAAAGGGCAAGAACAGCGGTACTCCGCGCCTGATTGGTCGGCATCGTTAAAGTGACCAATGAGGGATGACATTGAGTGCATCTTGCTCTTATAATATCTTTCAAAGTACAACAGTATATATGGCGGAACGGGAACGGGGGAGGAATGTGATTGGCCACGGTGGGAGGGCCTGGGGTGTTTCAAGGCCTCCCTTGAGTCTTCCTGCTCTGCATAGAAAGGCTGATTTCTTTTGCTGAACCCTCCGGTGATTCACCGATTTAACGCCAGCCTTTGATCAAATTATCCTGTTTTGGGCCTCTTACCTCTGGCAAGGCCTCTTCAGAGGCGGAGAAGAAGTAGGTGTACACGATGAGCTCGGTGGCAACGTCAATGTATTTCTCCTACAGCAACAAACAATAACAACAAACACGGCCATCAGCACACAACTGCCAACACTCCCAAGTACAACCGTAAGAAAGAACTCTCTGTAACTATTGGAAAGACTTCTCAGAATAGCTTTCTTGGAATCAATTCTCGGAAAGAATTCTCAGCCAGAGTTCTCAGAATTATACAGAATCGTCAAACAACTATTGGGAATGCTAGGAAAGTTTTTGGTTGGGCTGTTGAGGATTTCTGGGCATAGTCATGGTTTTCATTTAGCTTTTTCCACTGGTTGGAAGTTTGTTGTCACAGTCACTATAAAGGATGGTTGGGTTCGGTCAGTCGGTCAGTCTGTCATTATGGCTTTTCAGGCCAAGGTGTGTGAGTTACGTACTTTTAGCGGGGATTCTCCGCCCACGTACACAAAGAGCACGTCATGTCGTTTCAACATGTGTTCAAACATCTGCTTGCTGGGAAGCGGCCGCACGGCTGGCCTAGAGAAAGACACACACACACACACACACACACACACACACACACACACACACACACACACACACACACACACACACACACACACACACACACACACACACACACACACACACACACACACACACACACCTTAGATTCTATCTGCATTTCACAAATTCCAATATTTGAACACGAGTCGTGGCTTTTATTGCTTGAAGCGTGACGAGCTGCGAACTCAGATAAAGGCCTGTGGCTCCACCTAGTGGCCAACACTTACAACTGCAGTGCCAGAGTAAAAACGGATATATGATTTTGATCAGGGTCCGGGCTATGGAGTGTAGTTTACAGACGGATAATCTAGGTGGATTAATTTATACAATGGCTCCAACGAGAGGCCTGGATGCACACATTCAGCAGGTCCATGCTGGGGAATAGTTGGCTCACATGGGGTGTAGGGCTTGTACATAGTGACGTCCAATCGCACGACATCCTCCGTTCCAGAAGTAAAGGAGCATAGGGATGCGATTGGTGGCAATGGTGTATTTACATTTTTTGTCATTATGGGGAGACAGTGGTGTGAGACATGTCAAAATAAAGTTTTGAATGGCCTAGGTAAATATATTTATTTAATTAGGATTTCACATTACGACGACTCTCGAGTCATCACATAATGATGCGGAGTAGCGCCATGATGCATTGTGATGTACCAGCCCTGCTGCACAAACACAGAGCCGGCTCACGTGAAGACAGGCCAATGACACACGGACGATTCTCACAATCATATAACATTTAAAAGACACTGTCTGTTTCTATCTAAATACCTGCTCATAATCCAGCTAATATTCTATGGGCATTGGCACTCATGCTCAGCACGACACACACACCAGAGACCAACACGTGACTCACCCTGATACCCTGTTGGTGAACTCAACAATGTCATCTTTTGTCCGGGGTCCCTTGTAGTTATAGGCAAGCTCCCCCTTTAGTCTAAGAGACGAGAGAGCGAGAGAGATAGAGAGACACAGACGGATGATGGCAGATAGATCGCACCATGTCATCTTCACATTAGCATAGTAATTCATACTAATACATATCTATATCTACACAAGTAATTCATACTAATATAAAAGAAAGATATATCTATATACTAGTAAGTCATACTAATATATATATCAACTCCTTCAGAAAGCTGTGAAAACATTACCTCCAACTGGCCTTAAGTAATAACAATACATTCCCAGTGGAGAGGTGTTCAAGAACACTCCGTCTCCACAGAGTGAATCCCAGGAGGCCTCGCAGAGTGCCCGGGAGACCCAGGTTGTCATGAACTCCACATCAAACACTGAGAAGTCCCCAGGAGCAGATTGTCACTTATTATCACCTCCCTGCGTTGACATGCTTCCTATCAGCCTAATTCACAGCAACCATTAATACTATTATAAATATTAATATTATTAATAATAATTTTTGCTTTCTCCGTAGAATATCTCCGTGAGAAAACATGAAACAAGCCACAACCCTGCCCCTTGAGGTTTTTGTTTTCGGCTCTGTGCCTGTTTCTCCCCCCAGAAGTTCTGCTATACTGTGGAAGGACTGCTTGATCCCAGAACAGGCCGACCCAAGCTTTGATACACACCTGGCATTAACAGTTTTTTATAAACCAAGCATTAACCAAGTGTTGATACTTCTCTACAGCAGCCTGAAAGCCTGTTACAATTTGGTAGACACAAAAAGACCAAAAAATCTAAAGCAAGTTGAATTGGATGTTTTCAGATACGCATGGGAGTTCGGCCATCTTGTTCAGGGATGCCCACCACTGGTAGACTGTAGTAGATACCAGTAGTAGTGGTTTTGTCTAGGACAAACGAATGCGAGTATTGCATCACAAGGTCCCCAGTACACTGGCTAGTGCGCGCTATATCGTCACTACATAGCACAACGCCGTCTCCAAAACAACTACACCAGGGACACAGAGTAGTTATCTGCCAAAATAGCCGGCATGCAGTGCGGGCTCATGGGAATTGTAGTTTATTTGTGGAAATGCTCGGTGTGGTGTAATCGGTGTGGTGTAATACTCTCTTGACAGAAGCTGAGATGGCAGCAAACAAAACTGTCATGGAATAATATAAATAATACATTCTGAACCGATTGAATGATCTCAAAGCTACAAAAATATTATTGAAAAGGTTTTAGAATTTTGGTGTCCTCTCAATATAAGAATGGTATATGATTTGTCAGTAGTTTTAATGGTAGGCTTCATCAGAAGGGATCTGTTTATAGACACAGAACAGCTTCAGATAACCATCTCTACTTATGTGGTTATGTGTGTGAAAGTGTGTTGATTTAGTGCTTAAGTGTCGATGTTATACTCACAGCTTGATTGTGGGGTATCCACGAACCCCGAACTCAGAAGACATGCCTGCAAAATATTAATTCAAACTATTTTAGTCGATGAACTGTCATAAAATGATATCATGCATATCGAATGGGCCTTTATTGACCCCACATTTGTCTTCAATAATAGACATTGGGTTTTCGCATACAGACCCAGTTTGTAAGCAGTAAAACCTGTAACAGACATCAGTACTCTTGAGTTTAGCACTAAAAACGGTGGTATACAGCATTACTGATATGTTAAGCAGTAAAACCTATGGTATACACCATTACTCTGATGTGTTTAACAGTAAAAACTGTGGTATAAACCAGTACTCTGATGTGTTAACCAATAAAACCTGTAATACAGCAGTCGTGTGACATACAGCAGTACTCCTTTTAGCAGTAAAACCTGTGGTATACAGCAGAACTGTGTTTTAAGCAGTGCTGGTCAAATGATACTTTTACATTGAAACCCTGGGCGCGGGCACAAAGTAGGTTACATGCACCACTCCCAAAAATGAAGTCAGCTCAACAGTCGGCCGCTTCTTGGTTCCTGCTCCGTTTTACGGCTGTTTCTGACAAGTGGAGGAGGTTTGCGTGTGCTATGTGTGAAGCCTCCTCTTGGCGTTAGTGTCAGGTATCATGTAGGCTCCAGGGGGTTCTCACCAGAGTAGGCCGTGGCGTCCATCTTGCCCACACGGACCGGTGACCCGGAGGCCTTGAGCTCAGCCCCCACGTCGGCCCAGACGGGCTCCAGCTTCTTACAGTAGCCGCACCATGGCGCGTAGAACTGGACACACATACACACAGATATTTAAAGAGCTCTTTAAGGGAGGTTAATGTAACGTAATTTACTTTGGATTAAAATAACACAAATTACATACTGTAAGGATTTGTGCGTGCGTGTGTGTGCGTGTGTGCGTGTGCGTGTGCGTGTGTGTGTGTATAAACACTCACATCGACCAGCCAGATATCATTCATGCGGGTGTCTTTAAATCTGTTGGAAAATTGATGGATGGTTGAGGAAAGAGGTTTTGCAGAGCAATATAGTCAAATACGATCGTTGATTTGAAAGCTGATTACAGTGCATCCGACACACAACATGGAAATAGCCCGGCCGGAACCATCGGCTTTTACTGAATGAATGAGAGCTGATTGTTGTTCTAAGAACAGATTGGAGGGTGAGATAAGATACGATAATAGAAACTGTATTAATCCCAGGCGGGACATTACAGCAGCAGAAAGAAGAGGACAGAAGTAGACATTTGTAAATATCTTGTATTTAAATGAAGAGTAACAACTATTAGTGAAACTTTATTCTGTATAAACTATAATATTTACAACAATCTATATATATATATATATATATATATATATATATATATATATGCACAATCTGAGTATGAGCAATGTAAATGTCAATGCAAAGATAAATCAGTCAAGGCATTAGTACAGTAAATCAGTAAATCAGTACAGGAATTGTTGAAACTAGCCCAAATTACTGAGTGGCAGTTACTGTCAAAGGGCCCCACCCACACAATGGTTCAAAAAAGCGCCCATGTTTAAATCTCGAGAAGAAAACAATTCTTGTTCATTGCCATTTTCCCACCAAATCACCCAATGTTTCAGGTTTACTCTTCATACTCAGCGAAATATTTATGAAGTAGGAAGCGACCCATGAAACATCAAACTACCAGTCAGCAGTGTTGTTATTAACCCAGGGGCGGTCACCACAAGTCTGCTATTCAATCATAAGTCAACTGACACAATGCACCTAAAAGTAAACCATAACATCCACATCCACATTAAAGTATATTTGTATAATGCCGGTTTAAAATGGAGCAGCTCTTCGAGCCAAGAATAAAATGCTGATAAAGTAGTACTGTGTGGGCTGAATCGGATCTCTCTAGTTGGAGGATGGACACCATCTCTAAAATATGCCGTAGACACCAAAAAAAGCCACAGGAAACTGCAAAATAACCACAAGACTAGGCGGTAGGCTGTAGAAAAGAGAGCATCACTTACGTCTGATCCAGGTCTTCGACCACCGCCAGCACCGCTGAACTCAGCAGGGCGACGACGGCTGCAGAGAGCGACGACATGAAGCACAGGTTATGGGTTATTGCAATCAACGCCATCGTAATACCAATGTGCAATTGATGGCAATTCTGCAAGCCTTTTTGTTTAAAGACCCTGGTGGTGGAAGGGGAAGCATCACAAGCTGACACGATGTCGTCTATGCGGTCTGTTTGATTATTAACCATATTGACACACCAAGAAAGAGCTAATTTCAAGGACGCTCTGGTCGTTACGTTAACGGAACATATAGTGGTTAATCCGATCATAAAATGTCAAAAGTGTAGATACCTCCGCAAAGAAGAGAAGCTGTGACTTGAGCCATCGCTGCAAGGAGGTAACAGAGAGCAGGAAATACAGTCGCTGAATTCAATGGTGCTGGGCATGCGCAGTGTGACGCAGCATCCTGGCCGCTTGGGACGCACAGATGTGTTTGAAAGAGATGTTCACAATAGCCGCTGTTTGAGTGCAAATATTTGTATTTGTCGTTTTGAATGGATAATGGATCGTTATGCTAAACATATGACATAAGATAAGAACCTTATTTTAATATCAGATATAAAGACAAGGCTTCCATTAAGTCCATTGACAGGGGGGCTTACTGCTAAAATAGGCTTATGTATTTAAAAGTAATCTAGATTGCATTTAAATTGCTTACATTTCATCGCGCTAACGTTTTCTGGTTAGGGAATTGTTTTAATATTTCTGAGAAGATATATCTTTGACCACAAGATGCCGCTCTCCCCTAACCCTAACCGTGGCCGACACTCACTCTATAATTTCACCGCCAAAATCCTCACCCCAGCATCCTCATCAAATAGTGTTCTACATTTCTCTAACACACACACACACACACACACACACACACACACACACACACACACACACACACACACACACACACACACACACACACACACACACACACACACACACACACACACACACTCTTGTGTAATATTTCTAAATTAAGAGTCATGATAACAATCAAGTTGTCACATTTTACATTACAACCCTCTATTTCGCAACACCAGTTTGGAAACAGAAAAGTTAATTCTCCATTCGGTTTGCTATCCCCTCCTCCGGTTAATGGAGGTTTTGTACAAAGAAAACAAAATGATAGTTTGAAACATGGCAAAAGAGCATGAGAGAACCGCAGGAAACTTAAAGCTCTTCCAAATCGACTGTCCATTTATTCACAAAGCAAAGTGATAAACACGGTTTTGGTGGTTTGAAAGAATTAGCCTAGGAGATGAGATTCACAATCATTCATTACAAACTAAAAGTTCCTAAACTAAAGCATGACCTAGTTGTTAGTTCCTTGCAGACACAGTACAAGGTTTTTCTGTTTCGGTATATTTCAGTCTGAGCATGAAGCTCCTGCTGTGTCTCTGCTGAGCTATACGAGAAAAGAGAAGTCTGAAAGAGCACTGAAGAACAACCTCCTTTTGTGGTTCACATAACACAAAATAATTGGATGGATGTTTTCCCAAGATAAACACAAGACTTCTTTCAACACAATTACAGGACAAAACCTTATGCAAAACTTTTTCTTTTTACATTTCTTTCTTTTGTAAAAGTATTGCTTCAAAATTGAGATGATTCCATTCTTTGTTTATTCCCAAATACTGGTAAGACCTTGTCCCTGGTTAGATCTAGTCTAAGTTTAATAAAACATTAGGATATGGATTTAGTAAAAAACAACTTAAATATGCATCATGGACATGTTAAAGGGTCAAAACCTTCTCACAGCTTATAGTGGTAATTTTAGAGTCTGTATTAACATTAAAAGCAGAACTCTGTTCCTATATAACAATATATATTTATAAATATAAGCTATAGTTGGGTAGACATGTTAATCCCCAAATGTAAAATTAAAATAAAACAAAACGTTTTTAATCGTGTGGTCCATAAGGCCGATGCAACGTTTTATAGAAATATATGAAATCAAATTTGAATGGCCATGGCCAGCATGTATTTAACATAAAATATCTGCTCATGTTTGTTTCTTTGCTGCTGCTGACCCAAGCCATGTTTTCCTGGTGGCTTTCTAACACCACATTCACAAAAACACAAAGATACAAACCAGAAGAAAAAAATGGAAAATGCTAGCAGTTGAAGTTAAAGGCTGAGCTGACAGAGGTTCTTTGAAGCTGTTACCACAGCGTTGCAAACAAGCGTTATTAAGAAAGATTCACAATACTGAACAACAATACTTGAGACGCACCAAGCTAGGATGCTGTTGGAGTAGTTAGTCAGGGGAACATTATGTTGCAGTGGAAGTTGGGGAAGAGTTTATCTGGTTTTGGGGTTAAAGTCTTTTGTGGTGAAAAGTTTGTGAAGTCATTCTCAACACGATCTCCATCCAACTGTCCTCGCAGAGAGAGTTTAACCAGAGGCACGTGGTGACATTTTAGACCAACCAATAAACGATAACGCATGTATGTGTGTTCGGTCTCGTCGGTCAAATCACAGCCACAACCGAGACCGTCTAGACGGACTAAAGTCGGGACCAGGCGGCTGCCACAGCCTTCGTGTTCCGCTGAGACGGGGGCTTCGGCGTCCGGTTTGGCATGGTGTGAGGGTGCTAGCAGGGGAGCTAGCGTGAGCTAAGCTAACAGCCACAGGCAGCATCTCTCCTGCAGAAGGGCCTCACTCCAGGATGTCGGTCTCGAACGGGACCAGGTGGTAGTAGGACAGGTTAGTGACGTAGGCCTCTGTGTCCTCGTTGCACGGCAGGGGGTCCGGGGGGAGGTAGCCTCCGTCGTCGTACCTGGGAGCGGGACACGCCAGGCGTGGTTATTACTTTTATTCAAAATGTCAAAATGATTTTATTGTGGAGATAGATGTTGTTATGAAGTAGGAAGGGGTGGAGGGGCATCTTACTCAAGAATGCAGACAGGTAGCAGTTATAGGTGATAGAAATGGGTAATTCTATCCCTCGAGAAAGGAAAGAATGTCATAGTTTTTGTACAAAAGCGTTTGTTCCCTCTTAGCTCCGTACACACCCAGACGAGGAAGGAAGAGGTGTACAGAGACTTTTCCTGTGGGGTGTGTGCGTTTGTGCGTGAAAGGAAGTTCAAATTTGCATTCAAGGAATTCCACACACAGACATCCAATCGGGAAGTACAAAGAGCACTCTTCCAGATGATGATGAAATATCCATGAAGCCGAACACCGAGGCTGTGCAAAGCATCTGGCATCGTTGTGTCATACTGGATCATACTGGAAGAGTAATCCTGGCTTCTGATAGTGCTAGCACCAAATATATTAAACAGCTTACTTTGTTGGTTGTTTTAGCATCCTATCTGCTAAAGATGACCCCTAAGAACTGGACTATTACTCAAGTCAAGTTTTATTTATAGAGCAGTATTCAAAGATCTGTGAAATTCAGTGAACAATAAAATCACAGTTCACATTAAAAATAAGCGCATAATGTTTTTATTAATTATAAAAATAATCCACCTAGGATGAAGAGCAGGGCAGATCTACTAATGCTGCCGCACAATAAACAAACCTAGTAGTTGTCTGTCTCTAGCCCTACAGTAAAACATTTGCTCTGGCACCCCTTATATCTGAGAGTTCCCTAACCTTCCCAGTTGGACCCTCTGGACAGAAGCGTCTGCTGCTAAACGACCAGATGTAAACGAGAAGGGGAACTCACGCGTGTTCCTCTGAGTCGGTGGAGGAGGGCCTCTCTTTGTCCACTGGTGATAGGCGCTCGTCAAACACGATGGTCTCGGTGTTGGCCAGACAGAACCCATTGGACCGCATGATCTCTGGAGCGGACGGAGATCATGAAGAAGTAATGTAAGGTTAGGCTATAAATGTCCCTATCAAAGACTAATATCCCAATCCCGTTTTGCACCGAATCAATACAGTATGCAGAAAACAAATCAAAGAACTGAATTGAGTTAGTCAGTTATTTGAGAGCCTATTACTGCAAAGGCCTCTTAACCTCCTCTAAGTTTACGTGGGGGGTGGAGTACTGAGTACATATCTTTCAGGGTGACAGAGTGGTCTTCTCTGACTTGTGCGATTGTGTCATTAGTTTATGTGTGGTTGTGAAACAATCTTCTGAAGAAATTAGCCGGCCGTGAGGGTGAAAGGTCCAGGTCTGTTGGCCTGTTGTCATGGTGACTGGCCTGGGTGGGGGTATTACGGACGTGTTTTTGCAACCCCCCCCAGGATGCAGATACAGGTCCCGCCCATTGAAAACCAAGTAGCCATATCAAGGTTTGTCCCGAACTAATACCAGTACTGTTTCAACCTGGTCTTACAGCTGCACTATGTCCGTTATCCCATTAGCCACCTCTACAGGCTGGAGCTGCAGACGACCGTCTTTCAACGGTCATCTGAAAATGTCCACAATTCTGAATGATATTAAGACTTGTTTTTAACTACAGATACTTTAAGTTAATCCTGCAAACAAGTCTTCCAGCCCGGTAAAACCTGAATGTTGTAACATGATATTTTTTTAATGATGAAACCAAAAAATTGTTTCAGATTAGGCATGGGACGAGTGTTGCAGACAAGATTTTCCCAAGGTGCGGGGAGGGCAAAAGTGGACCAGAATGAAAAACTTTCCAACATAGTGCCAGTTTGCACATCTGTACCTATGTTCTGAGACTGCCTTCAACATCAAAGGGTTGTCTTCTACTGGTTTGTTGTCTCACATGCACGGTAACCTTAACGCACTGTAACCTTAATGCACTGAGACCTTAATGCATTGAGACCTTAATGCACTGTAACCTTAACGCACTGTTACCATAACTCACTGGAACCTTAACGCACTGTTAACGCACTTTAACCTTAACTCACTGAAACCTTAACGCACTTTTAACGCACTGTTACCTTAACACACTGTAACCTTAACTCACTGAAACCTTAACGCACTGTTACCTTAACTCACTGTAACCTTAACTCACTGGGACCTTAACGCACTGGGACCTTAATGCGATGAGGATGTACCTGATATGTTGAGAGGGCTTTGGAAGCAGGGCTGGATTCTGTGGACCTTATCGTTCCTCAACACCTGGTCCAGGGGCGAGCGCTCGAAGAACGTCAGCATGACCTCTGACCTGGAGAACTAGATAGAGAGCGATATATCTATAAATAAATATTATATATAGCATATAATATACAGTCACGTAGAGCAGTGGTTCACAACCTTTCAAGGCGCATAAGACAACCACCCAAATTTCAAGGACTGCCCACTTCAGTCCGAAGGGAACCGTTATTTAAATCATCATAGCAAGGAAATGTTTTAAGCCCTTTCTGCAATATTTCACACACAGCAGATTGCCAAAAGAGGTATCACATGAATACAAGCTAATAAAAAAATCGGTATTGTCTTTACAACTAAACAAAAAATGACAAAGTACAAATGAACAACTCTCAGCCTTCGCCCGCCCTTAATGTAGAGTAGAGTTGGTAATCAACACCAACAGTGCCGTGTCATCACTATATTTTGGCGGAGAAAAAAACATTCCGTCCTGAGCTCATAAACTTGTTGACGAAGCGTTAAGTGTGGAAAAGCGCAGCGCGTCCCTGCAGCTGTGGCTGCGGTGGATCATGGCTTCCTCTTATTGTCAACGCAATACCATCTTCCTCCTGTGGTCAAGTTACAAGGAAAATATGCTGGCCTCAGCCTGTAGAAGTGACTGTTCACTACTTACTTAGAGGCCGCCTTTATCCACAAGCGACTAACAGGGAGTAAGAAGGAGGTACAGTAAGGCGGTGGACATTTTTAATAGGACCCAATACCTTGTGGTTGGGCGTCACCATTACTGCATAACCAAAAATCTATATATTCAACTCACTCTACTACTAGAAGATCTCCGATACTCTCTAAACTGTATTATACTGTACTCAACTGTGATCTACTCTGCTCTACTTGCTCTACTATACTTAACTTTGTTCATCTGTATTCTACTCTACTGAACTCTACTATATTACACTGTACTCTACTGTGACTTCCAGGGCATGTTGATGTTATCCTCTCTACTCTACTCTATTCTACTGTTTTCTACTGTACTCTGCTATAGTACACTGTACTCTACTTTGTTCTACTGTACCTTCCAGGGCAGGTTGATGGCGTTCTTGAGAAGTCTCTCCACTTCGTTCAGCTTCAGCTCAATGTCACTGGCTTCTCTGATCTTCACCATCCCTGAAAACATAACATCAAATCCATTTATATTTTCCATTTAAATATTGGTTTATTTAATTGTATTCCAGTGGCGCCGCTCTGAAAAATGCCACTGTGGAAACTGTTTACAGCTTACCAGCCTTCAATTTTAATCATTTTATATTGCAGGATAAATAAAGACGACTTTAAGTATCCACCTTTAATTATAATATTCACTCGAAACGGTTAGTTACACAGACAACGGTGGTGGCTCCATATTACTATGGTATGTGGAAGACCAATACAGAGCACCTAAAGCAGCTGTAGAACAAGTGTACCAATATGCGTCGTACAATGACTTAATCCCGTACTTGGTTTCAAGGTGTTTGGGGATAACCGTAATAACATACCACGGTAATAACATCTTCATAGAGCTCAAATTCAAAGCTATATTTAGGGCAGGTTTTTGCCATCCATTAAGAGATACATGGGGTTTAGTTCAGGAGAAGGCCCGCGTCAGTACATTGTATTTGACCATAAGGCAACGTTCATGTCTTGTAGCACAACAAAATCATTGTCACAACAAGCTGACAACGAAATGTGGTAAAGATTCCGACCTCACACAAGCGTAAATTGCATAGGGTTTGACAGAAGGCCAAATGGACATTTTCATGGTGGCATATTTGTTGAAAGGTTTTTGAGAGAGAGAGAGAACTCTGTATGTTACAAAGTATATTGATTGGTGCAATAATGCAATATCTATATAGAAATCACATTTAAAATAGTGAATAACAGATTAAATTGAATTGGTGTAAGGGTTAGGGCTCTTAGATCTTAGGCTTTCTTCAGCGGTGATTCATTTATCTCTGACAACAAACGCACACATGGCCAGATCAACCACAGAGAAGCTGTTGTTTGGTGACATCGTGGCACACAGTTTTTCACGTCCCGCGGGGATGACGTCATACCTCCTTAAGGTATGATTTCATCAGATTGGAAAGAATGACTTGGGCTATTTTATCACCAACATCTCCAGCGCTCTTGCTCAAACATTCTGGCGCCGTCTGTCCGGGAGTCTGGGAGCCGTAATAGCATTTTCATTAGCATTAGTCATTGTAATGTAATGGTAATAGTAACATAATCAAAATTAGCCTTTCCTATCTCATCTGTGTTGACATTCTAACACGTAATGTTGCTAGATGTGTACAGGAAATATATATATATAGTATATATGTATGAAGAAAACCTCTCCATACAAGTCACGACAACTTCCAACATCCGTTGTTGTCTTCCTAGGTTCCACCCGATGTGTATTTTCTCCACATCCGTCTGGTGCGAACCTGCTGTCCACTTCCTGCCGCGGGGAAGGAAGCCGGTGTGCCAGCGTACTTCCTGTGAGGACGTTTCTTTGTGAAGCCATTATCTTGTCAATGTCTTCTTTCATAAATCACAAACCACCAGAAGAGCAGATGGCTTCCCTTATTTTTTTATACTCCAGAAAACACATTTATTTTTTGAATAAGTTGCACATGTGCCCAAGGGCCACAGATCTCATTACAACTTAGGAGGGGAACACAGAGTATTCTCTGGTGGGGACGTCAATAACATGACCAACGTGTATCAAATGAGCTGATGTAACAAACGGTCAGACCACTATATGGGGGGGTATGAGTGAAAGAGAGAGTGAATTACTTCAAAGGTGGACTCAACTTCTATTAAACATATTTTTTCAATAACTTAATATATTCAGAAAGAATTTACATTGGGGCGGGAGGGACAACTTCATGTTTCTCAGAAGTTGGCTGGGACTCACCCCTCTGCCCTCGAGATCTGCACGCGCTCTTTTTCGATCTCTCTCCAGTGTTGCAAAACACTGCATCATACTACTATTTTGCAGTCATTTTCAGACACTTTGAGCCCAAAGCAATTCAGAGTATTTTGACATTAGGAGCAGGTAAAGATTGGGGCATCTTGCTCAGGGATGCAGGTAGACATAGGTGATCAAACCCAGAACCTTTCACCTCAGAGAGAAACATCAACTATCTTTAGCAATCCTACTTTCAACCAGTCCAAAATAACAAGCATTGGAATCCAGGGTAAAATCCAACATTTCCCCTGAATGGCAGCATTTTAAATTTCATGTCTGACCAAAGTTAATTCTGGACACTAGCTGGAGTAAAGAGGAACTAAAAGGACATGAGTCATCTTCAGTGTGTTTATCAGCCCACCGACTCAGTCATCCTCTTCTGTGTCAGTGACATTAAACAGAAGATCTGAGAGTGATTATACTATTTTTCCATCACACCCTGTGAGGGGCTTATTCACCGGGAGGCCTGACAAAAATGTAACTGTCCAACCCGAGTGCCACCCTACCTAAATCGGCCATATATATAAAAGAATCACAATTTGGGAAGATGCATTCTCTAAACTGCTCTGCAAGGGCTTGGTGTTGTGGATTGGGGCCTCTTATGTCATATTATTCTGTGCCTCTCCTGGGCCGTCCCTACTCAACTAGTCTAGACATGCCCCTGCACCCTAAGACCAGTATAGTTCTATGAGTTTGTGCATGCACCAAATCATTCCTGTCTTTATTTCTGCAGGGTGCTGTATAAAGGGATGGACCTTAATGGACTTGTCTGGCCCTTATTCCTGTATTGCATTGTTTTCCTTCGGATCCCTATCCCGCACAGCAATAAAGCCAAATGGAAAAAGTGACTATACCGTACATAAGAAGGCATTTTTTTTAATTTTGCTTGAGGGCAAGCAAGGGTCTCCTTTGATGTAACACCTTCCTTGTTTCTGACTCATCTCGTCTGCATGCATTTACAAGTGAGTGTAAGTTTGTTCAGGGAGGGGTATAAATAGAGTGTCCAATCCTCTGCCAGGCCCTGTGTGACAGCTTCCCACAGCATGACATCAGCCTCCTCTACTGTCGCCGTGGTAACGCACGGACAACACCGGCAGAGGCCGGCCAGTCCTCCACATGCCCGACATTCTCAACCTAACTTTGTGTCCATTTCAACATCCCGGTGTGAAATAAATACACAACTGGAATACAGGGGCGGGTCTTCTGGACCATCCATCACCTGATGAGGCACTTTCTTTATGAGTCCCGTTCAACCAGTGAGACCTGGGTTGAACCTTTTATTGTTCATCTCAACATCCGTTTTCTCCCATCATACACTGCCCATTTCCCACAATCCATTGCCCAGGTCTCGTTTCCCACAATGCATTGCTCACCTCTTCTGAGTGGCAGAATCCTGACCGTCAACAACTCTTGGAGAGAGCTATTTCCATACGAGGGAGGGGAGGCAAACAGACCCATTTCTCTCTCTCTCTCTCTCTCTCTCTCTCTCTCTCTCTCTCTCTCTCTCTCTCTCTCTCTCTCTCTCTCTCTCTCTCTCTCTCTCTCTCTCTCTCTCTCTCTCTCTCTCTCTCTCTCTCTCTCTCTCTCTCTCTCTCTCTCTCTCTCTCTCTCTCTCTCTCTCTCTCTCTCTCTCTCTCTCTCTCTCTCTCTCTCTCTCTCTCTCCTACACAGGAGGACGGACTTACTTTTTTAACTTTTAGAGGATCAGGCGTGTTGGCTCTAATGGTCAAATCAACACACCCACACGCACAGGGAACCTATCAGCGACCTGCAAACCTAAATCAGCATCAATCCTGAGAGCGCTACAGGTATCGCCTGATTCAACAATACAACAAATCGCAACTTTTCGGACATGCATAATTGAACTATGAGTGAACGTGTTTATAAAATTGTAAAATTGTAATTGCGTTGAGTCGAGTTACTGCATATTCAATATGACATATATTTATGTTTGATCAGTGGGTTTTAGGACGTTCACCTTGTTTAGGTCTCCATGACGTTGGCTCGTATAATAAAAGCAGAATTAAGGCATTATTGTATCCGTCAGACGTCAGGAAATACTGATCTGAAGTAGGCCTACATTAAGATCCCTGTCCATCACTCATTATACTGATGTCCACGGGTCCGATGTGTGACAAGACGTCTCCTCACTGTGACCGCCCAGCGGGCTAATTTAACCCAAGGAGTGAGGATAGACATTAAGGCAGGTCGTGAAATTAAAGTTTCCAGCACAGGAACATTGCGCTTATATTCCTTTTTTTTGTTTTTGTGATAAAAAAACTTTTATTTTGTAATGTCATCAGTTATCACGGATTTTATTTACTCGTGCAAAGTTTTCAAACTACCAACCTGCTAAGAGCGGAGACTTGGACAGGTCACTCCTGTCCTCCGGAAAGGACTCCGCCAGTCTCTTAAACAGCCTGCCGAAGTCCGAGTAGCTCCGATGCAGATATAAAATGTTCCTGTCCGACCACTCCGTCCTGATCTCGAAGAACTCCTCTTCATCGCCCCGCTGGCTGATGATGAGCCGTCGGATCCCGTTCACCCAGCAGTCCTTCACGAACATGTTGACCAGCGACGTCCCCTCGAACACAGAAGATGCCATTCCCCTCGACGTCAGTCCGACATCCTACCACCGAGAGAATTACTTTTGCTTGATTGGACCCCCCAAGACTAAACGAATCCCCGACCAGAGAACTGTGGCGGAATGTCTCGGAAATATTCAAACAGACACCAAAACAAGAGGAGACAACTTTAAGACGCAGCGTCTCGTCTTCCCAGAGCGGTCTGCCGGAGGCTGGTCGTTGTTCTGCTGCTCAGCCCATCAAAGGCGTCGTCTCAAACGTGGCATGTTGACGTTTTAAAAAACATCGTCCTAACTCGGTCCAAAGTCAAAGTCGATAACGCCGGAGGTCAAAAGTTGTCCAAATAGCGGTTGTCGATTATCCAGTGCCGAAGCGCTGCGATGAGATCCAGTGGATTCTTTTACCCCCAGTTAACCAACACGAAAATAATCGTATTTTTCAAGTACGATTTCGGTACCTACTTGAATCCCACCATACGACTTCCCTATAGGTCCATTGAGAAGAAGCTTTCCTCCCAGTACAATATATACCAAAGGGCGCTCCCAGTCCTCTCTCTCTCTCTCTCCGGTTGCTCAAGAAAGTTTCCTCCCCTTCCTCAACACTGTGGGTATTAATATGCAAAGAATGCAACCGGGGCCAGCGAGCCCGAACTTTTCTTCTTGCTCCCTTTCCCCTTCCCCTCACTCCCATCCGTCTCTCCCTGCTCCGTCTATTCTTTGGCAATAACAAAAGAAGGAATGTGTTACATCTTTAAATGCTGATAACTGCAAGAGCATCTGATTACTCAACGCTTCCTTCGTTTTTTATTTCAAATGTGTCTCATCAACTACCTAGATGATGCATGGCAGACGATAAGTATCTGCATGAAATACACACGCCCTGTGTATCCTAGAGATAACTAACTACCGTGTGTTGTTCCCTCCTCTCTGCCATGAAGCAATAACCGCCTGCAGTAGAAGGTTACGGTAAGGTTGACAAGCTTCCCCAGTCTGCCAATAGCTCTATAGGAGAGCAGGGTGTAGCGGTGGTGATGTGGTTTCGGGTTAGGATGGAGTGGTGAACGACCCACTGCTGATGAGAATAACCCCTCATGCTACGATCGATGGGTGGGTGGGTGGGTGGATGGCTGGATGGATGGATGGCTGGATGGATGGATGGCTGGATGGATGGATGGATGGATGGATGGATGGCTGGATGGATGGATGGATGGATGGATGGATGGATGGATGGATGGATGGATGGATGGATGGATGGATGGATGGATGGATGGATGGATGGATGATTGATGGTTGGAAAGACAGATGGAGATGGATGGACAGATCCATCCATCTATCCTGAGAGAGAAAGAGAGAGAGGGATTGACGGGTGGATAGATGGATGTGTGTATGAGGATAGATGGACGGATAGTTGTTTGGATGGTGTATGATTATTCATGGAGGTGATCGGCGGGTTGAATTATCATTAGGTTTTAAAAAAAAACTTCATCCAGAAGGCATGGAAGCATAGACTCAATGGAAAAGCTGTGGGTTATAAGGGTCAAAAGCATCACTGTGAGACACATAAGGACTCAAAAGAAGGCAGCTATAAACTAAGCAATGTCGGGTTTAGATGCTCCCATCGAGCTCCAAGGGGGACAGATGGTGTGGAAATCATCCTTGCAACCTGTCTGTCTTCTTTTCTTCTCGCCTCAGAACTGCCCCCCTGCGACACCGGGCCTGTATAAATCACACTGCATAGATGCATAGAGGAGGGGGGGGGTTATGGTTTTCTATGTTGATATGTTTCTCAGGGGGTCTCTCTCTGCGTTGCACAACATATACATTCCTATCCAGGCATTCTGGCGTGCCTTGCTAGACAACATGTCCTATCCGAGGAGGGAATGGAAATTACTTTGACTTTACTCGATGTGCAACAATGTTGCAACAAGCTAAATTTGTGCTTTTATGATACAATTTACATTTCCTGTGAGATTTTATTCAAAAGACAATTATTAAACGATGGTACATCAAAAACGTGCTATATTCATGCACTTAATAAATAGCTGGATGGACATGTGGCCTGATAGGCAGAACGATAAACAAACAGATGCATAGGGACAGCTACAGACAGTCTGACAGAGACGGCTAGAAGGACAGACAATTAGACAAACAGACCTCCAGACACACAGACACAGTAGTCATACAGTCACAGAGTCAAAGCCCAGTGGACTGTGGGTATGAGTTCCCCTCTGTCTTTAATAACAGGATCAGTCGGTAGGCAGCGAGCTCTGCATCTGCGGTGAGACCGCGGCTACACTCTCAGCACATTCTGCCTCCTCACCATCTAGTACGTGTGTTCTCTTAGCTCAGTGATACCGTTTCCAATGGAAAAATACAGCAATGCTTCCAACCCTCCGTGCTTCAAGCTGACTTAAATGCAACTGTTTTTTGGGCCCAGGATCCCATTTTTGGAGCCAAACTTTTTTGAGACCCAAACTTCTTAAATTGTTATGCCTCTGCTCCCTCACAGATTGCTTTAACCCTTTCACCATCTGTCCGTTATTATAATTTCTCATTGGAGGAATGAATATTGCAGCTGAATAAGTGGCAAGTCGTATTACTCATGGCTATAAATAATTAGCCATGTGAATTTGATTACGTCAAATTGTATTCATATTCGAGATTCCCTAAAACAATAGCTTTCATATCAGCAACTCTTGTTCCTCACTCTCAGCTCCACTTGTGTGTTCACATTTGATAGTGAAGACTGTGTAACTTACTGAGTTCAGCTTTGCTGATTTCTGGTTTGAAATTACTCCCTGGAGTTCATCTCGACTCAGACTCCAGCACTGTCATTTACATAAACACCACCTCGTTTTGCCAGCAGTATCATTGCTCTGGGCCCTTTCACATTAAAAGCCCTCCCTTGCGAAAAAAAAAAGCTCAATATGGCTGAAGGTATTATTACATGCAGTCATTACATTATGGTCAAACCTTGCTCTCTTAAAGGTTTGCCTTTAGGGAAACTCAAAAATCACAGAGTAGTTGAACTTGTTATAAACTTTTTATAAACTTGTTGTAAACATGTCTTACCCTCAAAGGGGTCCTTTTGTCAAACCGGGAAATGTTGTTTCTTTGTTACATCTTACGTTCACTGGAAATCCTGCCAGATAAACATATTCATAATTAATAATGTAGTCACTTAGCAGACACTTTTACCCATTCCCACTTTGCATTTGTTGACACGCCATTTTGTGAGATTTAGTAGCAGGTTGGGGGTTACATTATCTGGCTCTAAGCCTATCTGTGGACATTAGCGAAGAAGAATATCTTTGGGTTTCCATGTAGGTCTTCCGCACTCCCATCAGAACCAAACTGTTTCCCATCTCTCCTAATTACATGGAGCAGGTTGAAATGTTTACCAACACACACAGACACTGACTCCAGCTGATGTTGGTTTTTACTTGTTGCAGTGCTTCTAGTCTCACAAATCAGACTTTATTTGTTCTTTCGCTACATATTTGTTTTGACCAATCATGTTGCTGGAGGCGGGGAATTGTAAGCGCATAGTTGACGAACACAAACTCGGCCAGTAGTAGTAAACTGTAAAAAGTGTCCGAGAAGGTACAACACTGTGTAGAATGGCCACTCAAGAAATACACAAATTAAAATCCCATTCTCAATGCCTCGTACCGTTGCGCTTTTTACGGTAGAATACAGTAATATATCTGCAACGAAACAGGAAACGAGCAGAAGTTATGCTACAACAGCGTAGGACTGCTTGATCCCAGAAAACAGCACTGCTATCAACATGTTTAAAACAAACCCACCCCTTCCACTCTCAACATGTATACACACACGACTGCATACACACACTGTTTTCATCTAAGACCCCCCGCCGAAACGTCCACCCCTGTCAGCTCAACGGGAGGGGTGGAGAATACGCCTCGACGCCTGGCCTCCCCTCACGGACAACATCAATCCTCCAGCCCTGAGACAGCAGCATATGGTGCCCACAGGCTCAGAGACGCTGCGCTCCCCGACCCAAACCCTCAACAGCTTCTGTTCTCCCAGATCACTGAACATCAGACCTCATAAAACACACACTCACACACTCACGCATACACACATAGGAACAAAGAACATCTGCCCAGATGAAGACACACTGGTGTTTCTCAGAATCATACAAAGTGCATTCTGGGAAAGGGGGGTTGTTACTAGGACGACATCAGGAGCCATGACTCCAGGGGCCATCCTTAAAGACACACAAAAGCGATAAAAAAAGGCTACAATGGGAGCTAGGGGTGGTGAACAGTAGAGAGTTTTTTTTTTACAGACCTAATAATGGACTGAGGTCTTAACAAACCAGTCAGTCGGCCATGTTTACAGCCCTCTCTCCCGGGGTTGTCTTTCTCAAGACAGACGCTCCGACTCCTGGCCCGCTCTCCATGGTGAGGTGTATGGCTGTATGGTCTGGTTCAGGGGGAGGGTAGAGAAGACCTTAGTTTCTCCATCGATTTGAGGCCACCATCATTTCCGTTATTTATTTTTTTATAAATTGACTCCCAGCTTAAAGGTACTAGATTTGAGCCCAAATGTCTGCAGCCTACCTGCAGGCAACCCCTACCTGCTCCTTCATGCCCTGTCTGTACTGTCTAACGGTACCCCTACTTGCTCCTTCATGACCGGTCTCTGTACTATCGAACCCATCATGCCCTGTCTGTACTGTCTAACGGTACCCCTACCTGCTCCTTCATGACCTTGTCTCTGTACTATCCAACCTCTTCATGACCTGTCTCTGTACTGTCTAACCCCTACCTTCTCCTTCATGATCTGTCTTTGTACTATCCATCCTCTTCAAGACCTGTCTCTGTACTGTCTTATCCCTACCTGCTCCTTCCTGGCCTGTCTCTGTACTGTCTAACCCCTATCTGGTCTTTAATGACCTGTCTCTGTATTCACTGTACATTCCTTTGGATGAATGCCACATGACTAAATCGTAAATAGACCAGACTCTGTGTACAGTGGGCCTACTTACTTACACACACCTAAAAGAGAGGAGTCATTTACTCGGCGTATCTGGCCAGGGGTTTCCTCTCATGGGATATCTAATGTCTCCATTTCAGACACTTGAATCTCGGCCAAACCTGCCTCTACGCGCATAAATCAGGGAGGCTCTGCTGTAAAGGGGTGGAAGTTACAGCCCCTGCTACCACTCTCCCTCTCGCTTTCTCACACCTTCCCTTTGTCTCTCTTGCTTTCGCTCTCCCACTCGTCGTCTCAGATATAGGTCTGGGTAGTCAGGATATTATTATTATTAACGATTAAGTATTCAGAATAATATCATGTACACACCATGTCAGATTGCCATCACACCTTTTCTGAGAATCCGTTAACTAAAACTCCTCAAATGGGATTAAACCTTTACTCATTGTGGCAATAATAATTAATACACTTCCCGTACGAATTCGCATGAATATTACAGACAATGTCATTAGAGGAGCAAACAGGAGGATCCGAGGCGCCTCCTTGTGTCTACTAGTGGAACCTCCGCAAGTTACACTACTGCGCACCGCCGCCAGCGCTGTAGAGAGCGGACTCTGTGCGTGTTGTCATGGTGACCTCTTCCTGTAAACACCGGAAGAAGACGACTGGCCTTGGATTGAGCAAAATGGCCGACGTTGAGATGGACATCGCGTCCAGAAGTATGAATAACGGCAACGAACACGTGTAAGGCGTTTTTAAATCTAACATACACTTTTATTATGACTAGTGATGCGTGTTGCATTCGCATTGAGTTCGAGGACGATTCTGTTGAGTAGCATCGCGACTGCTGAGCATTTAGCACGATATATAGTGTTGTTGCGAGGGCTAGCTAGCGCTGGGCTAAGGTTGGCTAAGCTAACGTTTTTAGCCACACAAAGTAGTTAGCCCATAGTAGTGATGCATCCTCCAGTGTAGCATTATTTTATTTATGAATGCGCGTGACTAGCCGTGTAGCAGTAGACCGGGCACGCCGTTATAAATGACGTCAGGACCCCACAGCGGGAACCTAATTAGCCTAAAGGTTAGAACTCGGTGAAGTCTGCTAGCTCTATGTTAGCATATATTGGCTAACGTTGTCTATTAAACCGTCAAGGCGGATAAGCTGAGGAGAGCGGGGGGAAAGGATGTCAATATAAAGTGGGATCATAATCACAATCATGTCAATACTGAAAGTATTTACTGCATAAGCGTGTTACTTACATTTGTGATCCAAGTTCACATGTGTTGTCGCGATACTGACGCACAGTTCCAGTCTATAATCTTTAAACACCGGCCTAGCATCAAACTAGTCACCCATACGAAAAGTTAAATAAGACTATGTATAAGTTGCGTTGTATACATGAAACGGAACAGTCACCAGATAACATAAGATGTTGTGCTAAAGAATACAGTGAAACGACAATATCATGTCGCAAGCATCAATTCAAGTGAAATGTATTGTTGTGAACATCAGTCAGACTGTTATAGGTGGTCGGCTGATATGTATACAGAGATAGTAAGTGGAATGTTGTGTGTTCTCATTTACAGAAAGCAGGACCTGGAAAGCCACGAGCGAAGTGGAAATGAAGACAGCGGAGATTTGTCTGAGGAAGAGGAGGAGGAAGAGGTACGGACTGCTTGGTCTGATCTTGCACCATCACAATGGGATGGATTGTCTTTCGATCGTCTTTCGTCCATAATAAATTCCACTGGGATTTATTCATAGGTGTAAACAAACAATATACATAGATTTTATTTGAATCCATCAACTTGACCAAGATTTGGGTAAATCGTTTAAACTAATATTTGTTGGTCAATGTTCTGTGTCCCAAAGTAGATAACGAATATGATGTGGTTATTTTTATAGTGCTAATCGTTGAGGTGTGATACCTCCCACACAAATGTGTACTCACTATGTGAAACAATTTAAGGCCCTTGAAAAGCATTACATAAATGCAACAAATGTATTATTATTTATTCTTTTAAAAGTACAACTATAATAATTCAAATAAATAAAACTTTGTGACGGACAACGGGACATACTATACGATACTAATACACTATGGACATGTGACAGTTGTGTGCTCTGGTACTCATCCTGTGTTGTGATGCTAGGAGGCGGAGACTAACGGAGAGAAGGCTGAGGAAGGGGAGACCAAACAGCCGAGTGGCGTTGGCAGTGGCGTAGGCAGTGGCGGCGGTAGTGGTGGCAAACACAAGAGGAAGAAACACAAGCACCGCAGCAAGCACAAAAAGCACAAGCACGCCTCCGACGAGGACAAGGAGCGGAAGCGCAAACACCGACACAAGCACCGCAAACACAAGCGCAAGGACGGCTCCTCGCCCGCCGCCGCCACCGCCGCCGCCCTGTTCGGCGCCTCAGGACACAAAAAGACTGAGTCGTCCCCGTCATCGGGGAACCCCAGCCTGGACGACCGTGCCCTGCTGGAGGACCTGGAGAAGCAGCGCGCCATGATCAAGGCGGAGCTGGACAGCCAGCTGATGGAGGGCAAGGTTCAGTCGGGCATGGGCCTCATACTGCAGGGCTACAACTCGGGCTCGGAGGAGGGGGCCGGGGCTGGCGCTGCCGGTGGTGCCGGTGGTGCCGCCGGCGGCGGCGGAGGGGACGGCGAGGGCCGGGTCAGGAACGGTCAGCGTGCCGGTAAACCCCCAGGGTCGCCGCGGGCCGGGAGGAGCGGGAAGTCTCGGCGGGAATCGACGGAGGCCGGGAAGTCTGCCTCCAAGCGCCACAGCCGCAGCCGCTCGAGGGAAAAGGAGAAGGCGGCCAAGGAGCCGAAGGCGGAGAAGGCGGCCAAGAGCAGCAAGGAGGCCAGCGGGAAGGAGAAGGGCCGCGGGGGGCGGAGCCGCTCCAAGGAGCGCAGGGGGCCAGAGAGCTCGGAGCGCTCCAAGGAGAGGACCAGGAAGTCCCCGTCCCCTGGGGGCCGCAGGGCGGAGCAGAGGGCCGGCCGCGCCGACAAGCGCCCCACGCCCCCCCAGGCCGACATCAGACCCCCGCAGGATCGCCCGTCCCGTCCGGGAGATCGCGAGCGGCCCGGTCGCTCGGACGCGGACCGGGACAAGAGGCCCACCAAGTCCCCCTCCAAGGACGCCTCTTCGGGGAAGGAGAACCGCTCTCCCCACCGCCGGGCGCTCGCCGCCTCCCCGCGCCGCCGCAGCTCCTCCCCCCGCCTCAAGGCCCCCCAGCCAGCCCCCGCCAGCGCCCCGGAGCGGGCCGCAGTCCGCAGCGGCTCCAGGCCGCGCTCTCCGCCCAGGGGGGGCCGCACCCGCTCGCCGGACCCCCGGAGGAGAGACGCAGCCGAGCGCCCCGAGTCCCCGCTGAGGTAGGAGCGCTCGGCAACCATTCATTCAGTAATTTATTCATCAAGGCATCTGTCATTCATTCATTCAGCCATTCATTTATTGAGTCATATCATTCGTCCATTAAAGGAGACATGTAATACCACCAGGTTTTCACACACAGATTTTCATAACAAGCCGTTATGAAAATCTGCCTCTAATGACATCACAAGTGCTTGTAACGGCTAATAACACGCACACCTAGTGGTGTGCGTGTTATAAGTCACCTTTTTTTTGTCACCTTTTTAAAGGTGACATTTGTCCCCTTTAACCATTCATTCACTCAAGCGGTTTATCATCTCTATTTCAGGCTGGTGATGGGTTGTGTGTCAAGGGTTGTTACCTGGCCATTAAGCGTTGAGGTTCGTGTGTGTGTCTAACAGCTCTCTGTCCCCTCCTCCAGGAAGCGTCTGCGTCCTGACGGGCCTCCGGGCAGGGCCCGGTCCCGGGAGCTCAGCCCCCGGTTGGCTGCGCGACGCCGCCCCAGCCGCTCCCCGCTACCACGGCGACGCCTCTCTCCCCGCAGGCGGAGCAGGTCTCCTCTGAGACACAGGTGAGAGCAAAACAGGCTCACACCCCCAGGCCCCCTGGGGCGCACAAAGACACCTCATTAGGTTGGACCCGCTGGGTTCTCAAGGTGTGCGCTGCTTTTTCAATATGGCTTTTGCTGTTTTCTATATGAGCAACACCATTGCCAATTATATGACCTTAGTTCACGACTCGGCATATCGTATTCGAAGATAAACTCTTTGCCCTAGAGGTTGTTTATCAACCCAAAATGAGTGCGTGCATGCAGGTTTTTCGCATATGCAGAAAATTTGCGTGGTAACCGGGGGTTTCATGTTTCTGTCACGGCCGATTGGAGCTGGAGCCGGTGACTACTGCAGAGTCACTGGCCCCAGGAAGTAATGTAGATGGTAACCTATCCAACTCAAGACTAGGGCTGTTTTTTTTCTCCAGTTTATTTGATTAATTTGCATTCTTGGTTTCTTGCAGTTTGTGAAGCGTCATTTTTTTATTATCAGGGCAAATCGCCCAGACCCCATGTTAGTGGGTGTTTTTGTCTGGTGGGAAAAGGGCTTAATAGGACCCCGTCCCAGCATAGTTTAGATCCAAGATGGCCACCAGACGCGTATGGTGAATAACTGTGTCCCTCACCTGGTCCCGTAGGTCGGATGAGCGGGACCGCTACGGCCGGCCGCGGCAGTACCGCCGCTCCTTCTCCAGGGAGCGGGGGAGGAGGAGGAGGAGCCGCGACGAGGACAAGTTCAAGGGCAGCCTGTCCGAAGGCATGAAGGTGGACCAGGAGTCCTCCGGAGAAGAAGTGTGAGTACCCAGAATGCACCGAGGCCGCGTGGTGTGGAATAAACAAGGAAGAAACGGTTGATCTTGGACGCGTCCCCAAAGTTGTTTCCTGGGTGGTTCACCCCAGTGCAGGGGGTCCCAAAGTGTGCGGGGACCCCTGAAGTGATTACCACTGAGGTGAGGCATCCGTCAATCAAGGCAATATGCAACAGCGATTTTGTGGGGGGTCGGTGTTGAGAGGTTTGGTGACCCCCGCCCTAGTGGAGACCACAGTAGCAGCCAGTGGAGGTTGGAGATCCGGGAGCAGAAAGAAACGAGCCAGCCGAGCCCTTCTCTAGCTTCCTACGCCTTGGCAAAGTGGGCCCGAGGAAAACATCTGGATATTTAAATGAAATTGCTATTGGAACGCACCCCAGGTGTTGAATGAACATTGTATTGAAACAGTATTCGTCTTCTGTTTTAGTGTGAAGACTGAGTGCTAATGTGTGTGTGTGTGTGTCTTGTGTGTGTGTCGGTGCAGCCTAGAGGACTTTGACGGTGAGGAGGTGGACGAAGAGGCTCTCATTGAACAGAGACGCCAGCAGCGGCTGGCCATCGTCCAGGTCTGTTATTATTTACCATTGCCCACCAACACCTGGAATAGCTACTGCCTCTCTCAATGTCTGCTGCTTCCCACAACATGGAGCAGAATACACGTCAGTCATCATGGCCCATGAATGTATATATTGTATGCGTGACTGTGGTCTGGGCTCCAGAAATACAAGCTGGGGACCGACGAGGGCACCATGGCGTCGGAGCCCAGCAGCCCCCAGAGCAGCGCGCGTAGCCGCTCGCCCTCCCCCGACGACGTCCTGGAGCGTGTGGCGGCCGACGTCAAGGAGTACGAGCGCGAGAACCTCAACACGTTCGAGGCGAGCATCAAGGCCAAGCACAACCTCATCGCCCAGGAGAAAGACGGTAATGAGCACCGCCGCCCGGCGTTGCCACGGTGATTAATTGCATGCGTGGGTTGCGCTTAATCGAGGAGTGTTTCCGCCCCCTGGTGGAGACGCCCGGTCGTTGAGTTTCCCGTTGTGTCGTGGTGCGTCTGTCTGTACACAGATATGGGGTAGGGTGGCGGATTAATCTAGTGTGATGTGCTGTTGAAATGCTGGGTTCAATCCCCAGACATTTCTTCCTGCAATTGGGCAAGGCATTGTATTTGGTAGTCAATGTGAGCAGATTTGCAGAAATTAGGCTAAGCAGTTTAACATCTATGTATTTTTGTACTTGGAGCATGTCTAGTTTTGATCAGATGTCAGAATAACCTGTATATGCTATTGATTGAGTCAAACGTTACTGAACGTTTAGATCTGGGTAGACTTGTTCCAATGGTTGCTTCATCCATTATCAATCGCTTGATAATTGACGAGTAACCCCTGTTGATATGAAAAGGGGAACATGGTGTTAACGTGGGATAAATGCATAGCGATCTCTCCCACTCAAACACGCATCTCTCACAGGCTACTGTACCGCTGCTCTTCTCTGATTGGCGGAGCGGGGGAGCGGCCATGTGACTCTTGTTCCTCTCTGTTGTCGGTGTGTTCATTCAGTTGCTGGCTTGTAGTCCAGGTCTGGGGCTCTCTCTGCCCCCCCACCACTGCCAGCATGTAGTGGTCTCTCACGCGTATGTGAACCCCCACACCATGTTCTCTTATGCATCTGTGCTTTACAACCCCGGGTACGTACTGCACAGACTGACCTCCCCTGTCGTCCCCTCCCGGCGCTGTGTGTGTGTCTCCCACAGGGGCCAACCCCAAGAAGCCCTCGGCCCCTGATATGTTCACCGAGTCGGACGACATGTTCGCCGCCGACTTTGACGTGAGTTCCACACGCGCACGCCATTCTCCTGTGTAAACACACATAAATCGGATGCATTGGTAACGTCGAGCTGAAAGATGGCGTTTTCTGCAGTACGTGTGTTAACTGTTGTCGCTGTGTGTGTGTCTGTGTGTGTGTGTGCAGAACGCCAGGATGCGTGCGGCGGGCGTGGGGAAGGACTTCAAGGAGAACCCCAACCTTCGAGACAATTGGACGGACGCGGAGGGCTACTACCGTACGTCAGAGGGCACCCGGTTCACACGGCCCACGGCTCACTAGTACTCTGCCTCCGTGCATGTTGGAGACCCTAACCTTATGAATGCCCACCTAATCCTTACTCTACACTCTGCATGCGTGTGTCTGCTGTGTGGGCGTTTAGGTGTGAACATCGGGGAGACGCTGGACAAGCGCTACGACGTGTACGGCTACACGGGCCAGGGCGTGTTCAGTAACGTGATCCGGGCCAGAGACACTGCTCGCGCCGGCCAGGAGGTGGCAGTCAAGATCATCCGCAACAACGAGCTCATGTAAATTCAGCTTATAATTCATTTAGTATATAGTATTTTGTACTTTATAATTATGTCTTTCATAATTTAGAACTACATAATTGAAGAACTTTACAATATTGTGATACACAATTTAGAACATAACTATTTAGAGTTCCCGACACGGTTTGAAATCCCTTTCCATTCAACTCTTTAATACCAAATACGCAGCAGTTAAGTATGTGTGAGTCGTATTTGATATTTTGGTGTTGCAAATCGTAGACACAATCTCTGAAATTAAATTGATTGGTATGCTATTGTTGCATCCCAATAAAATACATATTCAAGCACAGATTAATATTTCCACGTCAGTAAGGTGTGGTAGTAAGTAGTAAACTGTCAATACAGAGATTGAGCAGCAGGTAGGACTTAGGGTCAGACTGGATAACACGGTGAGGTTCTCACCGGCCGGTTCTCCTGGTCCACAGGCAGAAGACGGGTCTCAAGGAGCTGGAGTTCCTGAAGAAGCTGAACGACGCCGATCCCGATGACAAGTTCCACTGCCTGCGGCTCTTCAGGCACTTCTACCACAAGCAGCATCTCTGTCTGTGCTTTGAGCCCCTCAGGTAAACACTGTTTCCTCCTGCTGTGTTATCAAAAGCTCTGCAACAGCACCCCCTCTGGTGGAACACCGCCTAGTGCAACTTGCTGTTTGCTTCTGTGTCATTGTTTTTTACTTTTTATAAAAGATTTTAATAAGATCACACACTCTCTATAAGGCTCTGATCGGCCAATCAAAGCCTTATATAGGGTGCCCCGTCTCTGGTTTATTTTTGAGGCTGTGGTTACCTGGTTCACTGGTCCAATCAGCTCGGTACCTGTCACGCTGTTTCCTATTGCAGTATGAACTTGCGGGAGGTCCTGAAGAAGTACGGTAAGGACGTGGGTCTCCACATCAAGGCGGTCCGCTCCTACAGCCAGCAGCTCTTCCTGGCCCTAAAGCTCCTCAAGAGATGTAACATCCTCCATGCGGACATCAAGCCTGACAACATCCTGGTAGGGGCCAGTCTGTTATATAACATTATCATCGTCAACGTAGTGCTCAAGCCAGACAACATCCTGGTAGGGACCAGTCTGTTATATAACATTATCATTCTCAAAGTAGTGCTCAAGCCAGGCAGCATCCTGGTACGGCCCAGTCTGTTATATAACATTATCATCCTCAACGTGCTCCTCACACTACATTATATAACGTAACATTATTATATATCAAAAGCACTACATTCTGTTACCTCACATTAGAACTACATTGTATTACATCAAATCGTACAACACGTAATGTTACATCACATTGGAACTACATTATATAAAATCAAAGAAGTACATCATTATATAACATCATACTAGGTAACGTCACATTAGCAATACATGTAAATCCCTCACATTATACATCGTCCCGTGTGTGTTCCCCTCCCCCAGGTGAATGAGTCCAAGACCATCCTGAAGCTGTGTGACTTCGGGTCTGCGTCCCACGTGGCCGACAACGACATCACACCCTACCTGGTCAGCAGGTTCTACCGAGCCCCCGAGATCAGTGAGTTTATCGTCCTCTGGTTTCCATGTTACCGCCCTGCTCGCTTCGTGACCACTGTGTCTGTTTAGTCTTCTGTCATAGATGGGTAAGGCAGTCCTTCTCGTTTAATATATATATATATTTATATATTAAATAAATAATGATTTATGTACCTATAAAATGTGTATTATGTGTGTATTTCTTTATTCCGGTGATTGATTAGCCATATTACTATAGTAAATTGTGTACCTGTACTATAGTGTGTGTATTTCTGTACTCCAGCCATAGGTAAGCCTTATGACTATAGTAATATGTGTACCTTTACTATAGTGTGTGTATTTCTGTACTCCAGTCATAGGTAAGCCGTACGACTACGGTATTGACATGTGGTCGGTGGGCTGCACGCTGTATGAACTCTACACCGGGAAGATCCTGCTGCCCGGCTCCTCCAACAACCACATGATCAAGCTAGCCATGGACCTGAAGGGCAAGATGCCCAACAAGGTACCGCACGCTGCTCTTATGCTACCCGTTAACAACGTTTCTTCTCCTGGTGGAGCTAAAGCTTCAGAAGCTAATCTGAGCGTTGACTCAACAGGCCAGTCAGAGCAAGTGTATGTGATGTTAACTTATTTAATAATAATCATAATACAAAAGCAGAATTATTTATATTATTTTTAAATGTTTCTTCTCTCTATGTCAGGGTGTCCGCGCATCCTTAAAAAGTCTTAAAGTCATGTTTCGACATTGAAGGCCTTAAAAAGACTTAAATTCGTTACAAATGTCATAGGCTTGTTATAAATACTGTAACTCAAGGTCGGGGCAGGACTATTTATTTTTTTATTTTTCTCGTGGGACTTTTCAGGAAGGACATGTCGAGAGGCTTCTTTCTTGCTAGCTGCATAAATATAAACGATTATCTGAGTTAGGGCTGGGCGATATGGACAAAATCGTATATCACGATATGAGTAATTTTATATCACGATATGTATAACGATATGGTATTTTTGAAGTAAATTAAAATAATAAATGGCTTAAAATAACCATACTTCACATTTGATCAGTTTTTTCTTTTATTTTGAACTTGAATTTCCATGCTTACAAAGGAGTAAGTAGCGAACAATCTGTCATTAACTGCAGTGTCATATAGTGCAAACATCTTGTAAACATTGAACTGTTTTTTCAATACAAATAACATTTTTTTTTAAAGGTGTGCTTCACACCTGCCTGGCTGTCACTCAGTGCAGTGTAATATAAAATAAAAATCACAGCATCACACAAATATTTTAAATACTAATTATACACTTATAAAATAAAGTTATGTGCTGTGCAAATAGCTGGTGGTAAAAATAGAACTGTTTCTTCAATACAAATGAGATTTTTTTTCAAGTTAACAGGTGAGTCTCACACCTGCCTTGCTTCAGTCAGTGCAGTGCAGTATAAAAAAAAAAAAGAAAAAAAATTGTTCTCTCTCGGTATAAACGATATGGCCAAATCTCTCCCGGTAGACACTTTCATATCGTCCACGGTATGATATCGTCATATCGCCCAGCCCTAATCTGAGTGCTTGCTAGATAGTCTGCGACAATGGGCTAGATAGTCTGCAACACCATCGCGTGTTTTAGGTCTTAAATTTCATTCAAGGTGGTATCAAAATGGTCTTAGTCTTAAATTTGACTTGCTGAAACCTGCAGATACCCTGTAATGTGCTTTTCGTGCTCTGAATGGCTGTAAAGAGAGCTGTACTGCACATGGTCCTCCCTGGTTGTGAACCCCTCTTTCTAAGTGAGCGGTACGACCTCACCTCCACCCGCCCGCCCCTCCGTCAGCGCTCTCCACGGGGCCGCCGCTCCCGTTGCATCATGGTCTTTGTGTTCCTCCGTCAGTCTGGCTGATGCAACGCTGTTGTTCCTCTCCCTCAGATGATCCGCAAGGGCCTCTTCAAAGACCAGCACTTCGACCAGAACCTCAACTTCCTCTACATCGAAGTGGACAAAGTCACAGAGCGGGTAAGGCTGCCAGCCACTGGCCCACATAACTTCCTGTCTGAACAGGAAGTTGTGAAATTTGGCTTGCAAATCCCTTGCTCTAACAATGCGTGCCGTGGCATTATTGGAAAAGCTGCCTAACAAAACAAATATACCATTTTGCGGAGGAAACAGCAGCCTCAGTTCACTATGCCTCTAAACAAAAAAGTAGAATATAGAAATGACAAAAGGTCAGGTTGGATCGAACTCTGAGGCAGAGCAGTATCTTAGTCCCTAAAGAGACGTAGACACGGAGAGCCCCTCCGTAGCCGGAGAGCTTGTCGGAAACCATCTCCAAGTGCGCATCCAATATTTTTTAACTATGCGTTGACAACGGAGATGGCATTGGCTGTGATTGGTCCTCTAACAAAATAATTTCTGGAATCACTTCTCCGGTTTCACTTTGCACCTTATTTACTTTGTACATTGTTTACTTTGTACATTAAGGACCGTTAAAACACCAAATAAGATTTTAAGAGCTTTGGAAGTTTATTTACAACACTATTTACATGGTTTGTAGTCAACATATAATGCTCGAGGGGTCTCCTTGGTTACAGAGTCGGATTACAGATTACGGAGTCAGAGTAGTATACTTTTGCCTTTAGTGTCTGTATACTATTGAATCCTTAGGCAGTAGAGCAGTATCTTAGTACCTGTATACTATTGAATCCTTAGGCAGTAGAGCAGTATCTTAGTGTCTGTAATCCTTAGGCAGTAGAGCAGTATCTTAGTGTCTGTAATCCTTAGGCAGTAGAGCAGTATCTTAGTGTCTGTAATCCTTAGGCAGTAGAGCAGTATCTCAGTGTCTGTATACTATTGAATCCTTGGGCAGTGAAGCAGTACCTTAGTACCTGTATAGTATTGAATCCTTAGACAGTAGAGCAGTATCTTAGTGACT
The DNA here is from genome assembly GCF_902167405.1 of Gadus morhua. Lineage (NCBI taxonomy): Eukaryota > Metazoa > Chordata > Actinopteri > Gadiformes > Gadidae > Gadus > Gadus morhua. The sequence goes on from NC_044070.1 coordinate 9,596,612, forward strand.
TCAGCATCTTGCTCAAAGATGCCAACCAGTAGTCCGCCGACATTGGTGATCAAACCAGAATCCCCCCCCACCCATCACCCCCCCCCCCATCAGGAAAAGGTGACGGTGATGTCCACCATCAACCCCACCAAGGACATCCTGGTGGACATGGTGGGGTTCCAGCGGCTGCCCGAGGACCAGAGGAAGAAGGTGATGCAGCTCAAGGAGATGCTGGACGCCACCCTGATGCTGGACCCGGCCAAGCGCATCAGCATTAACCAGGCCCTGCAGCATCCCTTCATCCAGGAGAAGATCTGAGGCGCTCCCCTCAGGGGGGGCTGACTGACGGACAGGACCTCATGGAGGGGTCCATCTCGTGGGGGATGTGGTTGTTCTTTTTGAATTTGGTCAGCGCAGACACACAAGCTCGATTTGTTTTATTCTCATGGGGGAAAACAATGGCACAGGAAGTGTTTGTTTCTGTGGTTTAGTCTTGGTCCACCTCCTGTTCCCCACCCCCACCACCCCCCCCACCCCATGATGCCCCAATACCCGATGGGTTCACTGTTCAACTGGCATTGAAGGCGACGCTCAAGGAAATCGGAGAAATTCCTGTAAATATGTCCATTAGACTTTCGAAAATCAAGGCAGCCGCCACTCCTAGTTTAATTTTATTTTCATAACAATGGTTTTTGTCATCACTAGTACGCAGAGGGTGGAAACGTTTTTTTTTAATTATTTGTACCCGTTTCGCTGCGATGCATGTTTCTGAATGTGCTCAACGTGTTGTGTGTTGCAGGCCTGTGTAAAATACTGTGTGTGTGTGTGTGTGTGTATGGATCTCTGCCTTTCTATCCAACCCGACCGTAGAAGTCTCCGCCCCCTTTCTCCCCATACGCCGATAACCGACGACACACCCCTTGAGATGCATTGAAGGAACAAGGATGTACGCATCACCAGAAGAACTCCATTTCCCAATTTAACACGTGTTCCTAATAATAGCTCAGAGATAAGAAAAAAAAGGAATCAAAACTTGACTGTCAAACCGCCGGGACAGCGCCCTCGTCTGGTGAAGTTTCGCCTTGCGGTAGTTTCTTCTTGATTGGCTGGAAATTGGTACCAGGTGACGATGGTTGTCATGCAATGATTTCGAACCAAAGTTGGTTTGGTTTTTGTGAAATGGGGCAATTGTAACATACTGTTGGGCGCAGTCCATGTGTTCTGATCTCACCATTTGGTTTCTCTTCAATGCAGTCGTCCTATTGAAGCCACACTGGCAGGCCCTACGTCACACACTGTTGTATATATTCCATCGTTGCCATCCTTTTCATGTTTTGATTTATTCTCCATTAAGTGGTTTAAACAATCTTGTGATTTGAATAAAGAATAGTTGTGAAACAGCTGTTAAAGAAACACCTCGGTGTAACACAACTTTTAGTAATAAAATATTTCATATTCTATACCAAAAGTCCTCATCCTGTCGTTTTGCGTTGTTTCTCATTCATTGTTGCTGCGAGCGTCGCTCAAATACTGGTGAAAGATTAACATAACATATAATGATGTAAATTGTCATTATCATTCCCTACAACTGTTAGTTGGTGTTCCCTAACAGTGAATAGGTTGCAAACCACTCGTGTATATTGCTAAACATCTCTCAATTCGACGCAACAGGTGAAAGAGGTGTGTGTGTGTGTGTGTGTGTGTTACTATTTCCCATTGATGTGTAGCCTCCAGAGCATCAAAGATGCAGAATCCATCTCCCCTCCAGCAGCATTTCTAATGCTCCCCTCGGCGGGCAAAAAAAAATCGTTTGGACGATGGCCTTCAGTTCGGCACACAGCCTCTTCCAGATAGCTTTCCAAATCTTGTGTAATGGACACTCTGAGAAAATAATCCTCGTCTTCTGTCAGTAAAAGCCCAAATGATGCAAGGCCCGTGTCTGTTTGCATGGACAGCAGCCAGGGTCTGGTTGATGGGTGCGGATGGCCTGTCGGGCTAAATAAGCGCAGATAGGCCTGGCGTGAGGAGAAGGCGGGAGTGAAATACCTGGCAGAGAGGACACCGTCGAGAACCCAATGGTCATAATCCTTCATTATAACGACCACTCGCTTTCATCTCACGACTAGCAGGACTCTCACGGCTCCGTTTGAACGTTCAAATCAGTTGCGTGTTTGAAAAAGCATATTGCTGTATTTAGTCTCAAGTTTGTTGAGTGGTTATTTAGGTGAGTAGGCTACGGTGTTTATTAGCGCTGTCATTTCTGATGATGACCGATAGGGGGCAAGAAAGACTAACATGTTCTGGGAGCAGTGGTTCTCTCTGCTGATGTTATTGGCGGCTGTTCACGGAATACCGCCACTAACTATTTTAACATCACGGAGGACGACTTTAGTTTGGGTATTTGACGTTTATTAGGACAAGAATTTTAGGACGATTTTGGTTGGTCATAATATATTTTTAATATTTCACCTTATGGTTTGATTTGGGGTTGATAATCCGATTTGATACATCTTGATTTTAAAAATGTTTAATTTATCTAACTTGATTAATTTCTTGAAGGTTCTTATGAAATATAAACCTATTTAATTTTTATTTTGATGAGACAGTAAGTGACAATATGGTAAACCAAACATCCGATCTTATCCATTCTAATTGTATGTACTATTATTCTTATTTTGTAATTTCAGGAAATGAAACCATTACCAAGTGTACATAAAGAAAAGGCAATGCCTGTCAATTCTGAACATCAAATCCAAACATCAAATTATTAAATCTGTTTGCAATCAATTGGTAGGCCTAATTTGTGATTTTTTTCCTGTCTGAACAGCCTTGAATGTTGAGCCAAACAGTTTAAGTTTTTCTGTTCAGTCAACAGTTCTTAAAAAATTTCTTATAGTAGATTAAAAAAAATTACTTTCAGTAGATTGTAAAAATGACATTCAATAGATTGGGATTCCCAAACCGTCAGGACTCAGGCAAACCAAATCTAAATTCTATGGATTGATTATGAAAAAATACAAAAATTATTAATAGGATAGGTTTTTAGAAATGGTTCATATCGTATTTCACACACAGCGGAAAAGTAAAAAGTATCACAAAGTCTCTGACAATTGGACAAAGAAATTACATTTTTCAGAATATGCATAAAGTTTGATCAAGAACGTGCATTTCCTGGGATAATTAATCCATGATAAAGCAAATATTCATTGTCCTAATTATATGGTAAACTAGGAACAAAATATACAATCCCAGAAAACAGGACTAGGGATTCATGAGTACCAATGCTAGAAAGGCCTGCCTATGTAATGTATAATAATAATAATAATAATAATAATGTCTGTGATTGAGTAGATTAACTTTTTCTGCTTGATATGTATATTTGCCTATATGTATATATGCCTATTGAAAATATCCTTGTCATAGTTTAAATGTGCCGCTATGGAAGCCTTATATATGAAACAGTAAACCGGCAGCTACATCTCAAGAGAGAATTATTTGTTGGTAGTATTTGTTAAAGTGGGCCCCAATACATTTTTGCCCAAATCACCAAGACCGCCCCTGCGGGACCTATATTAAGTTAACTAACAACTAATTGTTCATTCAGCCGACATATAAGAAACAGGGCACGCAAGTTATAAATTCCTTTTATTTTTATTTTTTTATTAAAACCATACAAACATTTGTAGTCAGTTATAAAAGGTTGGAGTGAGTTTTGTGGCAGGGGCGCAGAGTCTCGTCTTATTGGCCCCCTGACCCTTCGCATCATAACCCCTGCTAAACCTACACAAAGAGTAATGTATTTACACATTTATATATATTTATAAAATAAGACAATACACATGAAAAAAAAATTATAATAAAAAAGTAAAAGAATGCTTTTCGCAAACCATGACTCTCTGATAGTCAGTAATTGCCGAATGTCGTTTATTCAGGTCTCACAAGACACTTCAAATGGTTGTTATTTTTTTGTTCTATAATTCATTGGCAACAGAAGATTGGCAGTGTTAGTTCTCTTTTTAAACAGGCAGTTATAAGGCACACACCTCAATTTTCTTCCCTCCTGTAAAAGGAATACATTTCTGCTTTAAAAAACTAAAACAAAAAAATGAACACAAAAAAACGAATTGAGAAAAAGTACCAAAACATATTAAACAAATTGTACCTCATTCCTTTGATGCCCAATGCTAGCGAATCCGCTTAATACGTTTAACGTTTAACACGTTGTGCGCGGGTTGCTAGCCAATGCTAACACTGTTTTTTGCTAACGTCACTGCGACAGCGGTGCAAACGCCTTTCTTAAAGAGCTTTGGAGAAAATAATATTTCCTATTCAGTAACGTCATCATATTCACCAGCAAAAGAGGCAAATACTTGTTATATGGACCACCAAAAATGTAAGTAAAACATAAATTGAAAATATAAAGAAACATAAAAGCTAGCAGTATTAGCAAGTAAAGCACCAAATGGGACACCGTGTAGTCAATGTGTAAAAAAAAAAGTATAATTTTACATTACCTCCAAAATTCAATCAAACGTCAACATTCAGTTATGTCTAACAGAATATAAAAAGGAGTTTTATACAGCGATAAGTACCTTAGCGGACTAACTAAAAACAAGCCGTTTCAATATTGACGAGAAGAATATACTTGCTGTTACGGTGATTTCTAAGACTTGGACATTTTTATTTTTTATGTGATTTATTTTTTTAGAACCGTGAATGTACTGAGATACCGTTAAACACACACCACTCATTAAGACCCGATAGAACTATAGAAGCATTACGATTCAAAGATCCGTCAAAGCAACAATACAAACGAAAGGACGATAGATGTAAATATATACCACATATAAAAAAACGGTGATGTAAAAAATTAGCGTCAGCTCTCCGAAAACCTAAATTCCCTCGAGGAGATTCAATGCAAATCAAAGGCTTGGTACCTGTCTGCTCAAAATTAAGAGATAAGTTGGCACATGGGCTAGTCTATGTACTTTATAAAGACGGCATTTATGTTAAACCTTGAATACATGCATTTATATCAACAGTGTGTACAGGGGAAAACGAAGCACAGATCAAAGTGAGGCTCACCGTCATGTCGTTATACAAAGGGGTGGGCTTCCAAAAATAGCCTTCATTCCAATAAAGGAATATAACTTTATTTACATGTACATTTGACACATCCCTTTTATTCTTTAAAATGGGGATGTTTCTTTTTTAATTTTACAAAATACATCTGGCAACCACAACCACTTCCAGAGCAATACATTTGAAATAACCAACACTTTTAAGTGTTAACAATTTCATCCTCATCTTTTTTCAATTTTTTTTCAAAAGTTCTTCATGTACACCAGAGGTTTTCCCTCCCTTTTCCAATTGACCAATGGGGAGGAGTGAGAGGTCAGGGAGATACGGTCGATAGGAGAGAACGAGGGGTAAGGGAGAGAGGCAGCTACTGCATGATGGCCAGATACATGCTCTCCTCTGCGAGGCTGGTGAGGAGCGAGCTCATGTCTCCGATCGCCATGTTGTTGTGACCCGCGGGGGTGAGTGCGGGGCCGCCGCCGCCGCCGCCGTGGAAGGTGGCAGAGGCCCGCGGCGTGGTCAGCCGAGACGACGTCCGGGACAGACCCTGGAAGATGGAGGGGCTGATGACCCCCGACACCAGGCTGCCCTGGTCGTAGCCGTCCTCCAGCATGGCTCCAAAGTCCAGGCTCACCACCTCGTCCATCTCGCCGGGGACGCCGTCGTCGCCGCCGCCGCCGCGCACCGTGCTCGTGACCTGGTCCGACCCCGGGGACAGGATGCCCCCGCCGCCGTCTTGGTCCGCCGACGGGGACATGGGCTCCAACAGGCCCTGGTCTTGCAGCGCTCCGGGGAAGGCGGAGCTCTTCAGGCGGTCCGGCTCGAAGCAGAGGGCCTCGTCGAAGCCCTGCGACAGGTAGCCGGCGTCGGGGGCCTCCAGCTTCAGCCCGGACACCTGGTGGACCAGGGAGCAGTGGGTCCCGACCCTCTGCTCCTTGGTGCTCCTCTCGGGGCTGAGGTACTGCTGGGCCCGGCCCAGGTTCCTGTACCCGCCGCCGGGCGCCGGCCGATGGGACGCGGGGTCGTGGGGGGGTTGGCTGGGCGGAAGGTGGTTCATGGAGGAGCGGCCCAGGAGCAGGTTGCCGCCCATCTGGCATGAGGCACGGCTGTTCTGCTGGAAGGGTCCCTGGCTCGGGGCCTGCTGGCCGTAGCCCGGGGGGATCGGCCCGCTGGCGATCTGGGAGAAGTCGGGCCGGGCGCCGTACGTCTGCGCCGGGACGCGACCACTTCCTCTCGCGGCCTGCATGCAGGAGTTGACGGTGGAGGGGGACTCCAGCTTCAGGGCGGGGTTGACCATGCAGGGGTTCTGGTAGTCCCTGGAGCCCTGCTGCTGTACCACCATGTTGCCAAACCTGCCGAAGGCGGCCGGCGGCGTGGCCGGCGGGGCGGGGTGAGCGCCGCTCCGGGGGCCCTGCCACCTCCCGCACAGCTGGGCCTGCTGCCCCTGCTTCTGGGGCGGGCTCAGGGCCGAGCCGGAGCTCACCTCGTTCCACTGGATGGGCAGCCGGCTGGGGCTCTCTCTCTCGGACGCCCTCTGCTGCAGCTCCTGGAGGCCCTGATGGGGCCCGGGGTAGAACATGGGATCCACGTCCAGCGGAGCCGCCTGGGGGCCCGGGTCCCCGTGGTGGTGGGGCTCCCCCTGGGCGTTGGCCCTGAGGTACTGCAGCAGGTCGTCGGGCAGCATGTCCTCGTCGGCCAGCAGCAGGCCGCCCTCCCCGTCCACCTCCATGGCCAGGGCCGAGTGCTCGGCGATGCTGGGGCCGCAGGGCGAGTGCTGGGGCCCCCGCTGGTGCAGGTGGCCCTCGGGCCGTGGCCCCGGGTTCTGCGGGGCGAAGCCGTGGGCGGCCGGGTGCTGGGCCCCGCTCAGAGGCGGCAGGGGGTGGAGGGCGTTGAGGCTGTTGAAGCGCTGCACCTGGGGCAGGCCCAGGACCGGGTCGGGAGCCTGGGAGCGCACCGGGTCACTGGCCCGCCTGGCGCTCTGTCCCAGCCCCTCGCCGGGGTAGAACACCCTCCTCCTGGAGCCGCCCGAGTGGCCCGAGTAGCCGTTGGCGTCGGCGTAGCCGTTGGCGTAGCCGTTGGAGCCGTCGCTGCAGCGCCGCGGTCTGACCAGCGGGGGCAGGGCGTGGCTGGCCCCTCCCCCCTCCTCCGTGCACGTCTTCAGGCTCATGCGCTCCATGTTGGGGAGCGGGGTCGGCGGCGGACCCCCGGTGGCGGCCGCGTACCTGGCCTTCAGGTGGTAGTGCTGCGCCGGGGTGAGGCTCAGCATGCCCCGCGACCCTGCCGCTCCGCCTCCTCCCCCCACGCCGCACCCTCCCCCGCCGAGCCCCGCCCACATGGCGCCGCCCACGCCGCCGCCGGACACCGCGCCCCCCGTCCCGCCGCCGCCGCCCTGGCTGGCCTCGCTGGAGCGCCGCGAGGCGTCGGTGGAGATGGGGTCGTAGGAGTCGGTGGCGCTGAGGTTGTGCAGGCGGCGGTGGTGGCGGGCGGCGGCGGTGGCCACGCCCCCCTCGCTCTGGGACGCCTGGCTGGAGCGCCGGCTGGAGAAGCAGGGCGAGATGCCCGAGGAGCGCCGGCTGCCGCTCAGGTAGGCGGAGCTGGCGGCCGAGCTGTTGGCGCTGTCGCGGCGCTCGCGTAGCAGCTGCAGGACGGTGAGCTCCGTGGTGGGCCCCCCCCCCGGCTCCGGGCGGGGCGCCGGGGGGGGGGCCGGGACCTCCCATGGCCTGTCCAGACAGGATCCTGGGGGGGGGGGGTGAAGGGGGGAGAGGGGGGAGGATGAGGAAGGGGAGGGGGGAGGAGGAGGTGAGAAGAGGAGGGACAAAAGTCAGTGTTATGAAAGAGAATATGGTCAAAGAAGTTCAGGTATCAGTATAAACAGACCCCAGAAATCCCAAATTCCAAATGAATAAAGTACTGTCTCATCTGATAACTAACCCTAGCACTATTAAATAATACACATTAATACCTTAGTCAACATGAACACCATTACCATAGTTACCATTAGTAAATGATTAAGTTAACTCTTGATGAACTTTTTAGTTAATGTGAGTTAATCTTTATTACTGTACAAACTATTTCCAATCCATGGTTAATCCTTGCACTCCTCCTGTACACTGCCACCAGTGATGGCGGTCGTCTGGTTTGAACTCACCCTTCCCCAGGATGTGTGGCAGCGAGGGGCCTCTAGGGGGCGGTGTGGGGGACAGGGACCCCAGCCGGGTCAGACTCCCGTTCACCTGCTTCAGCCGCTCCATCTTCAGGTGCTCCATCCAGCGCAGCGGGCGGCCCACGCCGCGCCTCGCCTGCACGCCCAGCGTCACCGTGGAAACCATGCCGTCCATGATGGCCGCCGTTCCCCTCTCCTCCTCTTCCTCCTCGCCCTCGTCCTCGTCCTCGTCGTCCTCCCCCCGGCCGCCCTCCTCCTCCGCCGCCGCTAGCCCCGCCCCCGGTGAGCGTCCGGCGCTCACATGAGGGTGGAGTCCACGGCTGGAGAGGGACTGCTCACCGCATGAAGACTCACCGCCAGGGCTTGGCTGAGACGCCTGAGGGGACAGGAGACGGGGACACCGTCAGCGGACGCCTTCGAGGAGACGCTTGTACCCGGACAGACGCACGGCCCCCGCCCCACCCAACGCGTGGTCCTCGCTTTGAAACCCCCGTGCCACCGCTCCCTTCTCTTTCTAGTTGCAGCTTGTGGGAGTTTACCACGTTGTCGATGGAAGTGCTTAAAACCAGGACGTTGAGTTAACCGCGAGTCCTTGGGGTCAACCAGGACCGACCGAATGTCAGTGGTCGAATCACATGGCCCAACGTGCGCTGCCTTATGTCCCCGCCCCCTTCAACGCAAAGGTATCCCCCGGCCTCACAGGGGCCTTCCCACATTCCCTTGCCCCATGCGACGACACATCCAATACAAAGTGTATTGGAGGCGTTGCCAGACGCAAGGCCACATGTGTGGTGGGGGCGGCCCGTTAGACTGCAGTGTGTTCATCACGTCATTTGGGAGAGGGTAAGGGTTTAGTGTGGACATCGGGGTTCAAACCCAGAACCCGTCCGCTTGGAGTCCAACACCCTAACCACTTATCCGTTATTATTCACCATTTACCATGAAAAGCACCAGTGCTTTTCATTAACAGCCAGGAATCACAATGAGAAGACATTGAAATGACAATCAATTAAAAGAGGATCAGAGATAACAAATGAAAAACTGAAATGTAAAAATGAAAGTATACCAATGAGATAGGATGCCTCTCTGTCTTCAGGGAACACATAAGGCCCCGAGGCATCATATCTTATCATAGTACCACACAACAGAACACAAATACCACATGACTAATGGGGAGAGGGTGGTGCATGCAGGAGGTGACGGAGGAGGTGAAGAGGAGTTAGTGGAGAAGGTCCTATCTCACCTGATGACCCACTGTCCATAGAAAGAGGAGGAGTTAGAAGCCCAAGAGGATAGAAGAACACATTAACCTATTAGTCGAGGTCACACACACACACACTCCCTCAGATTCACACATACACACAAAGTATTGTTTGATCTCGCGCACACACACACACACACACGCATGGTTAGTAGTGGAAGTACATATAAAGGTTAGCAAAGCAATTCAGTTAAACTACTGCTCTTGGTAGTCAGGAAGTGTGTTAAAGAACAATATAGCTAATAGCTATTATCAGCCAGGGGTTAGAGGTTAAACAGATCATACGTGATTATTATTGTTAGCATGTATTAAAAGTAGGACGTCATCTTTCTTCCATGTTGCCCATTCTGATGAACGGTTGCAGGAGGGTACGTATTCAAAAGGGAGGCCCATGAAGGTGAACCCTAACCCTCACATCTCCTACCATGGGCTTCTCCGTCTTGATGGACTTGACCTGCAGACAGTCGTCCTGCTTTGAGGGGGCGTGTCCGTACTCCCGTTGGTCCCCGAAGCCGCCTAGCGACAGTTGGCCCGGCGACCGGCCCTGGCCGTTGCCGCCGGGGTCCCGGGAGTGTGGCGGCGGCGGGCGGGGGTAGTCGCCGCGCTGCTTCTTGGTCACGTGCGCTTCGGGCCCGTGCACGGTCTTCACGTGCTTGCGCAGCGAGCTGGGGTCCGTGTAGCGTTTGGTGCAGCCCGGGATCTTGCACACGTACGGTTTCTGACCAATCAGAGGGGAGGATTCACAGACGTCACGTTTTTGGCCAATCAGTTCAACAGTTCTTGGAATAAACGTTAAACTCTATTCAACTTTTAAAATAAGCCTATAATAATAATTTATTATAGGCTGTCTGACCTTCATATTCTGATTGAGGCTACTTGCCAGGGCACACTCCATAGAGACAAGGGAAGTGTATTTGTGGTTTGCCTAAAGCTAGCACTATCCATCATTGGTGTAATCTGCACTGGCAGGACGATGCCTGTCACATTTGGATTATTATGTTTTCTCCTGATTATGTGACAAACAGCGGAGAAAAAATCCACGCTCGATTTTATTAGCATTTTGTAAATTATCCTGCAACCCCCCCCCCCCCGCCCCAAACACCAAATAATTGAACCCACAGCTTGATAGCCTCTATCTGACCAACGTTACGACATCATATCCACGAGTCCCTCTCTGACCAATCCCAGAGCAGCAGTGACAGGCTGGGTACCTCGTTGGAGTGCGTGCGGTTCTGGTGCTTGGCCCGGTCCGAGGCGTTGGAGAAGGCCTTGTTGCAGCCCTCGTGCTCGCACACGTAGGGCTTCTCCCCCGTGTGGGACCGCAGATGGGTCTTCAGGTTCTCCAGGCGGGAGTAGGCCTTCGCACAGCCCTCGAACTGCAGGGAGAAGCGGAGACACGGGCTAGGTTTAGTCCGCATTTAGGCCTTGAGTCCACAAGTACACTTAGGACACATGGTGCACTACTGCTGGTCACTGCTGGCGTTCTCTTTGACGTGGATTGTATGGGCAGATGATGAAGGTTAAACGATGCGCGTGGAGGATCAAGCTTCAACATGGGGGAAGAAAATGTTCAAAGTGAATACATGGTCCTCAGTGTCTGTGTGTGTGTGTGTGCGTGTTTGAGAGTTAACACATTGTCCTCAGGGTGTGTGTGTTTGTGTTTGTGAGAGTGAATACATTGTTCTCAGGGTGTGTGTGTTTGTGTGTGTGTGTGTGTGTGTGTGTGTGTGTGTGTGTGTGTGTGTGTGTGTGTGTGTGTGTGTGTGTAAATACATAGTCCTCAGTGTGTGTGTGTGTTTGTTTGTGTGTGTGCGCATGTGTGTTTGAATACATGGTCCACAGAGTGTGTGTGTGTGTGTGTGTGTGTTTGACGGTTGTGTGTGTGTGCTTACGGTGCACTTGTGCGGCTTCTCCCCGGTGTGTCTGCGCATGTGGACCACCAGCATGTACTGGGCCTTGAAGGGCTTCTGCTCCCGGGAACACTCGTCCCAGCGGCACACAAACTCCTTCTTCTCCCCGTGGATGTGGTCGTTGTTGATGTGCTGGAGAGAGACAACATGGAGGCACAATGTCATTCAGAGGAACAAACTGCTACCGTTTTCACGCCTTTTTTCGACATGGAAATTATTTTCTCTCAGGGTTCCATAGTATACAGCCAATCAAATCCTCAGCCGATCATACCAATTAGAGAATTAAACAATCAGAACATGATAACAAAATATGGATAAATACATGTTTTAAAACAAGTACTATAGATATTTTTTATATTATCTTCCTTTCATAAAACTTTGTTTGGTTAATTGAATTTGATTGATTGAATTTGTTTAATGTTTGAAGTGAATGTAGGAAAAAAATTTGAAACGAATAATATAAACTGGATGTAAGGACGGTTCAGGGGAGAGTAGCAGCTAAGAAAGGGAAAAACAGAAATGCTTCGACGGGGTACTGAGATCACATCAGGGCCCGTTTAGACGGGTTGTCATCTCTCTGGAAGTCTCTGTGCACCAAGGAGGCACGGAAACCAAACATTTTGTTTCCAATTTGTCATTCTTTTATTGATTCACTCTTCTTCCTCCTTTTTCTCCCCAGCTTCACTTATTTGGTCTCATTTGTCCGACCCAACTATTTCTCCTCCTCCTCCTCCTCCTCCTCCTCCTCCTCCCCTCCTCCTCCTCCTCCTCCTCCTCCTCCTCCTCCTCCTCCTCCCCTCCTCCTCCTCCTCCTCCTTCTCCTCCTCCTCCTCCTCCTCCTTCTCCTCCTCCTCCTCCTCCTCCTCCTCCTCCTCCTCCTCCTCTCTGAGGAGTATCAGGCTGTCTGCCGAGGCTCAGCGGCCAAGCTGAATGGGATTTTCAAATAAAGCCCTGTCACTTCCCATCACACGGCCCCTGGCCCCTCCATGACCACCGCTGACAGTTGTGCTGCCGTGGCAACTACCAATCTCAGGCTTAGGGGGGAGGCTTCGGGGGGAGTGAGGGGGGAGAGCTTTAGAACTCCACTGGAGCATTTTATCAACTAACCCTCTCTCCCTCTCCCTCTCCCTCTCCTTCCCTCTCCCTCTCCCTCTCCCTCTCTCTCTCTCTCTCTCTCTCTCTCTCTCTCTCTCTCTCTCTCCCTCTCCCTCTCCCTCTCCCTCTCTCTCTCTCTCTCTCTCTCTCTCTCTCTCTCTCTCTCTCTCTCTCTCTCTCTCTTCAACTCTCTCTCTACCTCTCGCTCTCCCCTGTCACTCTCTCCCCTGATGTTTGGACTATTGGGGTGAAGGAGGGAGGAAGAGGTAAGGATGGAGGAGGTGAACGAGGGAGGAGGAGGTAAGGATGGAGGAGGTGAGGAGGGCGGAGGAGGTGAGGAGGGAGGAGGTCAGGAGGTCAAGGGAGGTGGTGGAGGTTTTAAACGGGGGGATTTAAGCCCAGCCTGAGGGGGGTTTAGGAGGAGACAGACAGACAGACAGACAGAGAGAGAGGATGGCGTGCAGACGGAGGGATCCTGCGGGGATGAACCAAACATCTGACTCTGTGTTCGGGGGACGACCGTGTGGTGGAGGGCCCCTGAAGAGCGGCCCCTCCAAGCGGCCCTCAGAAAGCAATCCAAAAAACTCAAAGAGCCAGACGACAATATCCTGCCCCACAGGAAGTGGTCTTATTGGGTTCCAGATCAGGGGGGGAGGAGGGTGGGGGGGGAGAGGGAAGGGGGAGTCGAGCGGAGCGAGAGGGAGAATCAACTTTCATCGTGATGTTTATTCGTCGGGGGGGAACACTGGCCGTCTTTGAGTGGCGACGGCCCGAGAGCGTGGACTGTACAATATGCAGAATAGACACAAATAAAGCGAGGGGAACCATTCGTACAGGGAGCGGGAAAGAGAAGCAGGAGTCAGGGTTGGTTACCCTCAGAGATTAGCCTCCACTGTTGCAATGCACTCTGGGAAATGTACCCAACGACGCCTGGGAGCGGGGGGTGTGAGTTTATCTGTGTATCGGTGCACAAGGCTGCTTTCGGTGGAAACGATGCAAATTACTATTTAGTCCTTTTTCTGATGGTACTCTGAGCGTCATCGCTGAGGGTCATGACGTTGTCGATAAGAAGGTAGCTTCTAGGGTATCTTGATATAGGATCCCTGTTGTGTGTGTCAGACTGTGGATGTTGGGGATCAAACCCAGAACCTTTCGAAAAAGCACACAGAACAACAAATACTATCAATGCTTTGTGACGATTGTTGCAATTGACGATGTCAAATGCAACAATCGCCAACGTCCCTTAATCCACCAATCAGGTGGTTTTGCATCGGAGGGGGAATGAACAAGGCTGTGAACTCTGACTAAACTCGGGGGACGGCGGGGGGGCCCTCTGAAGACCGGAGGCCCCTCGATGGTTGTTAACACAGAGACCTGACCGCCTTTATCCAGCCGATCCCGGTCACATCCGTCTGGCCCCCGCCGATCAATACCCAGCGATACACACACGGCGTAACGGATGATGTGCGCTAACCGCCACATGATGCACTGTAGCGGCCAGAGGAAGGAGAAGAGGTGAATTAAAGACATTCATAAATCCTCAAGGGCCCGCCATTATTTTGAAGTGACAACTTTTAATTTGAAAGTGACAAAACAAGACTAATTCCATAGAAAACGTTTGGGGAGAGCAGACAACGACAACGACAACGACGACGGACACTATTAGTGAAGGGGTCCCAAGATGGATGTCCGTCTCTCTCTCCCTCTCTCTCTCTCTCTCTGATTGTTCTGGGGCAGCACTGTTTGATACACAGCCCACCCCCCCCCCCCCCCCCACCCCTCCACACACACACACACACACACACAAACACAAACACATACACAGAGACACACAAACACACAAAGAGACAAACACACACACACCACTGAGTGATAGATGCATTGGGGTATTACATCACACACCATGGTGGTAACACACACACACACACACACACACACACACACACACACACACACACACACACACAAACACTCACACACATATACTCCTACACAGACACACACACAGACTCCTACACACACACACTGGATAAATAAAGCTGGTTGTTGACAGATGTGATGTGAGCTCTAAGCTGACAGAGAGAGGTACAGACAGCATGAAGAGAGAGAGCGAGGGAGATGCTGCTACATAGAAAGAGAGAGAGTGGGGGCGGGGGGGAAGAGCTCCTTAATGGGCGATCTAATGGGGTTATTATTGGATGGATAATCCCTGTGCCGGGTGGACGTTCACTCGCTGGAATCGATAAAAAGCCGTCTCCGGTTATTCACCGCCAGCCGGATTATTGGCCAACAACGGCACAAATAAATACCTAAATAAACCGAACGATAAATAAATACAAAATATATAAACTAATAGGTATATAAAAAATACAACACTGGATGGATTTAGTGGGCAGTGGAGCATAGGGACATGGACAAGCAACGTATAAACACACACACACACACACACACACACACACACACACAAATACACAAATACACAAGCACACGCACACACACATACAGAACAGACAGACACACAAACACACACGCACAGAACAGACACACATACAAATACACATACAGACACACACACTCACACACAAATAGAAAACATTAACAATACAAACAAGTGTACATGTACACACAAACACACATACACACACACACACACACCTTCCACCAGCTTCCACCAAGCCTTCCTAAACCAACGTTTTACCATTTCTATACTCTCTTTAAAACCAATCTCCCGTTTAAGAGAACAAGAACCTTATCTTTCCCTGTTTCCCAAACAAGCGGCAAAGCAGGGGACCAAACTGTAATCCGGGGGCCGGCTGCGCGGGGGGACCCGGCCATGCGTGTGAACCCACATTACGGCGGGCTACTGTAGTGCGTACGCGCCTGCTATCATTACCGCCACCGCCCCCTACGGACCCCGTCTGCGTGTCTCCTTATCGGGGCCGCGGGCCGCCGCCGCCGCCGCGCGCATTAGGATGCACGCGGCGCGGCGCGTGAATACCGCCGCTGTTTACACGGCAATTTCACTTAGCGGCCCGGGGCCCCGCAACGCTGTTTAGCTTTTTATCAAACAACGGCTAATAAATCATACGGCACTTCTGTGGTGTCAGCCTCCGAGACGCTTTGTATGGGGAGACGGGGGAGAGAGGGGGCAGGAGGGGGGGAGTGGGGGGGGTATTATTAGGGGGGAAGGGGGGGGGGGGGGGGGGGGGGGTTGAGAGGGAGAGAGAAGGTAGAGGGATGAGAGAGGAAGGCAAATAAGGATAGATTGAGGGGGAATGAGAGAGTAAGGGAGGGATGGGGGAGATGGGAGGGGGCGATGGGGGGAGGGATGAGAGGGAAAAGGGTGAGAGGGAATGCAGGGTAAGGAGATGAGAGGGTGAGGGAGGTGATGGGATAGACGAGGGAAGAGCAAAGGATACAGGGGTTAAGAGAGGGTGAGAGTGGGTGAGGAAATGTCAGACAAGAGGGGAAGGGAGAGAGAGCGAGAGGGGGAGAGTGGGTGGGATGGAGGGCACAAGAGATAGGAAGGGAGAGAATGTGAGAGAGAGGGTGAGGTAGAGAATGAGAGGGAGTGGGGAGGGGTTCAGAGAGAGGGTGGGAGGGGGGGGGTTAGATGAGAGAGAGAGGAAGGGAGTGAGTAAGTGAGAGAGCGAACAGGAGATGGAGAGAGTGAGGGGTGTTTTACGAGTGTGTTTGTGTGTGTGTGTGTGGGGGGGGGGGGGGGGGGGTGGTATGGGTGAGAGTGCCTCAGCCTCAGTCTTCTCATCTTGGGAGAAGATCTTCCAGAGCGATAAGGTTCTACTAATCCTTCTGATCAACTCACACCAGCCTTCTACAAGCGCCGGCTCCTCCAGCGGGCAGGGAGGGGCCTTCTAACACTCTACCACCATGATTATCTCACCCCCAACACCGGGAAGCCACACAGCGACTAGCCGGGCTTCACATCCACAACGCTAACGTCGCGCTGCAGCATTTGTTCGCATTCTTCTGGTTTACGTGGTGCTGTGGTAAAAGTCACACCCACATCATGCTAAGATGGGGTGCTAAGGCTTACAGTCACATCCATGTCATGCCAACAGTCCCATCCACATTCCTATATTGTAATACCTAAGAGTCACTTCTACATCATGCTAATGTGGAGCTCATGCTAACAATCACATCCACATTTTTCTCACGTAGTGCTACAGCTAAAAGTCAGATCCACCTTCCTAACTTAGTGCTGTAGCTAACAGACCCAATGACATCCAGCTAATGTAGCGCTGAGGCTATCAGTCACCTCCACATCGATAACAAAATGCTACGGCCAAAACTACGGCCAACAGTCAAGGATCTATCTAAGGATTAATAATACTAAGTTTCGATGTAGATTTCGACCTACATGGCAGTTTGTTTTAAATTCTTATCTGTGATTAGAATGTACGACAGTGTATCCCGGCACTAACAACAATGACGTCTCACTTATTTTAAATTAATTGGACTCAATTTAAAATAACCGTGGGATTATTTAATCTGAACGGCAATCTCAATGGAATGTAGATGCGTATCTTTAAGAAACAGTGCTAATCCCAATCTTACAGACGCCTCAGTCTTATTTTCCTTTTTCTTATATCATCATATGTTTCTAAAACTGTAAAAATCAGTCCCTGATAAAACACTACACATCTGTTTTTATATAATCAATAAAACAAACCTCATGGTTTACTCAACGTGTAACCATAGCAACACATCACAGAGATTTCAGGGTATTATGGGATAGAGGAGTTATTGGCACCTTCTGCAGCAAACCGAAGAATGGAAGCTAGAGGAGCGATCCTACTCTGAGAGCTCAACTAGTCTTATCTTTAAACGTCTTTCAGGGGGAAAGAGACATACTGGAGAGAGAGAGAGAGAGAGAGAGAGAGAGAGAGAGAGAGAGAGAGAGAGAGAGAGAGAGAGAGAGAGAGAGAGAGAGAGAGAGAGAGAGAGAGAGAGAGAGAGAGAGAGAGAGAGAGAGAGAGAGAGAGAGAGAGAGAGAGAGAGAGAGAGAGAGAGAGAGAGAGAGAGAGAGAGACTCTAGATGGAGAGAGAGAGAGAGAGACAAAGAGAATGAGAGAGAGAGAGAGAGAGAGAGAGAGAGAGAGAGAGAGAGAGAGAGAGAGAGAGAGAGAGAGAGAGAGAGAGAGAGAGACTCTAGATGGAGAGAGAGAGAGAGAGACAAAGAGAATGAGAGAGAGAGAGAGAGAGAGAGAGAGAGAGAGAGAGAGAGAGAGAGAGAGAGAGAGAGAGAGAGAGAGAGAGAGAGAGAGAGAGAGAGAGAGAGAGAGAGAGAGAGAGAGAGAGAGAGAGACTCTAGATGGAGAGAGAGAGAGAGAGACAAAGAGAATGAGAGAGAGAGAGAGAGAGAGAGAGAGAGAGAGAGAGAGAGAGAGAGAGAGAGAGAGAGAGAGAGCTATAGAGACAAAGAGAGAGAGAGTAGATGGAGAGAGGGAGAGAGAGAGATGGAGAGAGAGAGAGAGAGAGAGAGAGAGAGAGAGAGAGAGAGAGAGAGAGAGAGAGAGAGAGACTCTAGATGGAGAGAGAGAGAATGAGAGAGAGAGAGAGAGAGAGAGAGAGAGAGAGAGAGAGAGAGAGAGAGAGAGAGAGAGAGAGAGAGAGAGAGAGAGAGAGAGAGAGCTATAGAGACAAAGAGAGAGCGAGTAGATGGAGAGAGGGAGAGAGAGAGAGAGAAAGAGAGAGAGAGACATAGGGGACAGAGAGAGAGAGATAGTTGGGTAGGGTACATGAAACAAACATGGAGGAGCTAATATTGACACCCGTATGGCGCCTGTCGACTGCGCGGGCCAGATAAGTGATAGGCAAGCTAAACGCTGCAGATCTGATGCGTATCTCCGGGCGCCGGCGGCGTTAGCCACACTGCAGCTAATGCGTCACGGTGCGGAGCTTGTATCGTTGCAGGAAAACGCGTTGACACACCAGAGAACACGCAGCTGTACGGCACGGAGGTCTGCGGAGAAACAGGCTCACCACACAGAAAATGAGGCCAAACAGGTAGACAGTCGAAGACGACCACTGAGGGGTTAAGGGAGCCCTTATTGTACCACCACGGTGTTGATTATTGTCTACAAGCCGCTCAGCCTTCCAGCCTACTCAGTGGACCACTACCAAAATAGGGGCCCTTCAATTATAAAGATGTTTAGTAAACCAGCTTAACGTTTCAGAACTGTGCGAACACTACAAGGGACAAATAGGACAAATAATGAAGTCCACATTTAGAACAGTGTAGTGGCAAGGGGGTTTGACTCTGAACCTCAACAGGTTCTGTGATTAGTTGACTGGGTCCACCGTCTACCTTGAGCAGGATGGCCGGACCCCCACCTGCTCCTTATTGACCGGTATCTGAATGCACTGTGAGTCCTGCTGGTTCATGAACTTGAGGTGAAGTGGAGGCCTGACTCCAGGCGCGGCTCCTTACGGTGGACGCATCGGCTCTTCCCTTCAGACATGCTTGAGAATCAGGGGGAGGGGTCTGTCTATTGGTTGGTTAAATGGAAATTCGCCCCCCCCCCCCCCACACACACACACACACACATACATACACCCACCCACCCGCACACACACACAGCAGAGTGTGTGTTGGAGAGACAGTGTGGTCCAAAGACTGTACTTATCCCATTACTGCATTACTGGAGGGAGGGGAGGGGAGAGATAAGAGCATTTTTCTAAAGCTGAATGAGATGGTTGGGGGTAAGGGGGAGGGAGGGCGTAGGAGGGGGGGAGGGGGGGGAGGGAGGGAGGGAGGGAGGGAGGGAGGGAGGGAGGGAGGGAGAGAGGGCTTTGGTGCTGGAATCTCGTTCCAGATCTGCTCGTGCACGGGAAATGAAAACCCAATATCTGGGTAGAGTCAAAACCGCCGGGAGCAAGAGGGAAGGAGAGAGGGAGAGAGAGAGGGAGAGAAGGGGAGAGAGAGTGAGGGAGAGAAGGGGAGAGAGAAGGGGAGGGCAAGTCAGAGTGACATAGACTGAGAGGCAGAGCGAGAGCGAGAGTGTGTACAACATTTAAAAAAATAATATTCTGGATTCCATTCCAAATGGAATGGATGGAAGACAAAAAAAATAAAAATCTTAAACAAAGACAGGTTAACAGGAGGGACTGTGTTGCATCATGTGTAGTCATGGCGATCCCTTCCAAGAGCCCGGTAGGGGGGATGGGGGCGGAGTCACGGAGATAGGGGGGAGAAGGTCGGTGAGGTGATGGGCACTGAGGTCAGATTGACACTTGGAGCGATGAGACAGTTGGTGTGCCTGTGTGTGTGCATGTGTGTGTGTGAGTGGATGAGATGATCCTCTGTAAAGACCACCTCATGCCCCCCCACCCCCTCCCCCTCCAGGAAGCAGGAAGTTGTCAGACAGACCCTCACCCTTCAGATGTGGGAGGCAGCCCATTCCGCGTGGAGGATATCAATTATAGATAGAGGTTAGCACCGCCGCGGAGCGCTAGCGTGTCAGAGGGCTAACAGACAGCTGTAGACAGAGCTGTAGCACATGGTGTGTGTGTGTGTGTGTGTGTGTGTGTGTGTGTGTGTGTGTGTGTGTGTGTGTGTGTGTGTGTGTGTGTGTGTGTGTGTGTGTGTGTGTGTGTGTGTGTGTGCTTGTGTGTGTGGGTGTGTGTGTGTGTGGGGGTGTGTGTGTGTGCTTGTGTGTGTGGGGGTGTGTGTGTGTGTGTGTGGGGGTGTGTGTGTGTGTGTGTGGTGTTGTAGATGTGTGCTTTCTGATTGGACGACATCAGCTGATCTTATGTGTTGCAATAATAGTACGCTGATTTTATCGACATTTCATATAATAATGTTATCCAGTTGATGGAGAGGTTTTATTTTATTGAGAGTGTCACTTAGAGTTGATAGCATTTGCTTTGTTTTGATGAAATTCTACTGTTAACGTGTACTTCAGGACAGAATCCTGTGTTGTTTCCTCCGATAGATTCCCTTCACCAAGCCTCACACCTGCTCTTCACATTTTTTTCGTAATTTTTTTACATTTGATGAATAAACTCACATGCACGAGTTGTTCCTGGGTATCGAACTCGCGGCAGCAGCCCTCCCAGTGGCAGTTGGTCTCGTACACCAGGTCTGGCTCCTGCCGGCCTTCGTCCTTGTCCCCTTCCTCCTTTACCATCGTCATCCCCTCGGGGTGATCCTGAACACACACACACACACACACACACACACACACACACACACACACACACACACACACACACACACACACACACACACACACACACACACACACACACACACACACACACACACACATGCATAAGGATGGTGGTAGGGGTGCTGACGGTGTAGGGTTTAGTGGTGATGGTGGTGATGATGTCAGTGGTGGTGGTACTGATGGTTGTGGAGGTGACGGTGGGGTTGGGGGTGTTGAAGGTTGTAGTAGTGGTGGTGGTGGTGCTGGTGGTGCTGGTTTTAGTGGTGATGAGGGTGTGATTTAATTGGGCCTAAGTGGTGGTATGTTGGTGAAGTCGGGGTAGGTCTGGGAGCTGGGTAGGCTTTATTTGGTGGGGGGAGGGGTGGTAGTGGTGTGTTTTTTGGGGCCGCTGAATGTTCATCAATCATTTGTGTTTTCATCGACTTTTAAACACTTTAGTTCTATCACTGAAACACAAAGAAGGCATTCTTGTCTGCTCGAAGAGAACAAAGAAGTATTTAGTGTGTTGATTTTCCCTTGTTAACTGCGGCTGAGGATGTAGGTTGAAATAATAGCCTACACCCAATATATATTTCATAAATTACATTCAATTCCACCAGCAGACAAAAAGCCTTTGTTGTGTCTTTTTGTGTTCCATCAATGTGCCGGGCGACCATTTTAAAAGTGCCTCATGACATTACACGCTCACGCATTCACACATTCACGGTCTTTAAACAAATGGTGTGCAAATGTGTTTCTTAAGTTGAACGCAAACAAAATAATGAATTATTTCTTCTGTCTTTCCATCCAGGTTTTCCACAATAAAATCCCTCTCCAAAAAATAATCATGACGTCTCAGGCCCATAATTCCGAGTCGCCCAAATAAAAGTCCCCTCCACATCTGGCTTCGCTAATGAGCTCCAACCCCGAGGAACAACTAATGATTCAAATCAGCTGAGTGGGTAAGTAGAGGACACAGATGTAGCCGAAAAACAAGAATGAGCTTTTTTTTCTACTTCCACAACACAGGAAACGTCTGGCCACTGGTGAGAGGAGAGAGCGTATATATTTCAGTTTGTTTGTTGTTCTCCGGTCTCCGTTGATGTGTGTCAGTGTTCACCTGGATGCTGATGGCTCCCGGGCTTGGCAGATCCTCCTCAGGTTTCATCTTGGAGCGTTTGTGATGCATGGGGTCCCCGGTGCTGCTCACGGCCGACTCGCTTGTCGGTTTGGTCTGTCAAACACAGGAAGTAGACGTCCATTTTGAAAACTAGAATTGCGCACCGAGACCACATTCTCTCACGGTCACTCGCGTACGGTCTGACGGCATCGCAGATCGACGATCAGACGCAACCAACAACATGCCATTACCTGATTGGCCACATTAGCCACTTTTCATGGATTTTTCCTCATACTGTTAATTAAATGACATGTTCATTATGTGGCGCTTACAGATACATTCTGTGGAAATTGGTACTTGTTTGGTGATATTTCATATTTTATTTTTTGTAGTATCTCATACATTACTGCGCAGTAGAGCCTTGTCTTGTTGTGAGAATCAAATTGTCCAGAATAACTACTGTGCTTTTGATTAATAAGAACCCTGTGACTTTGTAATACACCGGCCTGTTGTTATAGTTTTGTAAATATCAATGATTGATAGCGGTGTGTCTAGTTCTTTTGTCTCGTGTCTTTTTCCTGAAGGCTTCTGTCAGATCGGACGGATCCATTAGTCGACTGTGTGCGTACAGAGACATCTGACTCAAATATATTCCACTCTCCTCTGCGCACAGCCAACGAGAGCAAGAGCGTCATCGAGCTACTAGCTTGTTAGCTACCCTGGTCATGCCGATTAGAGCTAACTCAATGAACCAATCAGTTAGCCACTGAGTGTGGGTATGGTGGGGCGGAGGGAGGTTTCCACGATTAAGAATCAGCAGAAAGAACGAATGATGGGACCGCCTAATTGTACTGTCTGTACAGGATGGATATTTCCTGGACCCCATGTGACCTTCAAACAAAATGGTTGCAATTTAGTGAAAATCACTGAATTGATTTGCCAATTTGATTCATTGATTTACCTTAATTGGATGAATTGGGTGTATGTTGACGTCTAAGATTACTGAAGGGATTCACTATCTCCTCTCCACACTCCAAAACCACTTGAGAAGCAGATTGTTGACGACACACTCTGGTTATTGGGTGTCACTAAGTTGTAACACAGATATTTGTACTGTATTTGTTTACGCCCAAATCCCAAATAACCCTCTCAGAGGCTGCACCAGATCCACAGCCCAAACTCCCACAGCAACCTCTTTTTTGTTACCCAGCCGGGGGTCAAGGGTCAAGTTTGGCGTGCACTATTTAAATAAAGCCCCATTTGGGCAACCGCCCCCCCCCCCGAAAAACCCAGACTCCCGGCAACCAAGAGGGACTACAGCCAATCAGGGCTGAATATTTATCGGAGGCGGCGGTGGCGGCGGCGGGCCGTGCGTGCGGTGCGGCCCGCCACCGGGCCACGGAGAGAGCGTCGCGGCGTTGGATCCATCCATCCACGTCAATAGCCCGCGCCCAGACAGCGTCGCTCCCTCGCTAGTGATTAATGGCGGCAGCGGAGGGATTCTATGCTAACAAGCCCCTTGTCGTTTGCTTTCCGCCGCGCCGCTGAAACCCCGTAGCACCGGCAGCTCGCGGTCCGCGGGAAGAGGGGAAAAACCCAGAGAGACGAGCGGCTAGCTAGGAACGAGGGAAGCTCCCAGGAGAGCCTTGGCGCGGAGGGGGGGGGGGGGGGGGGGGGGGGGTTCCCGCCGCAAACGCTAACCGCAGTTAGCGGCAGAACCCCCTTTCCCCCGCCCTTCCCCAGCGCCATGTCTGCCGGCGTGCGGAGCCCGCTATCTATCAACGGTGATGATGAATCGCGTGGCGCGCCGGCTCGTGGCTAGCAGCTAGCGGGCGCTCACCTGCGGCGAGTCACTGGAGACCGGCAGCCGCTCGCTGGCGGTGAGGCCGGGGGGCGGGACCACGGTGATGGGCCGCTGGGTGGCGAAGGCGGGCGTGGGGTGGATGAGGGGGGGGCTGTGGCCGAACGGCGAGCCCACCAGCCCCGGCTGGCGGCCGATAAGACCCTGGTGCATCTGGAGGGCCACGGGGGTGGAGGGGTAGGCGAAGCTCAGCGCCGGGCTGGGGGGAGGAGAAGGAGGAGGAGGAGGAGGAGGAGGGAGGAGGAGGAGGAGGAGGAGGAGGAGGGAGGAGGAGGAGGAGGAGGTGGAAGAGGAGGAGGAGGAGGAGGAGGAGGAGGAGGAGGGAGGAGGAGGAGGAGGAGGAGAGGCAGGAGGAGGAGGGAGGAGGAGGAGGAGAGGGAAGAGGAGGAGAGGGAGGAGGAGGAGGAGGAGGAGGAGGTGGAAGAGGAGGAGGAGGAGGAGGAGGAGGAGGAGGAGGAGGAGGAGAGGCAGGAGGAGGAGGGAGGAGGAGGAGGAGAGGGAAGAGGAGGAGAGGGAGGAGGAGGAGGAGGAGGAGGAGGAGGAGGAGGGAGGAGGAGGAGAGGCAGGAGGAGGAGGGAGGAGGAGGAGGAGAGGGAAGAGGAGGAGGAGGGAGGAGGAGGACGACGAGGAGGAGGAGAGAGAGGAGGAGGGAGAGGAAGAGGAGCAGGAGGAGGAGAGAGAGGAGGAGGGAGAGGAAGAGGAGGAGGAGAGAGAGAGGACATGGTGGATCAAAACACAGCTCAGAAGGATAAGACACAAGGAGACGCCACGACAGTCAGGACATGGGTTGGAAGTTGTGTTGGTGTAGCGATGCAGAGGCAGGGGTGGGGGGTTAGAGGTGGGAGCTAGACTTTTTCCCGCCACCCCGGGGACAATCAGACAGGAAGTGCCATGGTGATGAATAATCACACAGGAAGGACCGTGGTAATGCTGCAGCTAGGGCGTTTAGTACAGGAGGCTCTAAGATTCACACTCGTTCACTAAGTGTGAATTATCATGCTGTTCTGTCTGGGGCTCTGTGACATTTATTTACTGGCTAAATGATAACAAAGATTAGAAGGAGAGTGTGCAACATGGTGGATAATGTGTAGACGTCTCAATCCGTCCTTGAAATGCGTGTTCTTGCCGGGTGTGAGTGCTCGTGAATGATGCTGAAGCGCCTTCCCCAAGAGGCGGGGGTGTTTAAACTGTGGTCTGAGGCTGGTCTGAGGAGGGACGGACCCCTCACGGGCCCTCGGGGGCCCTGGGGTGGACCACAGGGGGGGGTGGACCACAGGGGAGGTGAACCACAGGGGAGGTGAACCACAGGTGAAGCACCAGGTAAACACGGCTCACTGCGGCTGGAACCCAGCAGCCCAAGGCCAGGCTCCACTCATCGTTTCAGGTGGCCGCCATACTGAATCCATGTTTATTAAACTTAGGCCCAATCCCTGTTTCTACCCCTTACCCCTTCCCCTTACCCCTCCCCCTTGTTTTGAAGGGGTAAGGGGAAGGGGGGAGGGGTAAGGGGAAGGGGTAAGGGGTAGAAATGGGATTGGGCCTTAACCTAGCTTTAACCTTGCACTCCTCCTGGATAAAGACTGTCAACTACTTTCAAGCTGATTTACAAAGCCCAACCAAGCTTTAGATTAACCAACTACACAAACTGTATAGGTGATATAAACAGGCTTCAACTAGTTTCAACCCGATTCAGGAAGCTTATTTTTATCCAAACCGTAACCTTTGAAGACAACAAGACAAAAGACCATCGGCCCCTAGCCCGATGGTGTATTACTGTAATTATAAATGACACGTACAGCTCTGTGTGAGTGGAGACCAGGGAAGCATTCATCGTAGCGGCGTCCCAGACGCCCCGATCTCCCAACACTCATACGTCTGGGGCGCTTATTAAAGGGACCAACGGAAATCAATGACCCGGGACGCGTCTGGGGGCCCGGGGCCCCTGTCATATCGCTCATCCCTGTGTTGGTCGGAGCCATTTGGAGGCTGTCACCGCGACAACGGACCAGAGCGCCGGGTGATCGATCAGCCTCTCCACACAGATCGCTGATCAATGGATGTACAGGGAGGGGGGCCGGTGGGGGATGCTGCCTCTCTCTCTCTCTCTCTCTCTCTCTCTCTCTCTCTCTCTCTCTCTCTCTCTCTCTCTCTCTCTCTCTCTCTCTCTCTCTCTCCTCAACCCCTCTCTCTCTCTCTCTCTCTCTCTCTCTCTCTCTCTCTCTCTCTCTCTCTCTCTCTCTCTCTCTCTCTCTCTCTCTAGGGGAATGGTGGGTGGGGGTCGTGATGGGTCCCAAGGGGGAGGGGATGTGGGAGGGGAGG
>NC_044070.1:9627569-9630069 GCF_902167405.1 Gadus morhua
TATTTACTCTTAAATAACTCATTAGCATAAGTCCCGGCAGCGTGTAGGGCTGGGCCCACCGAATGTCGACAATAGCTCATTTAAATCATGTCAAACTGTGTGGTCAAAACTGTTGGTTTGGGCTATATTTAGAGACCATAATAGGTGTGTAAGCCACGCTGTCTGTGGGCGTTAAATGCCAAAGTTAGCGGTTTTAATCCCACTGGGGATTCATCCATATATACCGTAGGTACTCTGTGTTGGGGGGCTGTTTTGAACAAAAGCGTTTTGTGCGGTTCTAATGATGGAGTCCCGTATGCAAATGAGGGCGCACAGACCTACCGTTTCCTTCACAAGTTTGAAACCGACTTATCGGAATTGTGGACTTCAAAACTAAAATGTGTGTGTGCCTGTGTGTGTGGTATTAAAAAAAATAAAAAAGGGACAGGAAGAATGCTACAGAAGATTGAACCCAAGAGCCCTCAATGTGTGTGTCTGTGCATCTCATAACAAGTTTGGTTGTCAGAGCAACTATCTCAATGTTAAGACCAAGCGATAATAGGAGACCAGGATGTCTGCCAGTCTAACTTTTAAAACATGATCGAAGATGGCCACCCGGTTAACATGGAAGATATCAGTGAAAACTTCTACAAATTTAATTTAGATTCCTTTGTATGTCTGGTGTATGCGAAGAAATGTACTTTGACAAGGTTAACATTCAAGATCTGAGACACGATCCAAGATGGCCACCAAGCTAGCATTCAAGACTACATCCAATAAGTCTACCAAGCTAGCATTCAAGACTACATCCAATACGTCTACCAAGCTAGCATTCAAGACTAGATCCAAGATGGCCACCAGGTTAGCATTAAAGACGGGCTCCAGGCTGACTCACTCTCCATGGCCTGCAGGTACTCCATGTGCAGGGCCGTGTTCCCCGCCCCCGCGGCCGCCATGGAGGGCAGGAGGTCGGCCGCGTAGGGGCTCCGGTGGCCCGCCAGCAGCGCCATCTGGTGGTAGTACTCCGCCGTGGACAGACCTGCGTGAGGAGCTGTGGGGGAGTAGCAGGAGGAGCAGGGGGAGGAGGAGATTACAAGGAGCAAGGGAAAGCAGCGAAGCAGAGAGGGAGACAAGAGTCAAGATGGAGTATGTACATGGAGAGGGAGAGGGAAGAAGAAGAAGACAAATAAATAATTAGCTTGGTGGAGCAGACAGCACCTGCACTAGGTTTTCCAGAGCAGCTCTTCATTTACTTCAGATGCTAATCAGCACGGCGTTAATGAGCGCATTAGCTATACAATCAAGCCACGGGGAACAGGTGCAGCGGGCGGTTCACCTGAAGTGCAGGGCCCACATGGGACTAGCTTGCATGCTAACGCAGAGATCACACACAAGTACACACGCTATCTGTTAGCGCTCCGCTAATTTGTTTTTGGTTCCGTTTTGAAGCATTATTCCTTAAACAGCACTTTGTTTATCTTTCGTACGCCTGGGTTCTTCTTGTCAGTTTGGGGGGCCAGTATAGTGCACTGCAGTAGTCCATGGGGTGTTTGAATCCCAGCTGAAAGGTACTGTGTTCGATCCCCAGTGTCCACAGCCCAGTATGCAGGCATCCTAGAGCAGGATGCCACCTAACCCCTACCTGCCCCTTAATACCCTCTCTGAACCCACTGTAAGTGGCTCTGGATAAAGGGGTCTGGTATAGCCTCATGGGAAAAAGTAAAATAGTTTGGAACCTGTGAATGCGCATGTGCATGCGTGTGGTATGAGCGTATACACAGATGGCCATCTATGGGCATGCAGACGCGCAGGCAAAGCGACAGAGATGAGCGATATGGCAGTCTGCTGGGTCTGTCTCCTCAGCTCCTTCTTAGACTCTATGGAAATTTATGTTATTCTAAAACAAAGAAACTAAATCTGCCCAGATAGAAACAAAGGCTCCCACAACCCCCCACACATCTCTGTCTCTCTGTGTCTGTTTCTCTCTCTCTCTCCCTCCACCGCTTCCTCACTCCTCTCTTCCTCCCCATCTCTCTCTGTCTCACCCTTTCCCCCCCCCCCATCTCCATCCCCATCAGCCTCTCTGTCTCCCACTCTCCCCCCAATCTCTCCCCCATATCTCCCATCATCTTCCTCCCTCTCCATCGTTCTCTTGTTCTCTCACCCTCCATCGCTCTCTCTCTCTCTCTCTCTCTCTCTCTCTCTCTCTCTCCCTACCTCTCTCCCTCTCCCCCTTACCCCTCCCCCTACCAGTCCTCTCTAACTCCTTCCCCGTGTAGTTATAGAAATCTGTAAGTCCTCAGGAGCTCGGCGTTCCAAAATAAACATCCATCGGTGGGCTTCCGTATGCAAATGAGCGAGGAAAGGCGGGAAAGAATAGAACCCTAGCGCCGTGGTAAGGAATTGGATGCCGAATCCAGAATCTGTTTAGACCCGCAAAGTGATGTGGATTATTCACGTCTTTTCTTCCCTAATTTAAGAAAAAAAAGGGCAAAGAAAAGGAAATAAAGGCAAGCATACA
>NC_044070.1:9635069-9637769 GCF_902167405.1 Gadus morhua
GATTGGGGATTGAACCCAGTGCCTTTTGGTTGGGAGGGAGTGGAGGGAGAGACAGAGAGAAATGAGATATGAAGTGAGAGTGATGGAGAGTGTGTACCAGAGGTAAATAGGTGAAGAAATATATTCCAGGTTCAGAGAAGGGTTTCCAGCAAAACCAAAAGTGTCAATCTTGATCAATAATTAATTACGATGCCAGGGGATGAAATATGTTTAGATAAAACATGTATTTTTGTCAATCCATTGATACAAGGCTGAAACACAGACAGCGAAACCACTGGGGCCATTTTAAATATAACTGACTTCTAACTAATAAACTATTGATGCTGAATACACCTTGGATTACTTAATGAATAATTATATTGGAGACTAGAAGTCGATTTAAACAGCTATAATAGAAAATGAGGCCTTTAACATTACCTTTACTCTAGAGAGTCATTTACATTTACATTTAGGGCATTTAGCAGATGCCCAAAGCAAATTAAAGTAAGCACATTTGTCAGAAGAAAGAGAAAAAACGATATATCGCTGTCTGTACAGTAAAGATGTTCAAAGAAACAAGTGCCAAGCACCTTAAATTGCTAGGTTAACCCATTCCCTGTATACAACAAAGATAGCTAGGATAAAATCCTTCACAATGCTAAGTTCTCTTTTTTTTAGGTGCCAGGACGTCATACAACATACAACATAGTCCGATCTACTTCATTAGAAAAAACCCAGATGTTCGATTAAGGAAACATGATAGAACTTTTACTTTGAAAACCTGTTGAGTTTTCTTATGAAGAAGGCAGGAGGACCAACTGAATAGAGAAGAGGAGGAGGAGGAGGAGGAGGAGGAGGAGGAGGAGGAGGAGGAGGAGGAGGGGGGAGGAGGAGGAGGAGGAGGAGGAGGTGAAGACCAAGATTGAATCAGGAAGGGGGGGTCAATGGAGGGAGGAAAGGAGGTGAGAGGAGACGGGTGAAGTGAGGAGGTGCAAGGGGGAGATCTCGGGGGAGGCCCCAGCAGGTGTGAGAGGATTTGAGGAGGAAAGGGAGGAGACAAATGGCGGGAGTAGAGAAGAGTGTGTTGAGCACAAGAGAGAGAGAGAGAGAGTGGTAGAGAGAGAACAAGAGCATAGGAATGAATGACAGAGGGAGGACAAGTGAATTTGAGATGAAAGCGAGGCAGCCTCACTCTCCCCCTCTCTCCTTCTCTCTCTCTCTCTCTCTCTCTCTCTCTCTCTCTCTCTCTCTCTCTCTCTCTCTCTCTCTCTCTCTCGCGCTGTCTCTCTCCCTCTCTCTCTCCAACTCTTTACACCTGCCAGGAAGGATCCAACATGGTGAGATGGAGGAAGTGATCTGACAGTGGGTAGTGTGTGTACATGCACATTCACTCCCAGGCTGGGGCAGTGTGCATGTGTGTGTCTGTGTGTAAGTGTGCATGTGCACTATAAGTTTGTTAGTGTGTGTGTGTGTGTGTGTGTGTGTGTGTGTGTGTGTGTGTGTGTGTGTGTGTGTGTGTGTGTGTGTGTGTGTGTGTGTGTGTGTGTGTGTGTGTGTGTGTGTGTGTGTGTGTGTGTGTGTGTGTGTGTTTGTGAGAGTTACATCTGATTTCAGATCAACATCGGAGCATCAACCCCCCTCCCCCCGGCTGCCTGGTTCCAACCGGCCATAACCGGGTCACGGTATCAGACCAAAAAACATCAGAAATAAGACAGACATTCCCATTGGCCGTCAAAGTAGACCGGAACATACCCCAAACCCCAGACATATGGAAGGCATTTCCTCTCACGCCCAACCACCGCCTTACTGGCCAGAACCGGTTCCAGATCTCTTATGTTTACACAGTGGTTGTGAGTGGGGACAGAGTCCATCTTTGGTCCAATATAAATAAGGTCCCCATAATGAAAGCTAGTGTGTGTGTGTGTGTGTGTGTGTGTGTGTGTGTGTGTGTGTGTGTGTGTGTGGGCGTGGGTGTGGGTGTGGGTTTGGGTGTGTATGTATGTGAGTGTGTGTTCTGTCAACATTGGATCTGGAATCTGATATGTATTGGTTTGTTTGGGATTTTGGCTCTCGAACCATCAACAGAAAAAAACAACGCCAGCGGTAGTGTGGCGAGGACTGATGACATCACATCTGTAGGCTATCATTTTGGTGTTGGTTATGGTGTGCTGTGGCAGTGGGTTTGCTAGCACACACACACAGACACACACACACACACACACACACACACACACACACACACACACACACACACACACACACACACACACACACACACACAAACCCTGGGATCCCCTGAAGCATGGGGCTGGTGGTGAACCATTGCATGTATCACTATCATTACTGTACCTGCTATACATAGTCGTGTGCCATGTGATTCTTATAAAGTCATTTATGGAGGGTTGGAATAAAAAAAACAAAAAACATATTCTTAAAATAAGAATACGAAAAATTATAACATCAACCCCAACACAAATACCGTAGACCAGAACTTCTTGGTTTTAAAGAAAGAAAAGGCGGGTACGTATCAAGGTTGGTTTTCTGTGGCCGTTTATGTTTGGGAATTTGGGAAGGTAAACCCTCCCTTGTGTCCAAGGAGACAGAAGAAGTAGCTGGTACCCCCGGTGGATACAGACTCGTATCCCTCGCTCTGTTCTCTCCCCCCCCCCCCACCCCGTCTCCCCCCTCCAGGCCACTAGGGGCAGCCTCAGATCACTAACA
>NC_044070.1:9731293-9841293 GCF_902167405.1 Gadus morhua
CCTTCTGATGACCACTCCACATAGCAGGAGGACTCAAGTTCGCCCTCCGGACCGGTCACGCCACCTTCATGGGGTGTTGGTTCATATTCCAGATGTCCGTTCAGCCCTCCACTGAAGCCAGGCAGGGGGGAGTGGCCATGATGGGGTGTCTGAGACGTTTGCTCTGTGAGGAGAAAGCGTGTGACTTGGGATGGGTTTGATGACCTGGGGTAGGGTGGATGGATATGATGAGGTGGACGTGATAGTCGTGAGTGGTTGGATGGGTGTGATTGGTTGGTTGGATTGGTGTGATTGGTTGGATGAGGTGTAATTGGTTGGATGGCTGTGATGGGTGGGGTTTCTGGGATGCAGTGTGATGGGGTGGATCATGTGATGGTATGGGCTTCATGGGTGGGGGCTGCAGACCAGCGGGTCGTAGGTGATCCATGGGCCATTGTTCCCGGGCCTCTCCCAGGTCGTCAGAAGCTGATCAGGGCTCTGTCAGTGCCGGGATACGGTCTGGGCTGATGTCACCGGGTCACATATGGTCGTCCCTTCGCCTCGATTACTCATCCTGAGGCTTCTCTCTCCCTCTCTAGTCTCCCTCTCCTCTTCTCCCTTCTCTCCAGTTTCTGTTCTTTCCATTCTTCTACTCTCTGCTCTCCCATTTGTCTCTGGGTCTTCTCTTTCTTTCATTCTTTTCTTACACTTCTCTCTCTCTCTCTCGCCTCTCTTCACTCTCTCGTTCTTCATTCTCTCTCTCCTTCCTCTCCTCTACTCTTGCACCTCTGTCCTGTCTCACTTCTACTTCAAGTAAACACAAAAAACAAACCCACTAACATGCATACTTACCCCAGACACACACACACACACACACACACACACACACACACACACACACACACACACACACACACCACACACACACACACACACACGCACACCAACACACACACTTCCCCAAACTCACAAACAGCCCTGTTAATCCCCTGTGCAGAGAGATGGATGGCTGGGTGGGACACCACAGGTGCTGTTCCACTTGTGATTCTCCAACAGAGCTCTCAGACGACCCCTCCCCTGTCCCCCCCCTTACTCCCCCCATCCCCACTCTTGTCTCTTGCAATTAGCAAAGTCCTTTGGAGTCTCAGAATAACAAGACAGATCGAATACGCCTACTAGATTAACTTCCCTTCGGGTCTCACTTTGCATCCAAGAAAATCAAGTCATCTATTTTTCTGTATGTTTGTACGTGCTGTGTATATGATGCAGATGACCGCCGCTAGATGGTGTTATGTCTATTTAAATTACATTTCGACCTCAACTTTATAGAGTAACGTATCGAACGGCTGAGCAGCTGGCTCTGCCTGGGCACTACCGCCACCTGGTGGTTGAACAGATTACTCACATTAGAAGGCGTTGTTTCGTCTTTAGTGGCCTGAAGATTACAAATGAGACAAATGCAAAATACAGACGCACCTACCCCCTTTCAAGCATTTGAGCAAGTGTGTCTGTTTTTGCTTTTGTCTTACTTATTCATCTACTACCATTTGAACTTTGTTTTTATTGCTTACATTTTCGAAATAAAGACAATCAATCAATTAATCAATCAATCAAGATGCTCCCTTTGAGTTTATAAACGTTATTTGATACAATTTAAGCATATTTCTGCGCTGTCTGAGCTTGGGTCTCTATTCTTGAAGTTGATACGGTAAAAGCCCAGTAACTCAGCTCAGTGGTTCCTTATTTATTGCCTTTAGAGGCAAGAAGCAGACATATCTTTTACTTGTATGGATGATTACGTGATGGATTTATCCTTGAAAACTGGTTAAAGTTTGTATTTTTTTATTAGGTTGTCTCTATAAAACATTGTTTGTGCAATTCAGTTTTTCTGTGCCATATTGACTCCCATACTTAGCGGGAGGCCAAGCTACGTTAATTTAACTGTGATCTAATAACTGATGACTGGAGTAGCAACCAGAGTTAACGGTCCACATTTATAATGTAACGTGTCTGCAGGGGTGAGATGCTCGCAGCAAGGCACGTCTGGTGGGTGAGAGAAGCGGTTGTTGTTGTTGTCGAACAAAGGTGACAGCTTCCTTTCGTGAGAGCAGGAGTACATATAGGATGGAAGGTAATGGCTCTGTGGTCTCGTCTGCAGTCGAGAACCACCTCAGCTTTCTCATCAACACGCTATTTGTTTCTACAAATTAATCTGTTCCGAGAGACACTGAGTTCTTTCAGGTATACATATAGATATATGCTATATAAATATCTTTCCATTTCAATTTCATATTCTTTATAAGAGGAAAGAGATCACAATAAATATTTTGATAGGAGCACACACAAACACTGTCTTTCACATCTCTCTCTCACACACCCGCTCACATGCAATCAAACACACACACTCTGCATGCCATCTTTCTCAAACACAAGCGCACACACACACACACACACACACACACACACACAAAAAAAAGGTCTCCAGCAACCAGGAGTTCAGATAAAACAACAAACAAACAAACAACATATTTAAATACCATTATCATATTTCTCTCAAACACCAACCCCATGGCAGCAGAAGAGATTCACCATCCACGCGCCTCGCCTGGAACACAAATGGCTCTCACACATACACATTACTCCGGGCCTGTTCCAGAGAAACGCAACTGCAGAGCCTGCACTGGGTTTGAAATGTTAATGCAATGTTAACATTTCGAACCCAGCGCCTCCTTCTTGTTTTCGAGAAACAAACAAACAAGCAGAACGACAGCACCACACCAAGCTCAGTCTCAGACGGTCCAAGTGGGTTTTTGTCTGAATTCAGAATCGACCATTTGACTAGCTGATGCTAAAGTCTCGGAAAGGCGAGCCACGCTAGGTAGTGCCATAAAATATATATGGTTCAAGCCTCTTTAACCTCTAGGCTGAGACACCCAGCCACCCACCCTTATTCACTGTTTATATGTAATCATCCCAGGGAGGTTCAAACAATCAATGCATTCAAGGGACTTTGAGGTAAACTACACAGGTCAGATTCAGAGTCAAGCGCAGGATAGCTGGGAACAGAGGAGTGGTGCAATGTTTCCATGTATTTAGTATGACTTACAGCACAACTTTTCGTTTCAGGTGAATACTGAAAGATAAAAGACCAGCTGTGTATGCTTCCTGTGTTGCAATCCTGAAGGTGCTTGTGTTTTAGTTAATTCAAATCGAGACATACACGCTCTTTCAGTCTCTCTCCCTAACACACGCATACACATCTCTCTCTCTCACACTCGCCTTTTCCCTCTCTCTCTCTCTCTCTCTCTCTCTCTCTCTCTCTCTCTCTCTCTCTCTCTCTCTCTCTCTCTCTCTCTCTCTCTCTCTCTCTCTCTCTCTCTCTCTCTCTCTCTCTCTCTCTCTCTCTCTCTCTCTCTACCACACACACACTCTGTCTCTTCTTGCCACACGAAACTGCAGATTCATTCCTGTTCGGCCACTGAAGGGAACCATGAACCATCAACGCACCAACATCGTCGTTGTGTAGACAAATGTGTGCCAGGGTTCATCGACAGACAATATATAGACAGACAGACACGAAGCGTCGCAGACAGACTCGCTTTCACCACATGCTCCGGAGTGTGACCGCAAGATGTTCGTTGCGCCAGCACAGACCTGAGTGCTTCTCCACCTTCTCACGCTCCCCCTGCTCAAGAGTTCATTCATGGCCCCTTCTGCTCCGGCCCACTTCCTGTTCACTTTGCTGGTTCTGCCTCTCTATCTAATTGTAAAATCATAAACCATTTAAATACACAATAGACATACACATTTGCGTAGGCTATATTATAAACCAGAAATAATTGAGTACGATTCCCGTTTACAGGTCGATAGAATAGAATAGAAAACATTTCCTAACTTTTATTTATACTCAAAAGAAAAAACACATGTCCACATTATTTGTCTATTTACAGTAATGTACAGCTCAAATCAGAGTTGAAGGTTGAACGGGAGAGAGGTGCTCTACAAGGAGAGGGGGGGGCTCTACAAGGAGAGGGGGGGGGAGGGGGGGCTTTACAAGGAGAGGGGGGGGCTCTACAAGGAGAGGGGTGGGGGGGGGGTTTACAAGGAGAGGGGGGGCTCTACAAGGAGAGGGGGGCTCTACAAGGAGAGGGGGGGGATCTACAAGGAGAGGGGGGGGGGGCTCTACAAGGAGAGGGGTGGGGGCTCTACAAGGAGAGGGTGGGGGGGCTCTACAAGGAGAGGGGAGGCTCTACAAGGAGAGGGGGGGGGGCTCTACAAGGAGAGGGGGGGGGGGCTCTACAAGGAGAGGGGTGGGGGGGCTCTACAAGGAGGGGGGGGGGACTCTACAAGGAGAGGGTGGGGGGGCTCTACAAGGAGAAGGGGGGAGGGGCTCTACAAGGAGAAGGGGGGAGGGGCTCTACAAGGAGAGGGGGGGGGGCTCTACAAGGAGAAGGGGGGAGGGGCTCTACAAGGAGAGGGGGGGGGGCTCTACAAGGAGAAGGGGGGAGGGGCCCTACAAGGAGAAGGGGGGAGGGGCTCTACAGGTTGAGGGGAAGGGTCTACAAGGACAGGGGAGGGGGGGGCTCTACAAGGAGAGAGCGGCGGTGGTCTCCGTGTCGGACATCACAGACGGTCGCTTGGCAACCGACGTCATCTTCCCATGCCCTGGGCCCAGTCGCCCCGCGCACGACTTCAGCACCCCGAGCAGGTCCCTGCGGAAGCGCACGCCCACAAACACGTAGAGGAAGGGGTTGACGCAGGCGTGCATGTACGCCAGGCCCTTGGCCACCTGGCCGAACACGTCCATGCGCGTCGCCACGCCGCAGTCCGTGATGCTGCCGTTGCCGAACTGCGTCGCCCGCACGACCAGGTGGCCGTTGTACGGCAGCTGGGAGAGGACAAACACCGCCACCACCGCCAGGATGACGCGCAGCGCCTTGTGCTTGTGGAAGCTGCGCGACTGCAGCAGCGCCCGCAGGATGAGGGAGTAGCAGGCGGTCATGACCACCAGGGGCAGCAGGAAGCCCACGCAGATCTGCAGGGACAGGACCAGCACCTTGGTCTGGGTCTCGGTCCCGGGCAGCAGGTCACAGACCGTCACCCCCCCCGGGGTGTTCCTCACCTGGAACATGAGTCATGTACAGAACGGTATCCTGGTCAATATCCCGGTTAATGACCTGGTTAATAGCCCGGTTAATAGCCCGGTTAATAGCCCAGTTAATAGCCCGGTTAATAGCCCGGTTAATAGCCCGGTTAATAGCCCGGTTAATATCCTGGTTAATATCCTGGTTGATGGCCTGGTTGATGGCCTGGTTGATGGCCTGGTTGATAGCCTGGTTGATAGCCTGGTTGATAGCCTGGTTAATATCCTGGTTGATGGCCTGGTTCATGGCCTGGTTGATATCCTGGTTGATGGCCTGGTTGAAGGCCTGGTTGATAGCCTGGTTGATGGCCTGGTTGATGGCCTGCTTGATAGCCTGGTTGATGGCCTGGTTGATGGCCTGGTTGATGGCCTGGTTAATATCCTAGTTAATACCC
Organism: Gadus morhua; assembly: GCF_902167405.1. Taxonomy (NCBI): domain Eukaryota; kingdom Metazoa; phylum Chordata; class Actinopteri; order Gadiformes; family Gadidae; genus Gadus; species Gadus morhua. The sequence continues at coordinate 9,736,811 of NC_044070.1, forward strand.
TGGTTAATATCCTAGTTAATATCCTAGTTAGGTTCCATATCTGACGGCGGGGTTAGGGTATCCTAACCGTAGCCTAACCTGGCCCACGCTACAGCACCTCTCTGGGGGAGACTAAGGTGGCTGCACGCAACTACTGCACCGGAAGCAGCGCAGGAGCCGTGTGAACAAGGTGAGGGAGTGCGAGAGGGAGACTTACACGTAGTTTCCTGTTCTGCTACAGAGATTTCCATCCAGAAATGAAGCGAAACTCACGTCGAGAGTCACGAGACTTCAGAAGACCATTTGAACCAAATGTTTCTAATGTTGCCAGGCTACACAGGTTTGATTTTTAAATCTATTCACACATTTGTCTAAAGCTGTTGGTGTCCGGCCAGGACCTTTTTGCTGTCCCTCCCACTCCGCATGACCTCGCTGTACTAAGAACTCCAATACGATCAGCTGCAGCTCAACACCGTTGCTCCAAAATCCCTTCTGCAAGGGGAGCCTGACGAATTGTGGTACAAAGCGGACCGGTACCTTGGCGAACAGCACCTCGGGGACGGCCAGCAGGCAGGACAGCAGCCACACGCCCAGGCAGGCCACCCTGCTGTACAGCATCCTCCGCTCCCGCCGCAGGTTGTGGGCCCGGGTCACCTGCACGATGGCCACGTAGCGGTCCACGCTGATGCAGGCGAGCAGCAGCATGCTGCTGAAGAAGTTGAGCTTGTACACGACCACCACGGCCTTGCACAGCCCGGTGGCGTGTCTCCCGAACGCCCAGCCTTGCAGCGCGTTCACCGCCCAGAAGGGCAGCGTGGCGAGGAACAGCAGGTCGGCCACGGCCAGGTTCAGCAGGTACATGTCCGTCATGGTCTTCAGACGGTTGCGGATCCCCGTGTAGAGGAGCACCACGAGGAGGTTCCCCACCGTGCCCAGGATGAAGATGAGCAGGAACAGAGTGGGCTCGTAGCCGCGACTGAAGTCCCGCACCCAGCCCTTGCTGCAAATCATCGTGCCGAAGTCGTAGTCGTCAGGGTAACCGGAGCCCGTGTCCTGGGGAGAACCGGGAGAACGAGAGCCCGTGTTGAGATGGCGTGGTTTACATTGACTCCTTTATCAGCCCTTGATTCAGACAGGCGCCCAAGTGAGACTGAGAACAACCAAAGGATACAAACGTGCAACTTGGAGGAGCTAAGAGATGAATGCGTCAGGTGTCAACAGGCTCATTGGACACAACCTGTCAGACGGTACACATCCCTGCCCTGTCCCTCTTAACTTTAGTCCAACACAAACGCAACTCACAGAAGCGAAAAAGTTTATGGTTTTGCTGAGGTGGTTTTGTGTGCGTGTGTGTGTGTGTGTGTGTGTGTGTGTGTTTTTGCATGAGTGGTTCTATGTTCCTCTATTTTTATTTGTCTTAGCTTATGAGTATGATAACAATTCTGATATAATAATGTGTCTTGTTAGTCTTTAGTGGTCTTCTCCACTCAATTCTACACACTTGTGTTTTTGACTTTCTTTGTATTTTTTATTCTTTGTATCGTGGTTTGTGTGACAATGTGAAATTCTGTGAGTTTCTGTGTGCTTTTTGTGTGTGTGTGTGTGTGTGTGTGTGTGTGTGTGTGTGTGTGTGTGTGTGTGTGTGTGTGTGTGTGTGTGTGTGTGTGTGTGTGTGTGTGTGTGTGTGTGTGTGTGTGTGTGTGTGAAAATGTTTTCATACGGATGTGAGACAGAGATAACAAACACAATCTAGTGGTTTGCCAAGCACTAGCAGTTTGGCTCAGCACTAAAGGTTAGATTGGGGCCAGTAGATTAAGTGCAGTCAGAGACTGCAACAGCAACAGCTGAAGACTCCATTTTGGATCCGAGAAGCAACTGTTCCATATGGAGACCATAAAGGTCCCCTCTCTGTGTTGGGCTGTTTTCGACCTGTTTTCAGTGAATAAAGAGTGGCCCCCTTCTCCTTTCCCTGTCTCTGCTTCTCTGGGCTTAGCTACTGAACTTAGAAACTGAAATTCTGATGCACTTGGGACAGAGTGAGGACAGCTACAGACCATTATGTATTGTTTCTGAATGACTTTTATGAATATATACTGTTATTATCACTGCTATGTTGTTTGGTTGGTCAGTTGGTTGCATGACAAAAGCAGACAAATACAGACGTCTTATTGGATATAGACTATATATCTTCAGTGAATTTATAATCCACTGAGAGAGGATACAGAAAGCATTGTCAGAAAATATTGAGAGTGCAGCATGCACTACCAAACTATTTAGGGATAAAGAGTTTGGTTAACAGCCTCGTCTCACCCACACAAGCAGATCGTCTATTTAAAACCACTTCTGTACTGCACTACAGCACAAATACAACACTGTTTAACAAGTATCAATAAAAAATATTGTGCATTGTGTAAAATGCCTTTACATGGACTCCAATGCTGTATTTAAAATAATATTTGATTAAATATTTGTAAATATTTGATAATGTGATTATACTTATTTGTTGCAATAAGGATATAATAGTACTTGTTACTATTTGATTTATACCACTTATTCGATAGTAAACAATTTATTGATGCAAGAAACATTATTGGATGTGATAGTACCTTTTTGAGGGTGCAAAACTTATTTGTTGTAATAGTTCTTATTTGATGGCAGTACTTACATTTTCCATCTCGATGGTGAAAAAGGTTGTAGATTCGGTTTCCATTTTAACTGAGCAGGAGAAAGTATGCAAGTATTTAAAACATTCTCACAAAATCTAATCCATATATTCACTCTGTGACACCTCTTAAACCTCTTAAAAACTCAAAAGTGGTCTACTCTACACTTACCAAATTAACCAAAAAGTAGTCTACTCACCCGACCAGCGACCAAATAACGTTTGTGTTGTTCAGCTCTGGTTTCGGCGAATGGCAGGTTGTGACAGAACCTCATCCTCTCCTGTATTTATGGTTTCCCTGTAACCACAGTGCTACGTGTAGTAGAGCATCTTCTAGTGTCATGCCCTCTCCATGTCTCTGCTAAGACTTGCATCACAGGAAACCGTGACCAAAACACAGCTGGCTTCACCCTTCACAGATCCACGAGCCCCTCTTTGCTTCACTATGGGTGGGGGGCGGCTGTATGCCATTGTAGTTGACGAAACATCTCTCTGACTAAAGCAAACTAAAGACACACTGACAGCAGAACACAAACAATGTGCCCGCACGGGTGCTCTGGGCGATTAAATGACGACTGCGCACACAGGTGGAGCACTTAGCACCACGGACGAGTGATGCCCGAAATCAGAAACCATCCCATTACACGCTTATTTTGCACACCGCTAGCCTCAGTAGTATAGATGGCGAGAGAGCTTTGTGTTTACGTTGACGTCGTGAGTGTTACTGCCTGAGTCCATACTCCCTTGCCAGGGTTTAGCTGAACGCCTCGTCGGTTGGAGTGGCAGGACCATTAGCGGACCTTATTGGAAATGTCATCTCCAAACACAGCTGTGGGTTGAGATCTCTAAAATACCGCTATTTGATGAAAGAACTCACTGCACTCTGTTGAATATATTGTCCTTCATGCCATCACTGGAATGCCATATAACACCCTCACCAAGCCTAGAAACTCAGTTAAGCCATAAAACACCATCTGCTATCACCAAATGCCATATACTGCCTACCCCAAGCCAAGATACAGTAAGAAGATTAGTACCTTGCAAAGGGCATTTAAATATTTAACGAGACAAGAAAACTTTAATGAGACATGAGCACCGTTAACAAGGCTGTAGAACCTTTAAAAATAGCTTTATAATATGTAAAAATGCTTTAGAACCTTTAATAAGGCATTAGAATCTGAAGGAAACATGAGATCCTTTAACAAGCATGGATATCTTTGACCAAATATGAAAACTTTTAACAATGCATTAGAATCTTTAATGAGGCATTGGAATCATAAACAGGACAAGACAATTTTGAACAAGGTATTAGAACCTTTAAGGGGGCATGAGAGTCTTTAACAAGGCGTAAGAACCTTTAAGGGGGCATGAGAGACTTTAACAAGGCGTTAGAACCTTTAAGGGGGCATGAGAGTCTTTACCAAGGCGAAAGAACCTTTAAGGGGGCATGAGAGTCTTTAACAAGGCGTTAGAACCTTTAAGGGGGCATGAGAGTCTTTAACAAGGCGTTAGAACCTTTAAGGGGGCATGAGAGTCTTTAACAAAGCGTTAGAACCTTTAAGGGGGCATGAGAGTCTTTAACAAGGCGTTAGAACCTTTAAGGGGGCATGAGAGTCTTTAACAAGGCATGAGAATCTTTAACGAGACATGACAACTTTTAATGAGACATGAGTCTTTAGCGAGGCTTTAGAATCTTCAATTAGGCAACAACGCATTTAAACCATGAATATGGCAAGGTGTTTTCCTCTCAGGTTGTGCTTTGGCGTCGCTCTGCTGTCAGGGCTTCGAGCTGCAAAAAATGGGGAGGATAGGCGATGATTTCCTGGTTGTGTTTCTCGGTTTGCTGTGTTTCGCATGGAGGCACTCCTGCACACCTGGAACCCCTGCAGCCCACTGAGAAAGAGGCCTCTCTCTCAGTTCTGCTCTCGCCTTGCATTGATGTCACAACACATCAAAGAGTAAGGTTGAGACTACTACAAGGACCCGTGTTGCTTTTCTGAAGATGTGTATATGCATATTATGAGTATGCTGGAGGTCAGCAGCTAATATATAATCAATTTACAACCAAAGACATGTTAAACAATTACTACTAATCTATTATTGTTTGGTAATTTGTATTATTGTGGTGGATCAAATATTTGATCCTGTCTGTAAATTGGTGCAGGTCTGGTGAACTTCGTTGTCCGTCTACTCTATCAGTAGTCACAGAAGTGTGTAGCAATAGCAATTAAAGTCTGGTTCAGTCTTTAACCAGACTGAACAGCAGTTCTGATTGCATTAGTACTCTGGTCGGAGGTGAGGTTTGGCAGGGTTAGAGAGAGAGAGAGAGAGAGAGAGAGAGAGAGAGAGAGAGAGAGAGAGAGAGAGAGAGAGAGAGAGAGAGAGAGAGAGAGAGAGAGAGAGAGAGAGAGAGAGAGAGAGAGAGAGAGAGAGAGAGAGAGAGAGAGAGATTTTGACAGTTGATCACACCAGGTTCATTCCTTTTCATTAGATAAGGTAAGAGATACAAAAAAAAAAAAAATGCAAAATCAAGGAATGATTATTCACTTGTTTGTGTCTTGCATGGTTTTATGGCAGTTAATTTTGGATTAGGGTCATCATGAACCTATTTAACATGTGTTGTGTTTCAAATATGCTCTCAAAGGATCCCAAAGGTTTATTATCATTATCATTACTTTAACCTTGTATGACAAATGATCTGCAAGAATAATTTGCACACAATAATGAAGTAAATAAATGGACAAAACACATCACTTAGTTGATTGAAATTATTTTCCTCCCCAATTTGGTTACAGCCTTGGTTAGCCTAGATTTCAGATGATACAAATAAATAAAACATCTAGGATGCATCACACTCCACAAGAGCATTACATCATCAGGTCAAATACCTCACTTTCGAATAAGATACATTTTTTTTGGGATAAAAATATCATATGCACTCCTAACTTCTAGGTAACGTTGAAGTTCAAACTTTCAGGATCACTATCGTTCCTTACGTCGATTTTTATAATGATATACAATGCAATATATGGAAGGGCATAAAATAAACATGTAAGAAATCAAAGTAAACATTTCATGGATACATCCAAATAGTAGCTGTAACACCACTGTTGAAAAAGCTCTCTAGATGGGCTCTATTATATGAAGCTAAACGTTTTGTACTGGAGTGTGTTATAGAAGAGATAGAATATGGGTTTTATTCGAAATGCAAATCTGATATCTGAACGCATTCGTTAGAGCAGTACAGGCAGTAATGCCACCCCCTAGTGGTGAGAGGGTGAACTATCCCCTCTCTACACCCTTACGACCTATCACGCAGACACATAAAACAGACAAAGGCCTCCTTCAAAAGGACGGAACGATCTGGATTAATATATGGATTACTAATCTAGAATCGTCCAGATTAAGACCAGGGAGAGGACAAAGGGAAGGGTTATTTGCATAGACCACTGATGGGGGCATGTGTACTTGTGGCGGGAATGGGAACTAAGAATGAATCTGGAACAAGGAGATTTATTCTAACCCAACACTAGGAGGAAGGATCTCAATCAGGGGATTGCCTGGTTTTCATTTCATTACTTCTACCAAATAGACCTAGTTAAAGCTAGCCTACGCCCAACCCAAACAAAACCCACGTGAGATTCTCTATACTGTAGCCTACAGAATTCTGGTAAAAGCGTGACAAAATAGAAATGATGTTGAGGATCACTCTCTCTTTTCATGTCATTGGGTCTGCGTGGCGAGGTGCTGGATCAAGTGGGGGCGTGTCTTTAAGACGTTCCGCGTGGTAAGGACATTTATCAAAGAAATATTGGTCCTCGCTCGCCTTCATCGTTTTCCGTTGTTGTACTACGTCGGTTGCGTAGGGGGAGGAACAGCATCTCATTCGTCTGACTCGTACCTTTACGACACACAGACAGAGACAAAGATGACCATGTACAACCTAGCGATCTTGCATGATATTAGCGTCATGCTAGCTAGGCTGTAGCAGTTTCCATGTCAGGTTCAGGTATGGCTGCATCTGATTGGCCTTCGTACCTCTGCAGTCGTTTCCTGATCTCTTTGATCTGCTCGTTCTTCTTGGTCAGGATCTCCTTCATGTTGCGGTAGGCGGCAGTCTGCTGGAACTTCTTGTCCAGCTCCTGAACACACAAACACACTGACAGTTTTAACAACGTACTAGCATTTATACTTACTTTATTAGTTTAATAATTTCCTAAATAAGATTTATCCTTCAAAAAATACAAAGATGTAGCATTTCTCCCATGTGTCTTTATACCAATCATTACACACTGGTAATGCTTGCCAATATGCACCATAATGCTAAACACACTGGCTATCAAAGTAGAGAGGTAAGGAATGATTTAACTGCACTATTGGCCAGGACACCGGGGTTGGCCGTAGCACCCATACTTTCAGGGGATATTGTGACCACAGGGACCTCAGTTTAAGATCTCATCCGACTCAGGGGGGGATTATTAGGGGTGAAACGTAAGTGGAGGAGGGTTAGCGTCTGGAGATTTGGGGATGGAGGATTAGGTTTAAAGATCGGGGTAGACAAGGTAAGGGAGTGGGGTGTAGGGTCAAGGCATAGACACGCATACATAGACACCACATTGATCTTTGGGTACGTTGACGTCCCCGCCGTATTGGAAAGGCTGGCAAGTTAAAGGGGGAGCTTTCCTGGATAAATAGCTATATAATCGTGACATTTCTCAACTGATGAACTCAATGAATCATATTTGTATTCATATTACAGCATGTCGTGTTAAAAATATTTTACATATTATCTATAATAACAAATTAATAGAATACAATTCTGCTCGGTCTACATAGATCGTATATTGAGCAGAATTGGCGTATACGTTCATCATAATGCCATCCCGGCGTCTATGAACATATGTTAATGGGGCAGAGGCTGAAAGGTCTGGGATAAAGGGTCAGTGGGGTTGAAGGGTCATTGGGGTTGAAGGGTCAGTGGGGCTGACGGGTCAGGTAGCGGGGGTCGGTGGTCAGACCTTCTCGGCCATGGCAAGCTGCTCCTGGACACGCAGCAGGTCGTGTTTGGCCGACACCAGGTTCTGCTGCAGGTCCTTCTGAGAGGCGGCGTTCACGTTGAGCGTGCGCTCGTAGTCCTCCTTCAGGGCCGCCACCGTGCTCTCCAGGCTGCTCAGATCCTGTTCCCGCGTCGCCCCCTGGTGGCAGGGAGGGGAACACGGCTGGTTATGTTTATGGTTATTTATTTTCCGTCTCAAGCAGGGCATGGGCCTTGTTAACCTGGCGGCCATCTTGGTGCTAAACGTTAAAGTAAAATTCAATCTTAAAAACACACAAACAAAAATAAAAGCTGGTCAATCAACTAGCGATGGCTTATACCATCGCAAAAACATTGTAGAAGATAGCATGTAAAGAAAACAAAGGAGAGAAACCGTTTTGAAAAGCAGGAAATGTAAACCATGGAGGGAGGGAGGAGGCAGGACTGAGAGGAGGAGGGGGGGGACAGGGACAGGGCAGGAGGACGGGTACCTGCTGGTCTCCCTGGACCTTCTGCAGGTCTTTCAGAGCTCGCTCGGCCCTCGTCTTCTCATCCAACACATTCATGGCCTGGAACACACAACGCACAGCACTGAATTATCATCAAAGCAGTAACACTAGGAGTGTATTCTAACTTTAATTGGGTACACGGGGATATTACAGTGGAGGGAGTGGCTAAAAGTACTAAAAGTTGGGACCCCAGAGTCTGCATTCTACCTGTCAGCATCCTGCAGCAGGATGCAGCCCCTACCCTATCCCCGGTCTAACAGCCCGCTGTCACTCGGCTCAATAGGTCTAATGCTAAAAGAACAAACAAACAAGGCGTGGACAGAGCGTGGATCCACCTGGGACTCCAGGTTCCGCAGTCTGGATTTCAGCTTCTCGTTTTCCTCCTGTAGTCTTGTGATCTCCTGGAGAGCGTGGTAGGAAGACAGGTGTTGCATTACGCTGCGTTGATATGATTTGGAATATGAAGGTGGACCAGATTCCGAGCCTGAGTTTGCGGGGGTCCGGGTTTACCTTGTTCAGAAGCTCTGACACACCCCCTTCGTTAAGAGGCACTAGCCTTGGTTTACTGCTCTCCTGGTTCACCTTGGGGATAAAAAACATGCAATAAGTCATGAATAAATACATAATAGGTTATTACGTTATATTTATTACAGTCAGCCCTTATAATGTAATGTCTTGTGTCCTATTGGAGGATTGGATTTGTCTCTTTGTATGTGATGTTTGCTTGCGTTTCTTCTTATTTTTGTGTATGTGTGTAAGTGCATGCGTCTGGGTGTGTCTGTGTGCATGTGTGTGTGGGCACGTGTGTGAGGGTGGGGTACACACCTTGTTAGTGGTTTTAAAGTCAGTCTTCTCAAACTCAGCAACCTTCTCGAGCAGCTCCCTGGAGAAAGAACAACGTGAGAACAAATTAGTCATTAAGGAGGACTCCCTCTTAAACCTGTCAGCAAGTTTTTCTAACTTTACAATGTACCATTTACATTATGTTTTTTGGGTTTGATGTTCTTTATAATGTCCTTTGGATAGAGAAATATAATGATGTGGGGTGGGGCAAGTCTGGCAAGGATGATTAAGTTATAAAAGGTTATTTGGGTAAAGGCTTAGGGTTAGATAGATTGAGTTACAGTTAATCCGGTGAAGGGTTGGTTGGGTAAAGGGTTTGATAAATTGGCATGGTTAGGTTAGGTTAAGGTTGGTTAAGTACGGCTAGATAGGGTTGGTTAGGTAACGCTACCTACCGTTACTTGGATAAAGTTTTACAGTTGGTTGACAGTTAGTTTGAGTTAGGAATGTAAGGCCAAATAGGGCTAAAGTTTGGGTTAGTTATGTTGAAGTAAATTGTTTAAGGTGTATAGAGAAGGAGTTAAGGTTAAGGAGAGTTATTTAAGGCATAGAAGTAGGATATAAGTAGCAACAATTCACCAACTGAATACAAAGTTGTACTCCAGGCCAGTGTGTTGAATAGGTTGAACTCCAAACAGTAAAATGTATATCTAGCTAGTTCTGTACGAAGGAACCTCATGAAGCGCCCTTCTGTGACCTCTCCCAACCCATGACTTCACCGCGGGGAGTCCCACGTACCCCCCGAGGGAGGAAACAACAAGGCAGCATCCATCCCACGCACAGTGACAGTTTGAAACTACGAACACGGGCCGACCCTTGTGGTGAAGGCAGCAGGTCCGGGTTGAGCTTTATGTGGTCCCAAAACGGTGCTCACCGCACGTAGCTCTGTGGTGAGGGGCGTACGCAGGGCCTCTGTGACAACACACCCACGGCAGCCCAGAGGTTCCGCAACCAAAGACACTTTCTCATAGCTACTGTTCTCAGGGTTATATGCAGCTGCCGCTACGCTCAAGTAAGGAGGACAGGGCGGGAAGGAGGGTGAGGAGGGCGGGGGGGGGGGGGGGGGGGGGGGGGCTGGAGATGGAGGAGAAGAGTGTGGACGAGGAGGAGAAGGAGGAGAAGGGTACGGACGAGGAGGAGGAAGAGGAGGAGGAGGAGGAGGAGGAGGACAGGTAAGTGGGGGAGGAGGAGGAAGAAGAGGGGTAGGTAGGGAAGGAGGAGGAAAAGGGTGCAGGGAGGAGGTGAGGGTCTGCACGGAGGAGGTGGGTAAGGAGGTGGGGGAGGCTGGAGAGGAGAAGATGGTAGGGGAGTTTGAGGATCAGAACTAGGCCTGTTCACAATGTTCTTTGTTGCACTACCTCATCTGCTTCGCTCCAGTTGGTTTCAGGGGCAGATAATGGCGACCTCACCTACTGAACTAAAAACATCCACCTAGCTAGCTAGACAAAATCCCTCCAACTAGCCTGCGACAAACATCCCCCAAGGAAGCCATCAGAACATCTAGCATGCTTCATGCCGTTCACGCACTCCTCCTATTCTCCAGCTGTTAGTAACCTCCAGTTAGCAAGCAACATGCATCCAAATTCGATCCAAGCTCCCCACCTGTTCTCCAGTTCGGAGATGTCTGTCTGCAGCCGCAGGAAGAACTTGTCAGCCTGGGAGAAGAGCTGGCGGAGCAGCAGCACGTTAGTGTGGGCCGTGTTGATCAGCTCCGTTTCCACCTCCCCCCCCACCACCGCCTGCAGACCCTCCAGCATCTCCCGCACCTCATCCACCGTGAACGTCTCCTCCACCAGCCTGCAGTACACAATACACGCATGCACCCAATCCAACGCATCCGATATACACAGACATACAACATACATTCACAAACAGATAAGCAATACAGGCCAAATTGCCAGACACAAACACACACACACGCACACACACACAAGCAAGCACAAAACACAAACAGTCAATTATAGACACAGATAGAACACATGCATACATTACACATACATGACCTATTAGGTAACAGCACTGATTGAAACGATATAAACCCAATATATTGAGGATTATATCCATTGGCATTTGACCTATAAAGCACCTGCTGTCTTTGAGTTCTTCAAAACAAGTGTCGATGGTCTTCAGCCTCAGGACTCTCTTTGAACGGGCAAACCGCATGTAACTGATGACCTCATTCTGGTGGTGCTCATTAAACCCGAATTCAGCCTGCACAGGGAGAGAAACACAGTGACAATAACCACGTTGGAACTGTGCAGCTACAAGTGGCTCCAGCTGAACTTAGTGGGGCTCTCCTAGCGACAGGCTGCAGGCCCTGTTCAGATAAGCTGCATACACTACTTGAAGTGTGGACTATGTCAACTGTTGAGATTTAAGGTTAGAGGATTAGCGACATGATTAGAAAAGTGGTCTGTGCGTGCATGGTTAGGTCAATGCACTCAGGAGATATATCGAAAGGCACGAATGATGGACGATACTTACCATGGTGTTGGACGCTATGTCACTAACGTTAGCTAGCTTGCAGGTAGAGCGTATTCAAAACACTGAAATTCAGGTTATGAACTTAGTCTGAGAGACCGAACAGGGGCTAGACGTGTGGCCTGAGGAAAGCTCGGAAACAACGGCGTTAATTTTTAAATCGGTCCAATGCTTAAACGTGGCTTGGTCGAAATGTTAGAAGATTATCCGAAGATTTGCTAGCCGTACTGTCCAGTGTTGTGTCTTCAGAGCGTGCCTTGGTTACGGGGTGGCGTCATTGCCTTGGTTACCAGGGATGCGTTCAGCGGCACTACGTTCGCTAGGAAGCCCATCCGTTTGTTAACGCACAACGCCGCGCATGTACAACGTGATGTCACATCGAAATTACCGCCAAATAACTTTGATATCCCTGAAGTAGGCCTATCATATTGTACTGATAGGTCTACTTCAGATTCAGAAAAAAATCGATCAACAGTGTGTTCTCATTCTACTTGTTGTAGTTTGGTCTGGCTTTGCGAGACTATCAACAGTGTGACAGAAAATAGTATTTGACGTGGATCACATCAACACCGCAAAACAAACGCACTTACACTTAAAACAGATGTAAAAAATAGTAAAATGTTTTTTTTAATCGATATTAAAGGTCTACCTTTCAAGTAAACAGCAGCATCACAAAATAATAAGCATAATAATATATGTTTTACATTATAATATATAATAATTTATATTACGATGGTATTGAAATGTTGTTTTATTATCAATAATAATGATAATCATCATTATAATAACCAAAGTCCTGTATTCATTCTGCCTGGTGAAGTTGTTGGATATTTTATGTTAGATAACACAATGACAAAAACATGACGGTAATCTAATCAAGACGCCTCTAATCTAATATCGTTGTTTTAGAATGCACCTTAGAGTTTGTTTTATTTTATTCAAAGGTCACTTTTGAGAACTGTAATGTTACCGCCTAACTGTTTTATATGATCCAGTGAAGGTCATTGAAACGGTGAAATGGAATATAATTCTTTATTATAATGAACACACACACACACACACACACACACACACACACACACACACACACACACACACACACACACACACACACACACACACACACACACACACACACACACACACACACACACACACTGAAACTCTAATGCAATTTACCATCTGGTAAATGTTATTAGGCATACACTGTTATGATGTTATGTTATGTTACAAATGTTAATCTGCCCCTTGCCAAATACTACAAAGCTACGTAAACCATTTAGGCTACGTTTGTTACGTTTTCTTAGTAACTTTATTCCGAATTTCAAAACCACAGCGCAGAGCCGCCAGGAGGTCCTCCAGATGAACTGAGTGCATGTGACCCAAATAAAGAATAGCGGTCCAGTTGCAGTCCGTGGCGTCTCCTCCTTTCCTCTTGGTGCGCTTGTTTAGAAGTGTCCCAACAAAACCTCCCCCCCCCCCCATCACGCTCTATCTTTGATTGGATTACACTAACGGGCAGCGCATGGTAGCCTACTGAATCAGATGTTTCACAGCGTGACTATACCCTCCGTACACCACACACACGGGCAGGACTTTCACATCCTCGGTTAAACAGAAAAGGCCAAGATGTTTCCGCTCTATCTTCAATCGCGGTGAGTCTCTCTCCCAGGTGCGACTAACTGTTATTTATAGACCTACGCTTATTGTTGTTTTAGGGCGGAGCAGAGTGGAATGTTTTGTTTTAATGTGCTCTTCATCACTAGCGGTCTCATCTTTAACTCTCGGGGGGTCTCTCGACCCCTCCATCAACACTGCTTTGGTTCAAATAGATGCAGATTTTTAAAGGCGGATTTCATCTCAATCTGTCAACAATTTTCTTGAATGAGTGCATATTATGGATTTTACTTTAGAATGTTTGTTACGTTTTCTTAGTAACTTCTTTGTTACGTATTCATTCACTTTATGAATGAATGTGTTTGCCCACAAAAGTAAAAATATAAAAAGTGACTCCCACTCCCACAAATGAAAATAAATTTTCATTTTTTTTTTTAAGATATCAGTAAACTTCATCTTATCTTTTCTTTCATTTTCTTTTTCACCTTTCATTTACCATTTTTATGGAAAGACCATCTATAATATATGTGTGTAGCTTAACCTTCAAGTAATGGTTTGGTAGTATGAATGAAATTGTAAAATTGTCTAAATTTCACATCCAAGACTTTGGATGTGCATTTCATCAGGAATAATACAGTTTTCTCATGAAATCTTCAATTGCCTCAAAGCATTTAAACTTACAAAAATGTAAACATTAAAAAGTAGGCTACAGCACTTAAAGTTGGGAATTAGGCTGAGGATGAGTGGGGCATTGATGCAGTGTAGGAGATTCACCCCCAGAGGACGCAGTTGTCCTGTTTTGAAATGGCACGCGTCAACTCAGACTATGCAAAGTTGTTAATAAAATCATGTGTGTATTACAAGGGTGTATATTGGGCGGTTCTCTTAAAATACATCAGTTGCGTCGGAAATCACGGCCAAAAGGACATGTGTGTCGAGGATGGCATAGGAACGTTTAATCAAATAGTGTTCAAACAGTATATTTGATATTTTGCGTACATTTGTTTTGTCTTCCTGTAATGTGATATTTTAATTAATTTGAAATCAGATAATAAAATCGACACATTAACGTGAACACTCGGGTCGGTTTTCACTGAACATATGAGGATCCTCTTAAAGGACGTATTATCTGGTGAACAAAGTAGATAATCTATTATCCTCCTTATCCTCATGTTGCAAAAACAGGGGTGCGCCCATTTGAACCGCTCATTTCTTGTTAGCATGGCTCCACTGACAACTTATATACAGTATGAAAAATAACACTGATTCGGGGTCAGTCGCCGCTACAACTAATCAAAAGCAACAATTGGCATGTCTTAAAGTAAGAGCCGATCCGAGATCAGATCCCGTGCCGGCTCCACTTCCTGACAAACCAATCAGCTGACAGACGCATGACAGACGGGCCTCGCGCATGCGCCCTGGCACACTGTTGGTATCAGGAACATGGCAGCGTCCTGAGTCCAGGAGGGAAGACGGCGTAATTGAACACCTTCAGCATCGGCTTTGGAAAACTGAACGGCACCAGCCACACTCGGAGGAGGGCGGGGGCTGGGTGGACGGACACACAAACTCTATTTTGTAAGGATCGCGAAGGTAAATGCATTTTCGAATGTCACTCTGCTCAGAGTGGATCTCCTCCATGTTTGCGCGTACTGATCGAGTCCCGCTGCTAGGACCCAGTAGCCTGGCCATAGTAGACCCAGCTAGGAGGTTAGCTACCCGCTAGCCAGACACTCGGGTCTCTCAACAGGGCCCCCCTCCCTTGCTAAGCCTTTAACAAACAGGAATAACGGAACCATTGCTCGCCATGTTGGACCCATATATCGCTAACGTCACACAGCGCTAGGAAAGCGGTGCAGTGGTTCTGGTGGGTAACACGTCCGTGTGAGGGAGCCAGGAGATCACCCTGTCCCCCGCTTGGTGGTCATATCTGACAGCTCATAACGTAAAATAGGTGTTGACGAAGATTGTGGCTGCAGATATATACGTGTGGAAACGAGAATTCAAGACGAGTTGTAATGCAACTTTTTCTATTCCGTTGGTCTGTCACAACCGTAACATTGGACGTCACGTGTTCAGATCATTTATAAGGTGATTGATCCAAATGAATTATGTTTTCCCTGATATCATAGGTACGCGATAAGGCTTCTATATGAGATCAATATCTTTCATACCGTTACCTGGTTCACCTCTGTGTGTTGTGATGAATGGCCCTTGCAGCAACTATTCTGTTCAGAACAATTGTGATCAGGCGGATCGCAGAAAAACATTGACAGCTGTGTAATTAACTACTTTATATCGGAATTGCAGAGGGATAACAGAGTATGTCAATTTGATCAATAGACTGCTGCACATGCATATTAGATGGCGACAGAAACGTCGACCACGTAGCCTGTGGCATTTAAAGCTTCACTTAAAGACTTTTCAGTTCACCAAAAGCGTTTCTATGCACAATGACGTTGCTATTGGTTTCTATGATGACTTTTAACCACATTCAGCCAAACATATATCCTACACTGTGGGAACAATGAAGCACTGGATTTTGTTGTTTGTCATGTACTCACTATTCATCATCAGTCAGCCTGCCCGTCTATTTGTCTGGTGGTGAAATGGTGTGATGTTTTCCCCAGTAGGGCACAGAGCACGGAGCAATGCTAGTTTGCATTTAAAATCTGTTTCAAGCCAAGTTGACAAGGGCGAATGGCCGCTATGATTCTAGTCTTTGTCATAGTTGGTA
Organism: Gadus morhua; assembly: GCF_902167405.1. Lineage (NCBI taxonomy): Eukaryota > Metazoa > Chordata > Actinopteri > Gadiformes > Gadidae > Gadus > Gadus morhua. The sequence continues at coordinate 9,752,674 of NC_044070.1, forward strand.
ACACTAGGATCTCTGTTCTCTCACATCGATTTAACCCAGGGATCTTCCAAGTTCGCTGAACACCAGAGCTAGTTTTTAAAGTGTGAACCAGGTCTCGAGCAGCATATGACATGGCCCTAGAATTCACATATCCTTCCGGTTGTTGACAGACCTTTTATAAAGCGATGTATTGATCAGAGCTAAAAGCTTGAAGGACAGTCAGTCACATGACCCCACCCCCTGGAAAGGGCTGGATCTTTTTATAAATCACCATCTCCACGTCCACAGACTTAAAGTGCTCCGACCGGCACCGGACCTAGTGTCTGTCTGTAGTGTGTCCGGGTACGTTGCTCCTCTCTGGGCTGCGTTCATCCTGCAGCTGGTGGGGGAGAGGCTGCCGATCCATAGCTCTGAGACTCCTGGCTCCGCAGGCCGGCGTCGCCATCCAGGAGGTCTATGCGTCAACGGGACCGGGGCGTGTTTACAGCGAGACAGATTCCTCACTCACGGCAGGTCTTCTGCAGTCAAGGCTGTGAGGCTCTCGTAGGGGCTTTGTGTTTTGGGTTTAGATCCCCTATGGGGGTACGGTGACGTCGGTGACGGTACTGATGAACGGCGGGCCGCATCACAACAGACCTGTTCTGCCACCCGGCACACCAACGCCACGGTGACGGTGAGGTCGTCGGGAAGGAAGTGGGAGCCTATCAGAGCGCTGACTCAGGCGCTTGGCAGGGAGAGGTTGTAAAGCTAACGCCGTTTCCCGTGTGCTCGGAGAGGAAACGCACGCGTGCCAGATCTGCTGAACCTGCAACTCTTTCTCTCACTTTCCCCGCTTTCACTTCCATCGGCCGGTGCTGGTACGTTTGCCTAAACGTGTCCCAGTAGCTTCCAGTGTGGAATCCAGCGTCGCTGCAACAAATGAGGGAGTCGAAGTACACGTGCCTTGCGGCAAAACACCCGTGGTTGAGTTCTAGCTGGTATGTCCTAGATTTGGTCAATCTGGGAGCGTTTTTAACGCGACACTTCTAAATGTAAATAAATATGTGTGATGACTGTGTCGTAACATGATGGGAGGTGGATGGGTTTGTGTCCTCTGTGTGGGACCATGTTGATGCGTTTCATTACAGCGACTCAGTCGCTTCCGACACCGGATCTCGTTACCTCAGTTTGGATGGCAATTCCGGTTTATCTGGTGGCTCTCCTGCCTCATGTGCCAAGAGCTCCCCCCATATTACAGAATAGATAGACGTTCACAAACATGAATGCATCAACGAATGTCGTAGACTCAAATCCTGTGACATGGAGTGCTCTTGTTGGACCAGACCAGACCAGTTGTTTGGTGCACAAACTGGACCTGTTACACAGCGGAGTCCAAGCCTTGTTTCCAGGAGATAATCTCGGGTTGACTCTCCATCTGCGGCCATTTTGGATCCTCCCTCGGAGAATAAGTAGGCGGGGCTAACACACAGACCCCCTTCTCCTTCATAGTGGCTCCAGCAGTGGGCCTGCTCCCCATCCTCTGACCCCGGGAATGTCTTTTGTCTGTGTGAAGTGTGTGTGTGTGTGTGTGTATGTGTGTGTGGCGGTGCGTTGGAATGTGTGTTACATAAACCTGAGGTGGTAACTATGGTCTGGGAGGTGATGGCACAGCGTTTTAGCGGTCTGGTGTTTGACCATGTCACATGAAAGATCACATGATGTCCCTTGATAGGGCGCTCCAGGGAATCCCTATCCCTGCGCCTCTTCCTTCTACCGACTGAGCGTTTAGTTAAAAAGAGTTGGAGCCCGTGTCTTTGCTGTCATGTATGGGGGGAGCTTACCGTGTTGATTTATTTTGTTCTAGGATGTTGTTGTGGACTGTGATTAGATAAGTGAATGCTTGTTTCCTCTGTCGTAGGTCTTTCAAGAAGATGAACGTCATCAAGGAAAACAGAGACCTGGCTTGCTTCTATACGACCAAGCACTCGTGGAGAGGAAAGTAAGAGGCCACCATTGATGTTTTCCTTCTACTGTACAGTGAGCATGGCAGACACACAGGTTTACTGGGTCAAACGAAACTTAAGGAGAAAAGAGAGAGGAGGGGCGGAGTCAGGAGTGGGTGGGGCCGGGTTGGATGACATCATTCTATTGCGGGTTGTTCCCAAACAATAGCAGAGAAGTCTTCTGACATGAATAATATCCTCCCATTCATACAGAGATTTAGACCTTTTGCCATATGCAACAACTATGCCATCACATTTGTTCTTACCTGCTAGCTGCAGTAGCTATACTGCAAGCTAAAACATAAAGACCCATTTACAGCTTAGAATGGCAGGGTAGTTTATTCAGCTCAGATCCGTAGCTCTCATATGGATGCTCTTATACACACTGTACGTTTATAGCCTGCCATCTTTGTACATCCTAGATTAAGCTTTTCATTTAACGCTCTGTCAATGATGCATTGTATCGGTTGTGAAAACCCATTACATACGTCACTGGATATTATCAACTGCCTCAATACTGTACTAACCAAGCCGTGAGCGTGAAGGAGCAGTCTGCATGCTATATCCTGCTCCCCCTCTGAACAGCGGAGCCAATGAGATCACATTACCTGTCAATAGCAGAAGCTAAGTGGCTGATTCCTATTAAGGCCCTCCATTCATCACTGCGGTAACATAAGCTCAGAGGCTTGCTCCACACACACGTGTGTGTGTGTGTGTGTGTGTGTGTGTGTGTGTGTGTGTGTGTGTGTGTGTGTGTGTGGAGCATGTTTTCTGTGTGTGCGTGTGTGTGTGGGTGTGTGTGTGTATCCTTCGAAGGCCCCCTGAAGTGTGCACGACTGACCGTATTGGTTGCTTTGTTCCTACTGGACTGCAAGGTCAGAGGTGATGGAGAGAAAAGACGAGATTGTGTTGTTGGAAATAAAGGAGCCCTTGACAGCAAAGGCCTGGAAACAGCTGTTACTCTCTATTGTAGTTTTACGGTCCACTCTGTATGCTGTTGCAGTTTTACGGTGAAGTCCATTGTTTTTTGTTGCACTTTAGATATGCGGTGAGGTTCTGTTTCTTCTCTAAAATATTTGTGATGACTGCTTGAGTTTGGCTGACATTTTTTCCGATGTGTAATAAATAATATTCTTCTGAGTCCCAGTATTGATAATTTTTAGTCATACAGTTATCATTTGTCAGAGAATGATATCACAACCGATCCCCTTGGCCCCCTCTGATAAGCAGATTCAGTCTGACCGACACAGAGACTTATCTTATCACTGGCTTCCACGCAATTATTTTATCAGTCCTACTTTTATGCACCCTTTATAATGGTATTGATTGACATCAATAATCGTTTCCTCCAAGCTAGACCCGAGTAAGACGGACACATAAAGACATGACAACATTTAAACAAGAAGACAGACGCATCCTCGTTAAGCAGCCCCCCTAACGAGGCACCTCGTTAGTGCTGTTCAGCTCATGCCTCGGGGTGCAGAACCAGGAAGAGCTGTGCTACTGCCGTGTCAGAGAGACCGTCAGAGCTCTCCGCTGTGAATACATCATCGCCCTCACACCCACCTACCCATATTTACCACCATCTTTAATTAACTCGCCCTCTGTGTACTTCTGTACGGCGAGCCACCCGACAGGGTGTTGAACATCGGAGGGGACACCAGCCCTCGTAAAACCCACCCACTCCAACGTCTGGTTCTGATCAAAGCGAGTGGGAATAAAGGGTTTATTTGCTTCAGTCGTTCCCTCCTGATTGATGTATCAAAGAGGACCTTATGTTTATGATGGTTCTAAACGGGTTGGTTTTCTCGTCCCTTGGGTGACGAATTGATTTGAAAGATTTGAGGCGCTGTTATTGGCCCACTTGTTTCACACGGTTATTCTGAAACGAAACAGGAAGTGTTTCAATGTCTCCTTCTCAAGGTTCCTTCCTCTCCTTTCATACTTTTTAGATGATTTTAGCACATGTTAGCGTTGTCACATGTGCGGCCTGTGTGTCTGGGATTAAGGGCTAAACAGATAAACATATGACCCTCTTCTCTCCACCTTGTTAAATCACTGGAGGGTCAACTCTGGCATCTGTTTAATCATGTCTGAGTGCTGGGCCTTTGTGGTGCTGTGTATCTTTTCATAAGGCTACGATACTACCCGTCCACTTCATTGCATTAGTCAAACATTATGCTAATCAGCCACCATTCTCTCTCGCTCTCTCTCTATTCTTCAAACGCTAGCCTGGACAGCACCATCTGCTATTTGTGATTTTTTGGGATGTTTGTGATTCAGAGTTGGGTGTCATTATATGTATGTGGTTCCAGTTGACTTCACTCCACTTGGCACCGGTTTGATCCATCAGACCCATCGCTTGCTGCATGAGCTCTGTTCCATTAGTGGTGGTGCTGTCCCTGCTGTCTGGTTATCAGGGTTTCCTAGTGTGTAGGTTTAAAGTGGCTGATGTTATGCCACCAGGTGTGCGTGTGATTAGCCATTACAAGCCGTATGAAAATCTGCCTTTTCCTGTGTTTTAGTGAAATCACAAGTGGGAGGGTCCACATAGATGTATGATGGATAGACAAGCTTTCAAACAGCTTGTTATGGCTTATCACACTCAGAACTGGAGGCAAAATAATCAACTCTTTGAGGATTGTTTTGATGCATGACTGTTTATGTATGCGCACCCTAGTAGCACGTACCCTTCTTTAAAACCTTTTGCTCCAATGCAACAATAAACATTGTGAAAACATACGTGTCCATCAAGGTTTGGTAGAAGGAACTCCTGAACTGCTCCCGTGGCGATATTTCTTAATGGCTAACTGCTTATGTAATATGTTCTTAGAAGGGCCGTAGCTCAGCAGTTTTGAAAGATATAGGAAGTGGGTAGCCTTTTAAATGAGGAAGTCGATCGTAAAGTGTATTCATTGAAGCTTTTTGTATGGGGGGGGGGGACTGTTAAAAAGCACGCTGTTGACATCAACTTCCAAGACCTCATTCTCACCGCTAGCCAGCCTGACGCTAACAACGAGCTAACGCAGTCCCAATCTCATGACCGGAACCAATGTGGCCCATTATCTACGGTCATGTACACATTCATGCACACAAACACTTGTCTGTAATTGTGCCTCCTTCAGGACCCTCTGTGCATGTCCATCAATGACATGCATACCTGCATGTATATAATGTGTGTGTGTGTGTCACGTATGGTTGTATTGCGTATGTTTGTGCACCTCGTACATAGGAGGGTGTGTGTGTGTGTGTGTGTGTGTGTGTGTGTGTGTATGTGCAACAGTGAAAGAGCATGACAGAGGGAATGTGTGTGGATGAAAGCCCTGTATTGCCTCAACTTGTCGTCGGTGAGTCCTTGTCATCTCAAGTGCTTTTGCTTTCCTTTTGAAAATCAATCCGTTTGCTCTCGCCTGGCTACTGTTACAGTAGATCAGAGAGGAAGGGGGCGGGCTTCTGCTGTTGCTCATCAAAACGTAATAATAATATGCTAATAAAATGTCCTGGTTGTAATCCAACAGAGTGTTAAACACTGTTTATTGTTCTAAAAGGTATCTGTGTCTGTGTCTGTGTCTGTGTGTGTGTGTGTGTGTGTGTGTGTGTGTGTGTGTGTGTGTGTGTGTGTGTGTGTGTGTGTGTGTGTGTGTGTGTAAATTATGAATTAGTTGTCCTCTATTATTAAACATTGTTGCCAATGTGCGGCTACCCTTTTATCTTCAAAGACTGTAAATGCTTTGTTGGCTTTGGATGGCCTCTGTGATCGGTGTGTCGGTTTGCATGATGTCATGAGGAAGTGGAAGTGAGGCGTGGCCCTCCTTGATGCATCAGTCCTTCAGCGATGTCATCACGGTCCCATCATCCTGATTGGCTGTGACATTGCTTTGTTTGTTTTATTCACTACAATTGATGCGATGTCTGGGGGTTATTGTGGGCAAGGATTCATCTGTGTCATCAACCCCCCCCACCCCCCCATGGAGAATGCATAATTCACCACGCATGTGACACCACTCAGCTAGCTTCTCGTGCTAGCCATTAAGCCAACCGTTAAACTCCAAGGTCCAAGCTCTAAACAAATATCAACTTTTATTTGAGCCAAAAACAATCTCTCGACCCATACTCGACTTTGATTACTTGACTTCAATTCACATGGACTGTTATCTCTGGATGAACTGACTTTGCCACAATGCATTGAGTACACTCTACTTGGTATCCTCAATATCACTAAGTGCTCTGTGGAGGAAAGGAAAACTTGTTGGATCTTTTTATTTTCCTTGTTCGGTGTTATATATATATATATATATATAGGTCACAATGCGAAAAGAACCGAGAAGGTATCTCTCATATGTTCACTGAAAACCTATCAAGCCCTTAAATGACAGAGTTGGTGAAGGAACATCCACAACTAGAGAACCTATAAAATAACCTATGCCTGCCGTTGACGATCTGCCATGTGGGTTGTTGAGCTTGGATAAGAACACTGCAGTGAGCAAAGTTTAAATTCAACTGTTTGTCCTTTTAAAAAAAATTCTGCCACACTTTTCAGACATTTTGTCAATTAGTTTGGAGCTGACTTGGGCAGCGTTGTTTAGTCTCATAAGGGAGGTATTCTGTTAAACTAAGACCCATGCGTATGGTTTACCCATGTACAGTAGCAGTCAGAGAGGAGAGGGATGGTTGCGCTTGGATCAGAATAGAAACGCTAGTGAGGTCTGGCCCTGGGCTGATATCTGTTTGTGTATGTTCATTAACGTTTGAGCCCCAAGGCCAGAAAGAGGATTATATGTATAGATATAGAAATGGATGGATATACTGTATATAGGTGGTGTACAAAGAGATTTGATTATCCTTACAGCGATTACCTCCGGCTAAAGATTTAAAAATCTCTTCAGGGGAATTTGCTTGTCCTTTCTTTTTTTTTTTTTTTTTGACGAGTTCATTTTGTCTGACTCATCTCATGAGCGCCTCGACCTGTTTTCTTTCTCTCTTCTGCTCAGGGATGCGTTTTAATCGCACAGTCAAAGTGTTTTTTTCTCCCCTTCTGTATGTATGTTGTGCACCTACTATAGCTGTATATATCACCAGGATCAACACGTTGCGTTTACCTTTTCGGCGTTGCACTATTTTATTGACGTGATGCAGTGATGATGAGCGATGATGCAAACGTTGGCCACCAGAAAGCACCACGGCACAAACTTCGCACACCGTGAGCTTCACACACAACAAACGCCACACTGCAATTATCACCGCACACTACAATTATCACACCACAATCACCGCGCATGCACCAATGGCAGACAGCTCAGTGGGACGACACGGTTTAGAGGACAACATGGCTAAGCTCCATGGGATAAATATATAAAACAATATACGTAGCATATGCAGTGGGCTTTGAATCGCTACCACAGCATTCAGTGATATAGCACCATTTCTGTCGGGTTGATGACAAAAACAGTATGGATGCTGATAAGCGATATCGTTGTTGTTATTATATAATATATTGTTATCATGTTCTCCTGCCTCAGCCCCGTCTCTGTGTCTCTCTCCTCAGGTACAAGCGGGTGTTCTCTGTGGGCACCCACGGCATCACCACCTACAACCCCACCACGCTAGAAGTCACCAACCAGGTGGGTGGGCCGGCCGGCTCCCCCAGAGTCCTTCTTCAGGCCCTCTGGCTCCGGTTCTCTCAAACAACCTCAGCTTGGTTTAGAGGACCAGTCATTCTCACACACACTCAGCCTTTTGTTTTGTGTAACCTAGTCAATATCTCTCTCCCTCTCTCCCGCCCTCGAGGGAGGGCGAGAGGGAGTGAGGGAGGGAAGGTGGGAGGGTGGGTGGGTGGATGAGATTCCTCACACCTGAGGGGGTTGCCTGTTAGATTCATGTGGCTAGCTGAGGGTGGGGGGGGGAGATGTTGAAGTGTCTTTTAGCAAGAAATATAACCCCCCTCCCCGCCTCAAACACACATAAATGCCACTCAAAAGGTCACCCCCTTTTGAGTGACATGCCTTTCCTGAATGTTTTGCCGTTGCAGTGGCCGTATGGCGACATCTGTGGCATCGGGCCGGTGGGCAAGGGCCAGGGCACCGAGTTCAACCTCACGTTCCGCAAGGGCAGCGGCAAGAAGTCGGAGACCCTCAAGTTCTCCACGGAACACCGCATGGAGCTGCTCACGGAGGCGCTGGTAAGGCCCGCCGCCGCCACGCACCGGCCGGGAACGTCAGGGAGGTCTCACGCATCATCTGGTCCCCGAACAGTAACGGTAGCACACACGATACCAGCGTGACACCATTTTGATACGATACGTGGCGATGTCGGATGCCTTCTCACGGCCGGCCATAAGATGTATTCTAGAGTTTTGTGTGTTTGACTACCAATCCAAAGGTTCCGAGTTCGATCCCGAGTGTCCGCAGCCTAAACTCGTAGGAATCCTTGTCCCCCCCTTAACCCCAACCTGGTCCTTTACAGCATGTTTCACTAGATGAGTTCACTAGAAGTCGCTTTGTGAGATGCTCGGGCTAACTGACTGGAGGTAAATAGAAACTGATTCTTCCACGCGTCTCTTATCGGCATCGGCAGTGAAAACTGCAGTGTGTGTTCGATGCCTGATCAGGCTTTCAGCTTGAAGCGCGTCAGCATGGCCCGGGCAGCACACGTCGCCTGGTTTAGCTGTGTTGGCAGGAAACGCATAACACCTCTAAATGGTTAGCGTCATAACTTGGAGCCCAGAGAGTCCAGATCTGCAGTGATGGAGGAACACGCCCTGACGTGGCAGGTTGATACAGCGAGCTCCTGCTGAGGTCAACATCAACTCCTTCATGGAGTTTGACTCGAGATTAGTATGATGGTGTTGTGCAATATGGGACTCTTTCTTTCAGTGATGATCATGAGATAACACGAAAATGTATTCATCCTCAAAGGGAAATTGTCACATCAGCAAATGTTTTATTCACATTTATCACATTTAAGTGAGGCTGAGAACGCTAACCATGTGAACCAATATGATCAGCACATCAATTTCTAAATGAAATGATTATTTAGTGTTAATGTGTGTGTAATATGTTTTTTTTTTTGCTTCACAGCGATTCAGAACAGATTTCTCGGAGGGGAAGATAACAGGCAGGGTGAGCATTAAAGAGTCAAATGAAAAATGTTGTGTCTGAAAGGAACTGTTTTGAACACAACACAGATAGACTGGTCGCTATGGCAGCCAAACACCATGTCCACCTCCATCAAGGCCTAAGGTTTTATTGAATAAAGGAAAACACAGGTGGTGCTAGGCTGGTTGGATCGACTTTCATTGGCCCCCTCTTTCATTGGCACGTTCACCCATCCTGTCAGTCCATTTGTTGCATCTCAAACTCAGTTAGAATGAAGATTCACATGATAATCCTAGAATTGAATCGTTATATCTCATAATAGTGTGTTTATATATTAATAAACCTCACTATTATGTCTCAGAATAGTGTGTTTATAATTGTATACATCTAGATCTATAGGTGTATAACCCTCACCCGTCTCCCCCCGCAGCGCTACAACTGCTACAAGCAGCACTGGAGCGACACGCGGCGGGCCGTGAGCCTGGAGGTGACGCCGGGGGGCATCGACCAGATAGACCCCCAGACCAACCGCGTGCTGTGCTCCTACGACTACCGCTCCATCGAGGGCTTCGCCGAGCTCTCCGACTACCAGGGGGGCTTCTGCATCCTGCATGGCGGCTTCAACCGGCTGGTAGGTGGCACGCACCGACCGGCTGGTCATTGGTGTCTGTCTGTCTGTGTCTGTGTGTGTGTGTGTCTGTGTCTGTGTGTCTGTGTGTCTGCGTCCGTGTGTGTGTCTCTGCCAGTTCAGGCTCTGAAATCCTAAATTTTGCTTCTAGGTAGGGCTGGGCGATTTCTTTTAGTGTCGATTTATTAATTTGTACTTTTCCTTTTTCCGTTCTCAGGCTAAATCGGCCAACCCTTGGCTGCATTGTATTTCATTAGCTTAGTTTGACCTTGTTTCTCAGTGCAGGCATCCGCTTTTTATCCGTGTTTGCACACTTTTTATAACCTGTTTTTTATCCATATTTTATTTATTTATTTGTTTATTTTGTATGTTTCTTTGCTGAATGCTTTGAGCCTTGTGGATCCTTCCTCGTGGTCCATATTATTTTGTATAACTTTCCTTCAGACTGCTAACAGTACCCTAAGTCCTCCCCGTCCTCCTCCCACTCAGCATCTGTTTGCCTCGGAGCACCGCGACGACATCATCCGCTGCGCCATAGAGCATGCTGGGAACTACATCGGCATCACGCTGCGGCTGCGGAAGGACCCGCTGACCTTTGAGGTGTTCACCGCCGAGCGCCTGGGGAAGTACAGCTCCGACGACAGCATCACGTCACTGGCCGAGTTCGTGGTGCAGAAGATCTCCCCCCGACATCAGGTCAGCACGCCACGCTCACGGCGAGACCACCGCCACCGCCACCGCCACGCGACAGAGGGGCCAACGCAACACCACACCGCAAAACATGTCCCCTGCATGAAAGGACGCAATACAATAAAACACAAAAAGACGCACACGCCACAACGCTAAACAAAGCGACGCAAAGCGAAACAAAGCAACATAACATGGCACACGTGACACGCCACTACACAACATGATGCGACGCGACACTACACAAAACCACACAACAGGACACAATGCGACCCAACATCAATGCACAACACAAATTCAACAAGACCCAAAACCCTACCTCAAGCTGTGTCGGTTGTGTCAGCCCGGTGTGACCTAGAATGGCGACTGCTCAACCCACGTGTGCAGCAACCCCGCTTGCAAAACACGATGCAGCACATCCAGTTTGATTCCCTCCTGCAGTATTATACAAACATGTCATTCCCCCCCTCTTTCAAACACTGTCCCGCCCTTCACGACAATAATGCATGAAACGTCTACAAAACACCTGAAAAAAATATGTGCTGAAGGCACTATCTTCATTAGGACGCTTTATTGCAATGCCTGCAAAACGTTTGCATGGCAAACGTCTATAACTTTCATTGAGTTGAAACCGTAGGGAGTCTTTGACATTCTGACCACAGCGTTCTGTTTGTTCCTCCCAGGAGCCCGTGAAGCGCATCCTGGCTCTGACGGAGACATGCCTGGTGGAGCGAGACCCCGCCTCCTACAACATCGTCACCATCAAGCCTTTTGGAGAGGTAGGGGTCTGGGGGGGGGGGGGGGGGGCAATAGTAAAGTAATAGCTTTACTATTGCAACAACACATCATCAGTAGGTTGATGTGTTCATAACCAGCAGACGCTGGTTATGAGCGTCTGCTCATAACCAGTCAAACACTTCCTGGTTACCCTGCGGTAACCAGGAAGTGTTTGACAGGAGGAAAGACACCGCTCCTCTTGGGGACAGGGGGCGAAGGCTGGTGTTTAAACGGGCCAGTGTACAGAGCATGCCACGTTGTAGTGTGTGGTGTGGCATGTGGTCTACGGTGGCACAACGTGCTGCTGCAACTCACCACCGACGAAACATGCACCGACCAGGGTTAAAACCTCAGCTGTGCTCCTAAGCTACATATAATCGCCTCTTTTCTTCAACCCACTTCCCAGTCTGTCGTCACTGTCCCGTCTTTGAGGGAACAAAAATGAAATATGTTGTTTTTAAACGAGCTGCTGATAGTGTGTAACACTGCGTGTTTCCCTCCGGTCCGGTCTCTCCCGGTCTGGCCTCCAGGTCTTTGCACTGATCTGCGACGTGGAGAACCCCCAGATCTTCACAGTGGAGTTCATCAGGGGCCAGATCAGAAAGTTCTCCTCCACAGAGAGGTAAAGTACCCTTGTGAATATTGTAATGCTGATAAAATACTATCATTATATTTGGACCCCAGCAAATGTGTGGGGGGGGTAAAAGGGGGGTAAGGGTGTTGGACAAGGAGTCCAGCCGGGGAGGGGGCATTTCGAGATTGCTCATTTGCTTAATCAAGCAATCGGGCACAAAATACATTTCAAAGTGGACCGGCCCACCGGGAGCCCTCCCCATCTTCCCGATCTCGAAGCCTTTGCTGCCGAGCGAATTAAAATCACCGGCAGAACGGCCTGGGGGTCTAACACCGTAATATATATAAACTATAACCGCATTTCACATTTATCGCAAATATGCCGCTCGGGTTTGCCTTTGTAGGCGCGTTGAGAGGAGCGGGCGACTCCGCTGTCAGTCCAATAAGTGGAAGTGTACCCGCGCACCATTTGGCATGTATGCGCGCTTGTCTCTGTGTGCGTGTGTGAACGAGAATGACCGGGAGAAAGAGTGCTACGCGGAGATGAATGAACGGAACGATATTTATATTTCCAAAAAAAATAAAGATTTGTGGCGCTCGGTGTTGATTCTGTGGCGGTGCGCCACACATTGGTCTATGTATGGGAAACACTGAGGTGTTAACACCTCGTTTCTGTTTCAACACCTTTTAATAAGTGCTAACTTGCCCACCATTATTATTGTGTGTGTGTGTTTCTTATGTGTTTCAACACTTTTTAATAAGTGCAAACTTGTCTATTTACAATTATTATTATTGTGTGTTTCCACTTGTATGTTTACTGTGTGTGTGTGTGTGTGTGTGTGTGTGTGTGTGTGTGTGTGTGTCCGCGCACGCAGAGACGCCCTGCTGGCCAGTCTGCTGGACGGCGTGCGGGCGTCGGGGAACCGGGATGTGTGTGTGAAGATGGCGTCCACCCAGCGGGGCCAGCGCTGGGGCCTGCTGAGCCTGCCCGTGGACGAGGAGGTGGAGAGTCTGCACCTCAAGTTCCTGGCAGCGCCCCCTAGTGAGTCCAACCAGAAGCCGCCTCCCTCTTTAATGGCATCACAAAAAGACCCTCTTTAAGAGGAACACTAGACTCAAAATAATTAACTTTGTGTTTTAAACGTCGTTTCACGTCTCATGATCGTCAACATAGTAATCGTTGAAATTGTTATCAATGGGACAAAAATAAGACCATCATTTAGAGAAAACAGGAGTAAAGTCCACCACATTTGCCAGCCTCAGCCGTCCACTTTCTGACGTTACACATAACGCTGATGGCATTTGTGGCGTCAAAGGCCCCTTTGGTATACTCCTCGCCGACAAGACGAAGGGACACCGACGGCGAGGTCGATGTTGACGTGTGGATGCTCCGTCTGGCCTGCGGTTGTTAATGGCAGCGTCCGAGAGAGGGTTAAGCTTCTCAGATACTTATAGTATAAAGCCACTGTGTGTTGCTCATCTCATATACTACATCGCTCATCATAACACTCGGTGGTAGGCTCCCAAGAAAATATCACAAAGTGGCCCCGGGTCGTAACCGTGGGAATCCCACTCCCTTCCCCCCTTTGTCCTTGCACTCCCAGCAAAATACGATTTTCCACTTCGGTGATCAAATTTGAGCTGATACGGGGGTGTTCACTTACCCTTCAGTGTCTAACCTTCCTCACCAACTCTGTCCTTCTGTTTTGCCCTTCATTTTTTTGCTTTTAATGTGAGATTTTGCAACTCTTGTCTTTGACTGCATTGTAAAGTGTCTCTTCGTTTCAAGAAAAGTGCTATATAACTAAGATGGAGGAGGGATACATGGTACATGATACATGTTGACCCTCGTGTCTCTCTGTGTTGTCCCTCCAGACGGGAACTTTGCGGACGCCGTGTTTCGCTTCAACGCCAACGTCTCTTACAGCGGAGTCCTCCACGCCGTCACACAGGACGTGAGTGTCACGCCCGTCACTAAGGGCTGTCTGTCTGTCTGTCTGTCTGTCTGTCTGTCTGTCTGTCTGTCTGTCTGTCTGTCTGTCTGTCTGTCTGTCTGTCTGTCTGTCTGTCTGTCTGTCTGTCTGTCTGTCTGTCTGTCTGTCTGTCTGCCTGCCTGCCTGTCTGTGAGTCTGTTGTTCTGTCTGTTGTTCTGTCTGTTGTTCTGTCTGTGTGTCTGTCTGTCTGTCTCTCTGTTTGCCTGTCTGTCCCTGGGATGTAAGTCCTTCTGTTGGTCTTCTGTGCGTCTGTGTGTATAGTTGTATGTGTGTGCGTGATAAGCATTCATCTGAGAAGGCATTGCATATCTTCTTCTCTTTCCCCCCCCCCTCCTCCCCCCTTTCCTGCGCCTCCTCCAGGGCCTGTTCTCGGAGAACAAGGAGAAGCTGATCAACAACGCCATCCTGGCCCTGCTGTCCCAGGACACGGAGCTGCCGGGGCCCAACACCGAGCTGGAGAGCCACTTCCAGGCCATCCGCCGCCTGGTCGCCTCCAAGGCCGGCTTCCAGGCCTTCACACAGCTGCCAAAGTAAGGACCCCCAGACCTCCCATCCCTGCACCCCCAGTACCCCTGAAACCCCTGTACCCTGAAACCCCCGTACCACCAGGCCCCCGGATTCCCAGACCCCCCCCCTATCCCAAGACCCCAATCCCCCCCCTGACCCCACTCCCCAAACTCCTGTATGGTGCGTCCTCACAGATACAGAGCCAGATACACACTAGAGCCCTAGGGCTGACAGCAGGTCTTGTGACTGTCTGCTGCCGTTACGACCCCCTGATTGGAGTACCCATCTATCTAGCCCTTTATCTCCACAACGGGCGCTACATTAAGAGTCACTGAAGCTTAGCGTACAAAGCGCACCTCAAGGCCAGGGTGGGCCGTACATAGCGCACCTCAAGGCCAGGGGGGCCGCTAGGGAGTTTGAATCCTAGCCAGAGGCCTTGGTTCAGTCCCCAATGTCCCCCAATGTCCAATCACGCGCGTCCCTTTGTAACTGAGCGTCTGCTCATAACCAGACCTGTGTTTGCTTTGTCCAGACTAGTTCTCGACAAATGCCTGGCGTTGAAACCCCTTTAGCAAAGTTCTCTGACTCGCTAGGAAAGTAGGATTTTTTTGCAGTACGCTTTGATGTCTAAACACGCACCCACACACACTTACACACGCGTGGTAAGAGTTGGTGTTTGTATTTGTGTGTGTGTGGTAAGTTGTTGACGTGCTCTGTCGTTTCAAGGTCTGTCCACGGGGCGGGAGCCACTGATGGAACGTAAATATGAATCCATGCATCTCAGTCTCTCCGCTCTCATGCTCAGCCATCGTCCTCTCCTCTTCCTCCTCCATCGTCCTCCTCTCCCTTCAGCACCTTCCTCGTCTTGTCGTCTCCTCTCCTCTGTCCTCTCACCTCTCTGTTATTCTTCTCCTCTTACTACGTCATCCTCGTCTTTCTCCTCACTTCATCCACTGTTCATTTCTCCTCTCTTCCTCTCTCCTCCTTTTCTTCGCTCATCTACCTCACCTCACCTCTCTCCTCATCTCCTCTCCTCGTCCATCCTCTCCTCTCCTCTCCTCTCCCATCCTCCTTCTCTCCTCTCCTCTTGCTCTATCTTTCTTCTGGAGAAGAGTAAGGAAAGGTACTTGCTCGTCCCTCTTTCGTGCTCCTCTCTGCTCTGGCTTGTTGTGCTCTTGTGTCTCTCCTCTTCCTCTCTTATCCTCCTCCTCCTCTCAGTCAGCCAGTCAGCCAGCCACCCAACCGCCCAGTCAGTCAGTCAGTCAGTCAGTCATTCAGCGGGCAAGCCTGCCAGCCATTCTCTCTCCTCCCCTTGGTCACCATCATCTCACACTCAGTCCTTAATGGCTTGGCATATATCTGATTAGAGATGTGATGTCTATATACCCCTCTAACCATATCTCTATATGTGTGTGTGACTATCTCTGTATATCTCTGTATATGTATCTCTAGTAGCCTCCCCCTCTGGGGCTCTAAGGAGGTAGAGGAGGGCATTGCTTGTGCTGTGTGTTGTGTGTTGGATGAATTAAAACGTTCACCACTCAAGTAGCCTGCTGATGCTTGCTGGAATATCACAGAGGACTTTTAATTTGAAAAAACTGCTTAGACAGATGAGTTAACCATTTATTGAGAAAAGGATTAACTACTTAAGCAACTAATGGTGATAAGGCCATTAATATGTCATATTAATGTTGTATTAATATTAATGTATTCCTATTTTTTTCTCTATTTCATATATTTGTACTTCATATACTTTATATTTGAACATGCGCTCTAAACACATTTGCTGTGATTGCTGTGCTGTTATCTTGTTTCCATTTATCTATATATTCCTGCGTGATGTGTTGCGTTCTAGAGCTCGTGTGTGTGTTTGTTGGTGTTAAGCTTGTGTGTGTGTGTGTTTGTTGTTGTTTGCTTGTGTTTGTGTATCTTCCAGGTTCAGGGAAAAGCTGGGTGTGAAGACGGTGAAGGCTTTGAAGCGAAACAATAACAGCGTGACCCACGCCGCCATAGACATGCTCTGTGCTCTGATGTGTGTAAGTACCTCACCCCAACGCCCCACTTTATATAACACATCATAACACAAGACCGACTCTATCTAGATAGACATGCTCTGTGCGCTGATGTTTGCAAGTACCTAACCCTCACCCTAACACCAGGCAATAACACACTTTATGCAACACAATAACGCGCATCAATAAAAAAAAAAAAAAAAGAAGCAAAATTGAAAATTTTCACAACAGTAATACGGCCACAGTCACGGTATCATGTCTCCGTCTCTCCGTCTCCCCCCCTCTGTGTCTCTGTCTCTCAGCCCATGCACGACGACTATGACCTGCGTCAGGAGCAGTTGAACAAGGCCTCCCTGCTGTCCTCCAAGAAGTTCCTGGAGAACCTGCTGGAGAAGTTTATCAGCAACGTGGTGCGGAGCCCCCCCCTCTCTCCCTCTCTCTCTGTCGGCCCTCTATCAGCGCGCTGCAGGCCCCGCGCTCTTTAAGTATTCATGGCGCTGTCAGGGTGATTCACAAGCGCCGGTGTCAGGGTGATTCATGTGCAGCCGTCAGACAGCTGCTACTTTGTCAAAGTCTGGAGCCGTCCTCTCCGCTTGGAGTCGTGACGGTTCAATCATCAGCTTCTAGCTTTTATCCGGCAGCGCTGCACAGGCACGCAAATATCAAGAGCAAGGCAACGCCGCTGCATAGAAACCACTGTCGCTCTAGCAACGCCACCATCACTACATCAACAACAACGCCACAATAGAAGCATCACCATCCACATAGAAACACCACCTTCATCATAGAATCACCACCATTATCATAGAATCACCGCCATCACCATAGCAGCACCACGATAAGCATAGCTACACCACCCTCACAATAGTAACACCACCATCAACCTCACCTTAGAGACAACACCAAAGCAACACAACAATCAATATAGTTACAACACCATCACCTAATACACCACCATCACAATAGCAGCACCATCATTGCTGTAACAACACCATCATGACTATGGCAGCACCACCATCGCCACAACAGCAACGTCACCACCACATAAACCGAACCACCCCCTCATTTTCTCTTTTATGTGAGAGACGTGCAGCTGCTAAACTCTCTTTCCTCTCTCTCTCTCTCTCTCTCTCTCTCTCTCTCTGTCTCCCTCTCTCTCTCTCTCTCTCTCTCTCTCTCTCTCTCTCTCTCTCTCTCTCTCTCTCTCTCTCTCTCTCTCTCTCTCTCTCTCTCTCTTTCTCTCTCTCTCTCTTTCTCTCTCTCTCTCTTTCTCTCTCTCTCTCTCTCTCTCTCTCTCTCTCTCTCTCTCTCTCTCTCTCTCTCTCTCTCTCTCTCTCTCTCTCTCTTTCTCTCTCTCTCTCTCTCTCTCTCTCTCTCTCTCTCTCTCTCTCTCTCTCTCTCTCTCTCTCCCCCTCTCTCCCCCTCTCTCTCTCTCTCTCTCTCGTCCCTCAGGACCACGGCACCGGGGCCCTGGTCATCAGCTCCCTGCTGGACTTCCTGACCTTTGCCCTCTGCGCGCCCTACAGTGAGACCACGGAGAGCCAGCAGTTTGACATGCTGCTGGAGATGGTCGCCTCCAACGGACGCACCCTCTTCAAGCTCTTCCAGGTCAGAGGTCAACCAGGCGGACCACGATCAAGCCATCCCCCTCGGCGATTGTTTTATACTGACACACACTCATCGCTGCTGTCACACCATCACACAGCGACGCTTTGGAGAATCCCCCATGCACTAAGGCCCAATCCCATTCCTACCCCTTAGCCCTTCCCTTTACCCCTCCCCCTTGTTTTGAAGGGGTAAGGGGAAGGGTAAGGGGTAGAAATGGGATTGGGCCTAAATCAGGAATTATAGCAGTATCCGGTCTACCAAAACAAAAACTGTTCACGCCTGTTAAATCCCCCGAGGCGAGGGGAATACGAACATGACGAGAGCGTCTGGGGGGACCCCTTTAGTGTCGGGGCCAACTCTCTCAGGAGCCACGTCGATGTGTATCGCAACGTTGCGTTCTTCGTGCCTCAGTTGTTGAATAGAGTTGCGTTGTGTGTTCTGCCGCAGCACCCGTCCATGGCCATCGTGAAGGGAGCCGGTCTGGTGATGAAAGCCATCATTGAGGTGAGTCATCTAACAATAGTCATCCCTTGTTATTATACCGCACTGTCATGAACCATACAAGTGGGTGCTGGTTGTTTGTTTTTACCTGTGTGCTGGCTTTAACCTTTCCATGTCTATTGCATCTTCTAATCGTATTATGGGTAATCTATTTTTGCTGATAATCTTCCATTTCTTCCTGTAATAAAGCCTTTCAGTAAATGAAAAGACAACACTTGACCTTTAGATCATGGTATCAGTTGGCTATTTCCTCACGAACAATATCTCGTCTATTCACTTTGATACGTCATCCTGCTAGGAATGAGGATTGTAATTCCCTTTGGGACCGTGGATACTGACCTGCGTCTCTCTCTCTCTCTCTCTCTCTCTCTCTCTCTCTCTCTCTCTCTCTCTCTCTCTCTCTCTCTCTCTCTCTCTCTCTCTCTCTCTCTCGTTAGGAGGGAGACAAGAACATTGCCACTAAGATGCAGGAGCTGGCTCTGAGTGAGGGAGCCCTGCCCAGACACCTGCACACCTCCATGTTCACCATCAGCTCTGACCAGAGGATGCTGACCAACAGGTCTGCACACACACACACACACACACACACACACACACACACACACACACACACACACACACACACACACACACACACACACACACACACACACACACACACACACGCACACTTGCAGGTCTGAATAGCGTTGGTCTTTTACTGACTGGTTCCTGACTGGTTCCCTGGCAGACAGCTGAGTCGCCACCTGGTGGGTCTCTGGACGGCGGAGAACCCCACCGCCATGAACCTGCTGAAGAGGATTCTGGTAGGAGCCCACCCCACGCCGCCCGCCCTCTAGAGTCAGACCCCCACTCCCACCTCTGCACCCACAGCTCTTCCCAGCTCCTCGTTAGCTCCCACGTGCAGAAGCACCGTATGCCATCACAGTCTGTCCCCAGTTAGCATGATGCTCTGTGGATTAGCTAACCTGCTGTCCGCTCTCCCCCCCCCCCCCCCACCAGCCCACCGGCCTGCTGGCTTACCTGGACAGCCCTGACCCCGTCCCTGAGAAGGACACGGACAGGATGCACATCCGGGACAACCTCAAGATCGCCACGGTAACAGACAAACAGACAAGTTATATTAACTTGGTCACGACGAACCACATCTATGCCGGTGTCTCGGGGAATCAACCAACCGAGCCTGGCCTAGAAGGTTCCCCCGCTCACCCTGGATGTCCACAATCTACATGTAGGCATCCTCGATGCCCTACTGCCTACCTCAATAATTGACAGTCTTAGTTATTGAAGTCTGCTCGTCAAACGGGGTCAAGTGTGTCTTGATATTTCCCAGGATTATTTAACAAGCTCCTGAGAAGGAAAAGCGTTCTTGGCGTGCCCCCCCCCCCCTCCTCCTTTGTATTCGTGATGACGAGGCGTTGAGCTGTCTTGTGGTCCCGGTCTCGTAGGACCAGATGGGCCGGGTCAAGGTTCCCGACTGGCAGCGCATGGCGGGCAAGGCGGCCAAGGAGGTGGAGAAGTTTGCCAAGGAGAAGGCCGACATCGTTCTGATGCACTGGAGGGACAAGATGGGCATCGTGAAGAAGGAGGTGAGGCCAACACCTTCCTGCTCCCGTGGGGGCAAGGGTCACAGGGTCACAGGGTCACAGGGTCATCCATTGGCGTTTTCCCATTAGCCCTTTTGGCCGTGCCGAGCCGTACTGTTGCATACCGTGCAGATTTGCGTTGCCACTACCATTTTTAACACGCGTAGCTGTGCTGTGCCGTAACTCGCTCGAGATGGATGGTCTCAGAGGTCGGGCCAGAGTGAGCCCACCCCGAAGTTGGCAGCGGTGACGTCAGCACTGGTGGCTGTTTAGAGCGAGAAGTTGTGGAGATATAGACCTACTAAACTACAATAAACTTGGCGATCATACACCTATCCTTGTCAATGAGACGCATCGCCACGAAGAGAATGGCTAGAGTTCTCAACAGCCTGATTCTTTATTATTGTTCGTTCCTGTAATTACACAAGCCTAATTAAAAAGGGTAATGAAGGTTTAATAGAAGCGCGCACGGGGGAGATGTTATGTTGATGATATTCTCTTGCAAAAAACTAAATAGCTTGCTGAGAAAGGACGGATTTCTTGGTCATTGGAAAATATTTCACACCATTAGGTCGATATTCAACATATTTTTTTCCTTGTGAAAATATTTGTGAAACATTGTCTAATGTGTAAACAGGACTTATCCGAACTAAATCTGGTATCAACAAGCTTTTGAGATTAGGAGGCAAAAAAGGGAAGCACGTCATCTGTTAAAGCTCCACCTTCGGCGTAATAGCCCGGTTGTAATGGAAATGCAAATCTGCCGAGACGAGTCAAACCCTGCCGGGCCAGTGTAGCACAGTATAGTGGAAAAAACACACTGATTTGTGCTTAGCTTAGCTAGCTTCTGGTACATTTTCTTGAGTCAGTCTGCTTTGTTCCTGCGGCAGTCAGTCCCTTCTCGGGGTCTCACAGGTCACAAGGTCTGGCATGTGTGACCTGTGCTTAGCATGGATAGCTGCTGCCGCTGCTGCAGTGTCTTTGGAGTCTGCTCTGCTGATCCACCAGGGCCAGACATGCCCGTGCTTTGTATAATGACCGATGGAAACAATTAGTTTTGGCCGCTTCCAGGGCTGTCGCGAGTATGCTGCCACCTAAGGGTAGTGTGTGTGTGTGTGTGTGTGTGTGTGTGTGTGTGTGTGTGTGTGTGTGTGTGTGTGTCCTTCCTTCGTTTGCAGCTGTGTGTGTTTTCTTCAAATCTGAATTAAACTGATTTCTGCTGCAGATCTAATTTGACATGGAACAGGAAGTTCTGTTCGTTATTTCGATCCCGTTTTTGTGTTCATGGCTGACAACAAGCTAATCAAATCGTTTTTTGGTCAGTTTTGCCTGTAGCGTGAAGCACATTATGTTTTGCATGTTCACTACTGGGGAATACTTAATAATAAATTACTAAATGTAATTATTATGATTTAATTAATGATCCTACTAACCTAGTACCTACAGTCCAAAATTAAGATTTTCCACAGGGTGTTCGTGATGATTAATTATGTCACAGTTTCTATGACGACCGTTCATTAATCTCTCCTGTGTTGTGTCTCTGCCCCTCCCCTCACCTTGTCTTGATTTCTTTCCTGTCAATCAATGTAGCAGGACAGGAATAACCTGGTAAGTAGCACTGGCCAATGGGATCAATCTGTTCTTCTTCATTTGACCCGCCCTCTTTGTCACGGTCATCATCAGAGCCCATTATCCCATCCGTTTTTTTCCAGATGTGTGTGTGTGTGTGTCCAAATGGTTCTGCTGTTGTAGCTCTCGCACCTTCCCTTCGTGGTTTTCAGCTTCTTGTGTCATGTCAAAGACATCGTCTTAATTCATATCTCACCAGTCATGACATCATACTGTCACCACATCCTCTCGCCTTCGCTTTCTCTGTCTCTCTCTTTGCTCCATTCTCTCTATCCGTCTCGCTCTCTTTCCTCCATTCTCTCAGTCTGTCTCTCTCTCTTTCTCCATTCTCTCTGTCCGTCTCGCTCTCTTTCCTCCATTCTCTCAGTCTGTCTGTCACACTTTCTCAATTCTCTCTGTCTGTATCCCTCTTTCCTAAAATCCCTCTATCTGTCTCTCTCTCCTTGTCCATCTGTCTCTATCTCTTTGTCTATCTGTCTCTCTCTCTTCGTCTATCTGTCCGTCTCTCCTTGTCTATCTGTCTCTCTTTCTCTTTGGCTCGTCCACACTGCAAACCTTAGCGCTCAATTCAGATTTAATTATCAGAATGATTTTTAGGTTTGGCTGTTCACATTCATTTTTAAACATAGCCAATTTCCAATATTCACAAAAGCATCCCAGGGAGGAAACACAGGTGATATTGCGGCTGACTGATCACCTGAAAAGGAAAAAAATGTAATTGCTAATGGCCTTCCAACATCAATTCTATAAACTGTTATTTTCATGAGTCTCCCTTCACTGACTCCCTCCCTCGCAGCCTTCTTCCATATTGTATTCATTGAGTGACTCTCAGCAGCACAGAATGGTGACATGGACATGAGTTCCGATATGACATGGCATACTTTAGATATGTTTACAATGAGGTCACATTGCAAGACATCTGACCTGCATCGGATTTATGTCCACATATGAAAATGGCCCAAGTCAGAATTGAAAATATCAGATTCCATGTGAATTGTGCTGTTCACACTACGGATTTGGGCCACTTTTGCTTGCAGTGTGAATGAGGTCTTTTCCTCACTTTCTCTCTTTTCGGCTTTTTCTCTCTCTCTGTTGCTCTTTCTCTCTCTCTCCCCCTCTCTCTCCATACACACTCTGTGTTGCGTGTGTGGTGATGAAATGTTCTGTTTGATTCTAGAATCCCAACCAGAAGCCTGTCATCTTGCGGAAGAGGAGACAGAGAATCAAGATAGAATCCAACTGGGAGCTGTTCTACTACAAGTACGTCTCGACTGCTGTGTACACATTTGTATATACACGCCCATATGTTCCTGCACACACCTGTACATACTTATACACCTCTATGAACACATTTTTACATACAAGTGTACACACCTGCACATAAATGATAGATACGTGTATATATATATACACACCTGTGTTTACACACACTCACACACACAAACGCACACACCTAGAAACCCCTGGTAAACCCCGGAAAACACAAAGACAACTCCACACACCCCTAAACACTTATACCCGCATATGAACCTACACCAGTTATTTGTTAACAGAGCATTATGTTATTACGTTAGATTATTTGATTGCGTTATCAGCCAGTCTTTGAGGACCACCTTGTCTCTCGCCCTCCCCAGGTTCCAGCTGGACCACGCCCGCTCCAACCTGATCTGGAACCTGAAGACGCGGGAGGAGCTCCGTGACGGCCTGGAGGGGGAGATGAGGGCCTTCAGCGTGGACCGCGAGCTGGGCAGCGCCAGCGTCATCTCCTGGAACCACCAGGAGTTTGAGGTCCAAGCAGAAAAATGACCCAAAAATGACCCCCGCCCAATAGAACAGAAATAGAGATAATTTATTTTTCGGAAAGATTGCAATTCTTATTCGTCAACGTCCCTCGCAATCAAACTCCAACACACCCTGAAATGATCGTATGGAAGCACCAACAGTTTATTGTCTGAACTTGGCTCAACCCAGCTCATGAACTACACTTTAGTAGTAGTAGTTGGATGCTTCATGAACGTCACCTACATCATACTAAAATATATCATAGTACAGTTACATGCATACAGTAATGTTAACTTAGTGGAAGAAACTTAATGTGAGTTGTACAATTACTGAAGGAAAAGCTGTAGAATGAAGTTTAGTCTTTAACTTCTGAGTTGAACAGGTAACTAGGAACTACGTTGCTGTGTCTTAAGATCTTGTATCTTAACATCTTGATACCTTCTCTCTCCAGGTGCGGTACGATTGCCTTGCGGACGAGATCAAGATCGGAGATTATTACCTTCGCCTTCTGCTGGAGGAGGACGAGAACGACGAGTCCAGCGGCATCAAGAGATCGTAAGGCAACCAAGCAACCTGTTTACCATATCATGTCCTCTTAAGACACTATCGCCTACATTTACCAACCTTGACTGGCTGAACATCAGTCAGTACTGGTGAGCCCTGGTGGACCAACCCATTTACACCTTTAAGTCCTCTTAAATCAGTGCATTGTATATATTTACCAACCTTGCACACAGCATTGACTGAAATAAGAACGTATGTGAGGACTCATTGAGCTCAGACGCAAAAAAAAAAGAAAATCTTAAATTAATCTTTTAAACTATTGAGGACATAATGAGTTAAAAGGTCTTAAATGAAGTCTCCATAAATCCTTATGCAATGAATCCATTAAATTATATTAATTTGAAAAAAAATGAAAACTGTTGCAGCGATCCTGTACTCATCTCTGGTTGTACTTTGAAACCTGGTCCAGCAGTACAACTTTCATCACTTTCATGTGTTCTCAATTCATTATAAAGAAGTATGTACAGGAGCCTTCATCTCTCTCCGCTTCCCTCTCTCCGCTTCCCTCCCCCTCTTTCTCTCTTTCTCCCCCTCTCTCTCCCTCCCCCTCCCTCTCTCTCTCCCTCCCCCTCCCTCTCTTTCTCCCTTCCCCCCTAGGTATGAGTTTTTCAACGAGCTGTACCACCGCTTCCTGCTCACCCCCAAGGTGTCCATGAAGTGTTTGTGTCTGCAGGCGCTGGCCATCGTCTACGGGAAGTGCTGTGAGGAGATCGGACCCTTCATCGACACCAAGTACATCATCGGCATGCTGGACAGAGTATGTATACCATACCACAACCCTATTTTATTACCGCTTTTGTTTTCATTTTATTCCAGTTATTTGTTAACACTATCGCTATCTCCTATTCATTGAGAAAAAAATACAAAACAATATATATATATATATATATATATATTACTGTTGTTTTTATATTTCATATCATAATGATTATTATTATGCACAACACAATATTTCTCTGTCTTGTTGTGTTTTCAGTGTACGGACCGACTGGAGCGGGACAGAATCATTCTCTTCATCAACAAACTTATCCTCAACAAGGTCAGCTAACATAATTAACCTAGCTTGCATTAGCCACCTGGCTCACTTAAACCAGCTTGCTAGTTTTTGCCACCTGGCTCACTTTAGCCAACTTGTTAACATTAGCCAACGTTCTAACATTAGAAACCTGGAAAGAATTAGCCAACTAGCTTATGTTGACAAGCTACCAAGTTGAAGTTAGTCACTGTGCCTTCTCAATATATTTCAGATCCCATTCTTGTTGTTATTCAGATTATTTAATCTGTTCCGCGTTTTCTTTGTCATAGAAAAACGTGAAGGAGGTGATGGACTCCAACGGGGTGCGGATCATGGTGGACCTCCTCACCCTGGCCCACCTCCACACCAGCAGGGCCACGGTCCCACTACAGGTACACCAGATCCCAGTAGATATACTGGGAGAAGGTCTGTTATGTGGCATAACAACGTCATCCCAATTCACTTGGAATCCCATGACTACAGTGTGTTTTTATACAAATAGGTTTTACGAGGATTCATATTTGATTATGAAATTACTTTAAAGGTTGACTCGCTATTTGAAGGATGAATCATCCAATTTAACTGGTTGAATATGTTTGTGTTATAATCTGTCCTAAGAATAATTCTACACTAATGTAAAATGAGGTTCACAAAAATATTTGATATTGACACACAAATTAACGGGCTAATCTTGAACGAACCCTCAGACCAACGTTATCGAGGCGTCCGCGGACATGAAGAGAGAGAGTGAGAAGGAGTGGTACTTCGGCAACGCAGACAAGGAGAGGAGAGGGCCCTTCAGTTATGAAGAGGTATGGACGTCAGCTCGCTTGGATTCTCCATTTGTAACCCTGGGAGTGCTTCTTTCAGCATTTGAGCAGTGGTTGGCAAACTTGCATCGTTACTCTTTAACTGTTAAGTCACATATCAGATCAAAGTTTATTCAAAGCGCCTTGCAGTGAATTCAAATGCGTACATTAAAGTCGGGGTTAGGCGTCTTGCTCTAGGACGCCTCCAGGCAGACTCTTTGGGGGTTGAACCCAGGACGTTTCATCTGGTCTCCGGGCTGTCCTCCCCACCCGCTCATCCTTCAGGCTAACGTGTGCTCTGTGCTCCGGCTCCAGATGCAGGAGTTCTGGAGCGCGGGCGTGCTAACCGCTAAGACGAGGTGCTGGGCGCAGGGCATGGACGGCTGGCGCCCCCTGCAGGCCATCCCTCAGCTCAAGTGGTGTCTCCTAGCAACAGGCCAGGCGGTGATGAATGAGACGGACCTGGCCACACTCATCCTCAACATGCTGATCAGCATGTGCTCCTACTACCCAAGCAGGTAACCATGTTAGCCGTGCTAAGTGTTTCGTAGCCTAGTCCACGCCACCCTACCACTTAACTTCATCTATTAAAGCCTATCTTGGAAGAGTTTTCCCTAGCCTAACATAACCTTTCCCAGCCTTGTCTAGTTTAGCCTAGCCTAACCTAGCGTGGTTAAGTTTAGCCATAGGCTAGCCTAATTTAGCCTAACTTTTCCTAACCTAGCCTTTACTGGCTTAGCCTAAAATAACTCTGGCTAACCTAGTTTATCCTCCCTTATCCCAGTCTAGATGAGCCTACCGTCTTAGCCTAATTTAGCAAAGTTTAGCCTATCTTGGCATAGCTTGTGAAGCAAACTGTGTGTTCTCCCAGGGACCAGGACAACGCCATCATCCGCCCGCTGCCCAAGATCAAGAGGCTGATCAGCGACAACACCTGCCTGCCTCACATCGTCCAGGTGAGCCCAGAGCGGTCTGCTCTCAGTCAGACAGGAAGCATCAGAGGGGTCTTACATTTGGTTCAGGGGTTTAGAATCCTGTGATCATATTCAAAAGAAGACACTTATTCTCAACCAATTCAAATTCAAATGTAAAAATGTTCAATGTCCAATTACATCTTTGGGAAAATCCAAATCCAAACCTCAACCAATCCATGACCCAGTATCGGTTTCAAACTCTGTGTGTGTTTTTGTGTCTCCAGCTGCTCTTGACCTTCGACCCCATCCTGGTGGAGAAGGTGGCCAACATGCTCTACCTGGTGATGCAGGACAACCCCAACCTCCAGCGCCTGTACCTCACCGGGGTCTTCTTCTTCATCATGATGTACACCGGCTCCAACGTGCTGCCCGTCGCCAGGTCAGGGAGCACACACACACACACACACACACACACACACACACACACACACACACACACACACACACACACACACACACACACACACACACACACACACACACACACACACATATGGATACACACTTTGTAATGCCATTGGCTCAAATTATTTGCTCTAATTATGAAATTTACTTTTTATTTGACAATTTTCCTGCTCTTATGTTGTTTTCTTTGTCAAGAACACTATATTGCCATTTTTGCGTGAACAGCGCTGTATAAATACGGTTTGATGGATTTGACATTAATATGTATGCCCTCACATATGCCTATTTATAATTACACACAAATAACAGTTGCTCATACACACATAAATGGCGAGACATTGACATAAATCCCCATGCAGACTCAGACACACAGACAAATACACAAACACACACATCCTGATCCTCGACTCCTTCTTGACACCCCTGCAGGTTCCTGAAATACACTCACCTCAAACAGGCCTTCAAGTCCGAGGAGGTAAACCCCCCCCCCCACACACACACACATACACACACCTGATCCCTTAAAAGCATAGTAAATTGGAAAGAGCGTCAGTCTGCCCCTCTGACCTGTGACCTGTGACCTTGCTGTGCAGTCCAAAGGGCAGGACATTGTGCAGCGCAGCGTGCTGGGCCCGGTGCTGCCCGAGGCCATGGTGTGCTACCTGGAGAACTACGAGGCCGAGCGCTTCTCGGAGATCTTCCTGGGGGAGTTTGACACGCCCGAGGCCATCTGGAGCAGCGAGATGAGGTCAGGTCACCCCCTCTAAACCGGGATGAGTGAGGCCGTACCGGTACCTGGTCGGGGTCAGAATGCATACTCAGATTTGAGGACATTCGGTAGAACAAGCTTCTAGAAAAGATCATAGTGACTGAACAGAGGGCTGTAGGAGTTATAACACTGACACAAGGGGAGAAGAGTATTTTATTTGGTTTTAGTGGTAGTGCATAATGGATGGGTCAGGGATGGTTCAGTCAGAACTCCTTCCCACCAGGTGTCTGTCAGCAAGTACTGGGTCTTTATTTAGATCTATGATGATGGGATATGATTTTTGCCTTTTGGATGGACAAGAGAGTGAATACACAGGACACTGAAGACACAGGACAGGACAGTGAAGAAAGAAGAGTGAGACACAAGACATTAAAGACACAGGACAATGAAGACATATGACAATGAGGACAGGACAGTGAAGGAACAGGACAGTGGGTTGAAGAAGAGGGAGGGAATGACCTGTAGCACAGGACCCCAGGTCGGAATCAAACCTGAGTCGCTACAGACTAGACTCTTTTCATGTCGGTATTTGACCGTCTTCCCCATGTTTTAAAACATTACACACCTCCAGGCGTCTCATGATCGAGAAGATCGCCGCCCACCTGGCGGACTTCAGCCCGCGGCTGCAGAGCAACACGCGGGCCCTGTACCAGTACTGCCCCATCCCCGTGGTCAGCTACCCCCAGCTGGACAACGAGCTCTTCTGTAACATCTACTACCTCAGGCACCTCTGTGACGCTGTGCGCTTCCCCGGCTGGCCCATCCGAGACCCGGTAACGTGACCCGTCGTGTTTAGTTTAGTTATTTCCTTCCAGTGGTAGGCAGTGTCCGAACCACTCAACCAATTAAAAAAAAAAAGAAATATGTAGAAATATACACAGACTCGTTTGCACCTACCTGGTGCATGTCCGAGTATGCATGAAATTATATTTAAAAATAACTGAAAGACCTAAATTGAAAAGGCTCCAATTTGGTCCTTAAAGAGGTAACGATGTATCCCAAATGAGTCGAACTATAACAGTCTGCAACAGACTGTTATGTTCCACCTGCAATACACCTGCGTCCATCTTTACTGTGCGCACCTGTAATCTGATCCTAATGGCCAGCCTGATCATCACACAAGTTAAACAGCGCTTTCATGCACTCGTGTTGGATTGAGGAGCTGACCTTGTGTTGTGTATTTATGTGTCTTTTGTCTCTGCTACCCCCTGCAGGTGAAACTACTAAAGGACACCCTGGAGGCGTGGAAGAGAGAGGTGGAGAAGAAACCTCCGTCCATGTCTGTAGACGAAGCGTATGAGGTCCTCAACCTGCCCAAAGGACAGGGACAGTGAGTTAACCCCGGGACACCACGATGTTGTTCACCCTCCTCCTACAGTCAAACCCCCTAACCACCACACCAGACTATCCACTAGAATAGATTATCCACTAGACTAGACTATCAACTAGAATAGATTATCCACTAGACTAGACCATCCACTAGAATAGATTATCCACTAGACTAGGCTATCAACTAGAATAGATTATCAACTAGACTAGACCATCCACTAGAATAGATTATCGACTAGACTAGACCATCCACTAGAATAGATTATCAACTAGACTAGACCATCCACTAGAATAGATTATCAACTAGACTAGACCATCCAATAGAATAGATTATCCACTAGACTAGACTATATCAACTAGAATAGATTATCCAATAGACTAGACCATCCACTAGAATAGAATATCCACTAGAACCAGAATAATCGATAGAATAAAAGCGAGTGGTAGATATTGTCTGATAATGCATCATATAAAGTTAAATATAGTTATGTATATTTTCGAAGTACAAAAATGTATATCATCTTGCACTTGAATAAACAAATAAATAATTTACATGAGTACATTTGGATTAATGAATTAATGGCTTTAAATGCCCCTCTCTGTTCCCCTCGTCTTATGTCAAACTTGTGTTCGTGTGTTTGTCCTCAGGCATGATGAGAGTAAGATCAGGAAGGCCTACTTCCGCCTGGCCCAGAAGTACCACCCTGACAAGAACCCAGAGGGCAGGGTGGGTGTCTGCCTCTAACTTGTACCTACACCTAGCAAGCCTGAGCTTCCTGTGTACCTAATATGTACCCACACCTAACCAGTGTGTACTGGTTACCTTATATGTGCTTGCCACTAACCGGAATGTAGTTCCTGTGTACCTAATATGTACCTCAACCTAATCAGTGTGTAATTAATGTTGCATATGAACATATACCAAAAATGTACGCATACACTGGCTGTGAAACGGCTTTGTTCATGTTGTGTGTATTGGTCTCTGGATATCAAGTCAATATATGATATTTCTTGTAAAACATATGTTACGTTTATAAATAAAAATGGTACATTGACTACATTTATGCGAAAGTTCTCTCTGGCCTCTTAAAGGGCTTCATCATTCATGTTTCCTGTTTACACACGCTCACATCTCACCGCAAACCACACACCACACAAACACACCGCACACACAATTAAGCTCATACTTCTGTCTGTGTGTTTCCGTTTCTTTGTGTGCAGGATATGTTTGAGAAAGTGAACAAGGCCTATGAGTTCCTGTGCACCAAGTCGGCCCGCATCGTAGACGGGCCCGACCCGGAGAACATCATCCTCATCCTGCAGGCCCAGAGCATCCTCTTCAACCGCTACAAGGAAGGTCGGTGGTCCACCGGAGCCAAGGGAGCTAGGGGACATGATGGAGCTGATAGAGCTACCGGAGCTACTGGAGCTAGGGGACATAATGGAGCTGATAGAGCTACCGGAGCTAGGGGACATGATGGAGCTACTGGAGCTAGGGGACATAATTGAGCTGATAGAGCTACTGGAGCTAGGGGACATGATGGAGCTGATAGAGCTACTGGAGCTAGGGGACATCATGGAGCTGATAGAGCTACTGGAGCTACTGGAGCTAGGGGACATAATGGAGCTACTGGAGCTAGGGGACATGATGGAGCTGATAGAGCTACTGGAGCTAGGGGACATGATGGAGCTGATAGAGCTACTGGAGCTACTGGAGCTAGGGGACATGATGGAGCTGATAGAGCTACCGGAGCTAGGGGACATAATGGAGCTGATAGAGCTACTGGAGCTAGGGGACATAATGGAGCTGATAGAGCTACCGGAGCTAGGGGACATAATGGAGCTGATAGAGCTACCGGAGCTAGGGGACATGATGGAGCTGATAGAGCTACCGGAGCTACTGGAGCTAGGGGACATAATGGAGCTGATAGAGCTACCGGAGCTAGGGGACATAATGGAGCTGATAGAGCTACCGGAGCTAGGGGACATAATGGAGCTGATAGAGCTACCGGAGCTAGGGGACATGATGGAGCTGATAGAGCTACCGGAGAAAGGGGACATAATGGAGCTGATAGAGCTACCGGAGCTAGGGGACATAATGGAGCTGATAGAGCTACCGGAGCTAGGGGACATGATGGAGCTGATAGAGCTACCGGAGCTACTGGAGCTAGGGGACATAACGGAGCTGATAGAGCTACCGGAGCTAGGGGACATGATGGAGCTGATAGAGCTACCGGAGCTAGGGGACATGATGGAGCTGATAGAGCTACCGGAGCTAGGGGACATGATGGAGCTGATAGAGCTACCGGAGCCAGGGGACATGATGGAGCTGATAGAGCTACCGGAGCTAGGGGACATGATGGAGCTGATAGAGCTACCGGAGCTAGGGGACATGATGGAGCTGATAGAGCTACCGGAGCTAGGGGACATGATGGAGCTGATAGAGCTACCGGAGCCAGGGGACATGATGGAGCTGATAGAGCTACCGGAGCTAGGGGACATGATGGAGCTGATAGAGCTACCGGAGCTAGGGGACATGATGGAGCTGATAGAGCTACCGGAGCTAGGGGACATGATGGAGCTGATAGGGCTACCGGAGCCAAGGGAGCTAGCAGAGCCATTGAAGCTAGTGGACCTAAAATAGTTTATTAACCTACTGGAGCTCAGGGTGCTAGCAGAGCTAATGAAGCTGGTGCACCTAACAGAGTTTATTAAGCTACTTTAGCCCAGGGTGCTTATGAAGCTATTGGACCGAATAGAGCAAATTAAGCTATTTGACGTAATGTAGCTGATTAAGTTCCTGAAGCTCAAGGAGCTAATTATGCTAGTTGAGCTGGTGGAACTAATGAAGCTACTGAAGTTCAGGGAGCTAATGGATAGCCCACATAGCCACATAGCCCATGAAGCTAGTTGTTGCCATTTTTGTTCATTTAGCTGCTAAGGGGAAATTGTATACGTCCATCTTTTATGTGAGAATTTGTAGTATCTCCCAGTACAATTAGATCATCAAACATAAATATTCAATGAGAAATGAGGAATACAAAATGTAATTTAATTTACAAATGATGCATTAATGTACAATTATGCAAAAAATGTTGAAACGTTTTCGCCCTTGGAACAGAACTGGAGCCCTACAAGTACGCCGGATACCCCATGCTCATCAAAACCCTCATCATGGAGACCAGCGACGTCCAGCTGTTCTCAAAGACCTCGCCGCTGCTGCCCGCGGGCACGGAGCTGGCCTTCCACACGGTCAACTGCTCCGCCCTGAACGCAGAGGAGCTACGGCGGGAAGAGGGCATCGAGGTACGGAGCTAGCTGGCAGGGATGGTGCAATTCAGTTCGCTGGTGGGGTAGCTACCACTCTGTTTAGTGGCGGGAAATAATGGTGAGAGAGTCTGAATCTGTTTGGGAAAGTGAAACTAAAGAGTGGATGGAGGGAGACTTTTAATCTTTAATCATGTATATATTGCATATATGGTGTGTGTGTCTGTGGTTGTGTGTGAGTGTGTGTGGTTTTGTGTGTGTGTGTGTGTGTGTGTTGTACACCTCTCCTCATGCTGTTTGTTTCGCCTCCTCCTGACCAGGTGTTGCTGGAGGCGTTCTCCAGGTGTGTGGCCGTTCTCACAGCCTCCAGTAAGCCAGGAGACATGTCTGTCCAGGTAAACACTGCTACTAAACAATAATGATACACTCCACACCACGGGTTCTCTACCGGTACAGCCTCTGAACCCACATGTTTCATTCGTCATGAAGTCACGACGGATAAAGTTTGATTGAAAGTTGTATTTACCGATATTGCAGTTATCAACTATGATTTCATGCACTGTCGAAAACATGGAGCAAACGAAAAACTGCGACAATTGGGGCTAAGTCAATATTACCGTAAGCCTTTAAAACATGAAATAATATTAAAGCATTAGTTAACTCATGGGCTTCTCTTTAAAGATTAAGGTTTGGCATGTGCTCTGCGACCCACTCCAAATTCCCCATGAAATGCCTTCACAACCCACCAGTTGAGAATCTCTTCTACACTACTCACACCCTCTAGTGTCTGGGGGGAGGTACTGCGCAGCTTGTCAACTGGTCCCAATCTGATGTGATTCACGTGTGTCCTATATGTCCACTGTATCATACAATACAGTCTGTGATGTAATGTCAGAGTAATTGATGTGTTCTACGTGCTGTGTAGTGCAATGGGACATATAAACGTATTGCAGTGTGTAATGTGATGTGTGCTTCAGTGTGTGCGAGGAGATGTCTGTGTACCTAACGTGATGTGTGTGTGCAGGTGTGCGGGCACATCTGTAAGTGTTACAGCGTGGCGGCTCAGTTCGAGGAGTGCCGGGAGAAGATCATAGAGCTGCCCAACATCATCAGAGACCTCTGTCACCTGCTCTACTACGGCAAGGTGAGTCCTCGCCTCTCTCAGGTCCTCTACTGGGGCTGGGTCCCTGAGTAACCTGAACTATGTATTATGACTGCAGTGAAGTCTGTTTATCCAACAATGTAGCTGTTATCAAAATGATATTGAGGAGCACCTCAGAGTGGCTGGTCATACTCATAATTCCTCTCTTCATCTCCTCCTTCTCCATCTCTTTCTCTATCTGCTCTTCCTCTTCCTGGCTCCTCGCTCCGTCCACACCTCCCTCTCTCCTCAACCTCCTCTATCTCATTCTCCTCCTCCCTCTCTCTGGTCCCCTCCTCCTCCCCCTCCCCCTCCCCCTCCTCCTCCCCCTCCTCCTCCTCCTCCTCCTCCTCCTCCTCCTCCCTCCCTCTGGTCCCCTCCTCCTCCTCCTCCTCCTCCTCCTCCTCCTCCTCCTCCTCCTCCTCCCTCCCTCTGGTCCCCTCCTCCTCCTCCTCCTCCTCCCTCCCTCTGGTCCCCTCCTCCTCCTCCTCCTCCTCCTCCTCCTCCTCCTCCTCCTCCTCCTCCTACTCCCTCTCTCTGGTCCCCCCCTCCCCGTCCTCCCCCCAGGGTCTCCCCCGGACCGCCGCCCTGGCCGTGCAGTGCGTCAGCTCCTTTGCGGTGGACTTCTTCCTGCAGACCCACCTGTACCACGCGGGCGTGCTGTGGCACCTGCTGGTCTACCTCTTCAACTACGACTTCACGCTGGAGGAGGGCGGTGTGCAGGTCGGTGCACAAGGCGGTGGCCTCGATACAATTCGACGTGCGGTTCAAACCATACTGCCACAGGATGTTACAGATTTTATCTCTAGTGCGGTTGAAAGTTGGGG
The DNA here is from genome assembly GCF_902167405.1 of Gadus morhua. Lineage (NCBI taxonomy): Eukaryota > Metazoa > Chordata > Actinopteri > Gadiformes > Gadidae > Gadus > Gadus morhua. Next base: position 9,787,113 of record NC_044070.1, read on the forward strand.
TTTCGGGTTTGAATGCTATGTCGGTACCCGCGATTTGATTTTATCTTACTGATGGAAGTGCCCTCTATTACAATTTTTTTTTTTTTTTAAATAAGCAACATCACAATTTATTGTTTACTTGAAGCTGTTGTCGTGCTCTTGTTGAAAGTAGTTCGAAACGGTTCGCTTTTAACTCACTTTATTTGTTAAAGAATTTCGGTATGGTAACTATGAAGCAAAAGGGAGGGAATTGTATATAACAGCGTAGAGAGAAATACCGTGAGCTACTTCGAGCCCCCGGGCTTAGGTCCGAGGCTCTCTGCCGGTCTGCCTATGAGTCTCTCTGACCTCCTCTGGCTCCGGGCGCTGCGAATGAACCAAGTAGGCGTGGCCTATGTGAAGTGGGCGTGGCCTATGTGACGTCTTAGCTGCGGCTTCCGCGTCTGTCTCAAAGATGCTGCCTTCTGTGGCTGGGGTAGATATTACAGCTTATATGTTTGATCCTGCTCCCTTGTGGGTGTGTGGGGGTCATGCAGCTTGTGTGTTCGATCCTGCTTCCTAGTGGCTATGTGGGGGCAGCTTATGTGCTTAAAACACGTAACACTGCATTGCAGATTAATAAATCTTGATATCCGCGTGCATGGGTCTTCCTTTCCCCCAGGCCAGCCTGGACTCCAACCAGCAGGAGGTGGCCAACAGCCTCGCCAGGATCAGCCTGGTGGCTCTGGGCCGCCTGGGGGGCTACGCCCAGCTGAAGCCCCCCCCCAGCCCCGGCGACGGAGCAGCCCCGGAGACCAACGGGGTGGACGCCACGCCTCCGGAGAACCCCACCATCCGCAAGAGCCTGGCGGCCATGTTGACGCCGTACGTGGCCCGCCGGCTGGGCTCGGGGACCCCCGCCGAGGTGGGTGGATGGACTGGGGCACGCTGGCGCACACACGCGCACTGTTGAACACACTGACACGCACAGCATACTGACACGCCCACCACAGTGACGCACGACAGACACACTAAACACACTGACACACACTCAAACCGCTTCACACACAGGGGCAGGAGCAGTGTGTCTGAGCCCTGCTGTGTGTGTGTGCAGGTGTTGAAGCTGCTGAACAGTAACTCTGAGAACCCCTACCTGATCTGGAACAACGGGACGCGGGCGGAGCTCCTGGAGTTCCTGGAGGAGCAGCAGCGGGAGAACATCCACATGGTAAGGGCCTGGGAAGACCTGGAACTGGGAAGACCTGGAACTTCCCATTTCTTCTAGGTCCTGTGGTGGAAAAAGTCCTGGTCTGCAACATCAGTGGGTACGGGAGTCGAGTTCACCGAATCTGACAAATACAATTTTGAATACAACGGTTCATTCACACATTCATGACAGACTCAACCGTGCAAGGTGACAGCCAGCTTATCGGGAGCAGTCAAACCGCTCTACCTCCTAAACTCCAAATTCCGAGGGATTTTCTTAGACACAGAGTGATGTTGCAGACCTCGATTTACTACTACCAGCCAAGTATTCTCTTGTATTAGAAGTGTGTCACCACACCCATCAAGTGTCTCTATCCAAGCCTTGCAGTAACGTCAGTGTTTGGTTTCCCTTCCAGGGAGAGAACGACAAGACCTTTGGCTCTGAGTTTGTGTTCAGTGACCACAGCAAGGAGCTGATCGTGGGGGAGATCTTCGTCCGGGTCTACAACGAGCAGCCTTCCTATCCCCTTGAGGTCAGGACCTATTCATAGCAGGATGACTTCACTGGTGTACTGACTTATTGCCTTTATGTATCATTGAAGCCCTAAATTGTCTTTAAAAGGACGCTGTAAGATTACAGTGTCGCTCCTCTAGATGTTTGCTACTTGGTTTATTTATGCATCCTGATAAATCAAATTCAGTTTTACTTCTAAATAATTCTAATTAATAATTGACTTCATAAATTAATACAAATGATTTTGTCGTATATCTGTTCCTGCTCTTCACCGTGTTTTACTGACACTATAATACTTGGTGCCTCCAGCCTCCACCTTCATCTGGAATGTGAATGTGTGTCTCTGTTTGTGTGTCTATGTGTGTGTTGGTGTGATCCTCCACGTGTGTCTTTGTGTGTGTGTGTGTGTGTAGTTCCCCAAGGCGTTCGCCGCCAGCCTGCTGGACTACGTGGGCTCCCAGGCCCAGTACCTGTACACCCTGCTGGCCATGAGCCAGAGCAACAAGGTGGAGTCCCAGCAGCACGCCGAGCGCCTCCGCTTCGCCGAGATGGCCCTGGAGGCGCTGCGCAACGTCATCAAGAACAACCCAGGTGACCCACAATCCCCTCTGTTACCCACAATCCCCTTCCTTACCCATTATCCCCTCCGATACACTCCATCATCTAAGTTACCCACAATCCCCTCTGTTACACACAATCCCCTTCCTTACCCATTATCCCCTCTGTTAGCCTCGATCATCTAAGTTACCCACAATCCCATCTGTTTGCCATAATCCCCTTAGTAACTCAGAATTCCTCTTAACCTACAATGCCACCCATAATCCTCTTCCTAACTCACAACCCCCTTCCATATCCACAATTCCCTTCCTAACTCACAAACCCCTTCCATACCCACAATCCTCTTAATTCCCCACAATAATTTTAAACTCGGGTCTCCATACCCACAATCCTCTTGTAACCCTCTTGTTCCCTTTACCCAAGTTCTTATAAGATTAGATTCAATTTGATTGTTTATTGCGCAGTGCAAATATGATAGGATGATATGATAGTCTGATTACCCACAATCCCCTTATGACACTCAAAACATACCAACCGATTTTAGAGTCGGACTGAGAGAGCCTGTCGGCTTGGTCTTTAATGAATGCTGTTCTGTTTGTCCACAGGTTCAGAAACGGAGTGCATCGGACACTTTAAGCTGCTCTTCTCCTTGTTACGCGTCCACGGAGCTGGCAAGGTTCAGCAGCTTGCTTTAGAGGTGAACAACTTTTTCCAGGAGACCAGCTGATACCGTGACGCCAGAGTGATCACGGAGGACTAAACTGTGTTTGTTCTCCAGGTGGTCAACACGGTGACGTCCAACCAGGAGTGTGTGAGCAACATCTCTGAGTCCCTGGTCCTCTCCAACCTGCTGGTCCTCCTCCACTCTCTGCCCTCCAGTAAGAACACATACACGCACACACGCGCGCGCACACACACACACACACACTGGCAGTCGGTGGCCATTTTGGCTGTCAGTGTTGTGTGGTAGTCATCATTCTCTCTGTTTATATTTGAGAACATCCCTGGTGATGGCTGTGTACTTAAGTACTTTCATACAAGAACATTCCACTTTTTGCCCATCTGAATAGTTTTTTGCGTTTATTTATATTTGAGTATATGGGACTTTTCCCCCACTGCTCAAAACATAGATGCCCAACGACATTGCCCTTGATAATATGAGAATATGATGAGAGGTGTTTTCCTACGATCACTAACTGTCCCTTTATCCCTTCCAGGCCGCCAGCTGGTGCTGGAGACTCTGTATGCCTTGACCTCAAACACAAAGATAGTCAAAGAGGCTATGGCCAAAGGTTTGTACATTACTTGCTACTGACTACTTATGAACTCCGTTACCACCGGAACCCTGGAGTCACAGATAGGTGCTATCTGTGTCAGAAAGCGCCTGACAAAGATTGCATCATTGCAGTCACACCTGTAAACTTTCTCTCCTTCTCCCCTCTCTCCCAGGTGCTCTGATCTACCTGCTGGATCTCTTCTGTAACTCCACCCACCCCCAGGTACGCTCCCAGACGGCAGAACTCTTCTCCAAGATGACCTCAGACAAGCTAGTCGGTCCCAAGGTGAGCATGAACACAACGGTCTCACTATTTAACCCCTAACCCTCCCAAATCTACTGAATTCATTCATGAATTCATTCATTTTGAATTAATTGATTGTTCAGGGCATTAACATTTTTGCATCAATAAGTCTGTTGCCATAATACAACCGCCATCGTCGGCTCAAGACGTCAACACACTTTCTTTGAATTCAACCCAGTTCTTTGAATTCCTGCCACTTTCAACAAGTGATGCACCCCCTTTCACAGTTCACACTTAGTCAGACGCTTTCATCCAAAGCTACTTGCGATAGCGTCTACAAAATAAAACGTAGTTGGAGTAACTGTAAAGAAGTGCCGCCGAAGCATGTTTCTGTGAAACCACTGGATCAAATAAAGAGCTAGCTAAATGATCCACGGTGGTAGATAGAAGGATTAGGACCCTGTTTCGCCTGTTGATGGTCGACGGCTGTTCTGCAGGTGCGTCTGACGCTGATCCGCTTCCTGCCCGGCGTGTTCATGGACGCCATGCGGGACAACGCCGAGGCGGCCGTGCACATCTTCGAGGGGACGCACGAGAACCCCGAGCTCATCTGGAACGACGGCTCCCGCGAGACCGTCTCCACCACCGTGCGGGAGATGATGCTCGAGTAGGTCTCCACGACAACGAGAACCACCTGACCCAGCCTTAGCGTTAGCTTTAGCATTAGCAATAGCTAATGTGTGAGAATGTTTGAGGCTGGTACCATGATCACCTGAAGGATCCACTGTTTGAACATCAGTGCTGGTGTTAGTGTTAGCATCAGCGTTAGCATTGACATTCCCGGTTAGGGGTGGGGTAGGCGCTCCCAGAGGTCAGACTTGTTGCTTGGAGGACTCTGGCTTCGCTGTGTCTTTGGTGTAGTGAAGCGGCATAAAGCATCGCTCCTCCGTCCCTTCAGTTGTTCAGTTGGTGTACTGCAGCTTCATTATGTTCTCCTTGGTCTTCTGTCTTTGTTTTTCCAGTCACTTTAAACAGCAGAAGGATAACCCTGATGTCAACTGGAGGGTAAGTTGAACTATTACATATATGTACAATACATGTATATGTACAATGGACATTGAATGCGTATTTATTAGAAAACCCCTTTGAATCCCCCGACCTCTGACCTCTGCCCCCAGCTGCCGGAGGAGTTCACGGTTGCATACGGGGCGGGACAGGGGGAGCTGGAGGTGGGCGGGGTCTTCCTGCGTATCTTCATCGCCCAGCCCGGCTGGGTACTGAGGAAGCCCAGAGAGTTCCTGGTCTCTCTGCTGGAGACCATCACGGAGCTGCTGGAGAAGAACAACCCCAATGTACGCATGTATACACTCACTCACTCACTCACTCACTCACTCACTCACTCACTCACTCACTCACTCACGCACTCACTCACTCACTCACTCACTCACTCACTCATTCACTCTGTCTCACTCACTCACTCATTCACTCTGTCTCACTACCTGTGTCTCACTCTGTCTCACTCACTCTGTCTCACTCACTCACTCACTTACTCATGAAGACGAACAAAACGCATGATAGGCTTATGCACACACTCATACACTCACTTATAGACACCACACAGATATACCAATAAACCGTAAAATTGTACGCTTGCACATCCCCTGACCCCTGCAGGGAGAGGCCCTGGAGACGGTTACCACGGCAGCAGTGTGTCTGTTCAGCACGCAGGGCCAGCTGGCCGACCAGGTCCCTCCTCTGGGCCACCTGCCGCGCATCCTGGCCGCGCTCAACCACCGCAACAACGCCATCCCCAAGAGCGCCATCCGCCTGCTGCACGTCCTGTCGGACAATGAGGTGAGGTAGCGCCGATGGTTAGCATGCTAGACAGTGCACAACGGATGGTAAGCATGCTAGTTAGCACAGCGTCGCTAGCACGTAGAACTGGTAGCGCAGCAAGCTGCCGAATAGCATGCTAGGCATGCTAATCGTAAGCAAGCTAGGCAATCAATATTGAATCGGGAATAGTTTTGACTCTAGAATCAATTTGACTCGAGTAGTTACCCCCCTAGAAGAGGTAGTGAAAAGTACAGCCCCGCTAGTTAGCATGGCTGGGTAGCATGCTAGGGAGGGCAGCATGGCGTGCCAGCATATTAGAATATTACAGTACATAAGTACATTCAATAATATGAGAAGTGCTTTTAGTGTCTGTTCATTAGTGGCCATGCCTCAGGGGGAGTTTTTGGAAGTCATGTGGACTGAAATTGCCAACACATAAAATTTTACTTATTTAGGCTTTGCCAGTCCTGCTGTTGGCTAAAATACTAGCTATTAGGTCTACTCTTACCCTGCAGTGTTATTGCAGTGTTTTAATGTTTTTATGTTGAGACCAATGTGGCTCTCTTGGAATGTGCTGTAGTGCATCACATGTGACACGCAGCGTGAGCTCCGGTGAAGTCACCCTAATGTGTGTGTGCGTGTAGCTGTGCGTGCGGTCGATGGCGGCGCTGGAGACCATCGGGCCCCTGATGAGTGGCATGAGGTCGCGGGCCGACATGGCGGGGCTCGCCTGCGAGGCCCTCAACCGCATGTTCCAGAAGGAGCAGACCGACCTCGTTGCACAGGTACGCACTACAATACACTGATCTCCCTCTCGCCCTCTCTTTCTTTCTTCTTTTCTATCTTTCTTTCTTTTCTATTTTGTGTTGACATGTTCTTGTGTTTTGACGCGGTGGGTTCCAGGCCTTGAGGGTGGAGCTGGTCCCCTACCTCCTGAAGCTGCTGGAGGGCATCGGTCTGGAGACGCTGGACAACCCCTCCGCCACCAAGGCCCAGATCGTCAAGGCCCTCAAGTCCATGTCGCGCAGCCTGCAGTATGGAGAGCAGGTATGGCCGAGCCGCCCTCACCTTCTTCCAGAACCCTCAACGAGGGTAACAAATGTAGCTATGCTACTATGAACTGGTGGTCAGAATGAATGCAATGGAAATAATCCAATACACTAACAACCCCCTGCGTGAGGACGTAGCAAAGTTATGAAAAACAACCATATTGAAAATGGAAAGGGATATAGGGGGTCTGACAAACAAAAACCTAACTCTTACCACTAGCTCTCCTCATAGCTCTTCATAGTTTAGACGGCATAGACAGCCGACAGGAAGAAGGAAGTAGATCCCAGCAGAGGTTTCGCCTGGGGTTAATGCAGATTGTTTCCCCTCCAGGTGAACGAGATCCTGGCCAGGTCCAGTGTGTGGAGCGCCTTCAAAGACCAGAAACACGACCTGTTCATCTCTGAATCGCAGACGGCCGGGTATCTCACAGGTAACTCAGACGGAAACCTCCTGTCTTTATTTACGTGTGTTGCCCAATGCGCCGTGGTCCTGGTGTAAACCTCCCTGGTGCCGGGTCTGAACTGCATTCTGCTTTTACCTTCGAAACCTTAACCTCTTTGTGCCTAACTCCTCCACACTCCTGCAAACGTTTTCCTCTTCTCCTCCTCCTTGTTCTCCTCCTTCTCCTCCTTTCCTCCTTTTCCTTCTCTCCTCCTTCTCTCCTCTGTCTCTTCTCCTCCTCCTTCTTCTCTCCTCCTCCTCGTCCTCTGTCTCTCCTCCTCCTCCTTCTTCTCTCCTCCTCCTCCTCCTCTGTCTCTTCTCCTCCTCCTTCTCTCCTCCTCCCCCTCCTCCTCTGTCTCTTCTCCTCCTCCTTCTTCTCTCCTCCTCCTCCTCCTCTGTCTCTTCTCCTCCTCCTTCTTCTCTCCTCCTCCTCCTCTTCCTCTGCTCCTCCTCTTCCTCCTCTTCTCTCCTCCTCCTCCTCCTCCTCCTCCTCCTCCTCCTCCTCCTCCTCCTCAGGGGTGTCCACTCCTTCTCTCCTGGCCGCCAGCAGCCCCCTGCGCGGCGGTCTATAGACTCCTGAGCTGGCCTCAGTTGCTCTGAAGCAGGTAGAGCTCCACCTGGTGGCTCCTCCCACCTCCTCCAGCTCCCCACTCACCCCCCTTCCATCTCCATCTTGTGTCCCCTCCGACACTCTTGTTTCCATTTCCACCTCCCCGCTCTCGGCTCTACTCTGCACACGGCTGTCAGCCGGTTGGTTTCACACCTAACTTAGTTGCTCGGCGTGCATCAATAACAACCTGTGTTGGCATGACAACCAGAAAATGAAAATGGCAATTCCTGCAGTGGTTTGTGATTTTTTGTCAGTGGTTTGTAGTTTTTTTCAGTGGTTTGTAGTTTTTGTCAGTGGTTTGTAGTTTTTGTCTGTGGTTTGCAGTGCTCACTTCACCCACACCATTTCAACACCAGTATACCATGTACCATGTCTGCTAACTCCCCCTCCATCCTATATGTTTTAGTTCAGAGCTGTTCGTAGCTAAACCTAGCTAACCTAGCGTGCTACATCGCCAGCCCTCAAGAGTTGCACATCATCCAGCTGTGATTTCCCCCCCCTCCCCAACAGGTCCAGGAGTAGCGGGCTACCTTACGGCCGGGACGGGCACCACAGTCATGCCCAATGTCCCGCCCCCTGTGGACAACGACATTGGGGACCTGGGTTGACGGAATCACGGACAAAATCCCGCTCAGGCGCCCGGACCAGCCCCCCCCCCCCCCCCCCCCTGGCCCAGCGGCGGCGGACTCCCACAGAGAGAGAGAGAGAGAGAGAGAGAGGGAGAGCGACTGCCCGGCTCCCCCTAAACCAACCAGGGGGAGGAGAGAGAGGGAGACCCAGGTGGGCGGAGCTACGTCTCGACGGGGGGCGAGGCTACGTTCCAGACGAGCGGCGGTTGTCGCAGAAAATGTCCGCAGCACTTTCTCATGTTTCTCTCTCTCCTACTCTCCCCCTCCCCTCCAAAAAAACAGTACAGCACTCAAGTCTTGACGAAACACTTTCTAATTGTTTTTAGACAATGAACCCGTTTTTTGTTTGTTTACTTTTAATTTGTCCTTTTTTCTGCATCTTTATCGGTTCCTTTCACCAGGACAAAAAATTGTTTACTTTTTGTATGAATATATTTTTTACTGTTGATTTTTCCTTTCTTCCTTTCTTGCCGTGGGACAAAGACATTGAAAGACTGAAGATTGTTATTAGAGACCTGCTGTCCCTCTCATTCTGAATGAGAGGGATAGCATTCAGTTTGTCGTGAGGGAGGGCGGGTCTAGCAGACCCACTCGTCAAATCCATTGACAAGCCTTTCCAGAAATCACTGACTCTTCTACCAATGATAACATTTCATTAACATGTTTGTAAAGTTGTATTGGACCATTGTTTGTGAGTGGGGACAAGCTGGAGTCTGTTTTGATTGGATGATTTTCCTGCACACTGTTTCCTTTCAAGATGAGTTGTGATAGCCTGATAGCCGGTCCAGCCAGGGGCTTGGATGCTTTATTAAATCCACCACCTACTCGGGCCCTTCCTTGTTAGCCGCCACCGAATCAACGTTAACGTCATGATTCTATTGATTCATCCCTCACTCCCTCTCTGATTCCAAGACCCCCCGTCAACCTCCTCATTCTCCCCCCCCCCCCCCCTCCCCCAGAATGCAAAAAGCACTAGAACAGAATTTAACTAGGTGATCGAAAAACAGTCCTCTGGGTGGAGTCACTGACCCACTCGGATAATGAACCTATGTGAAACACACTAGTGCAATTTGTGAGATGTTTGATGTAATATTACGTATATAAACTTTCTATATTGAATGTACATTAAAAAAATGAATAAATCAGTCGCACTTGTACATACAAATTTTAAGAATAAAAGGGAAGCCACAGTGTTGTTCTTTTGTATTTGTGTCTATATTATAGTAACAGCTATTTAGACTTAACAGCTATTTAGCATACATACACTTATTTACATATGGTATGTTGTACATATTTATATAATTATAAAGATACTAATATGTGTCGACAGGCATACACCTTTTTTCAAAACGTTTGTACATTCATTTGAAAAGTCGATATTGCATTTTGCTCTATAGTTCATACCGGCCACTTTTCTATTGCAAAGGAGGCGGACATAATAGCGTGTGACACAAACTGGAACTGACGCCGTTGGCGCGAATGGCAACAACATTGCAGCGACTCTTATCTGTGAGCCATTGTGAACTACGGAATATAATAAAAACTTGTCTGTACTGAACGGAGGACCAGAGGAAGCCGTCCTCTCCGCTCGGTGCTGCACCCCGGCTGAGCTCCTGTGCCTGTTAATAACACGGTAGGTAACGGGCTGCCCTCGTCCGTCCCCTCATATGCTTGTTTATCTGGTCATTGTCAATGGCTTTTATTTGGTCAACAAGACAACAGAGGTAGAGCTTCGTCTGGCTCTCAATAACGAGAATACTACCAGTCCTCCACCGGCACCATCTCTATACCCTATATACCGTTAACGTTAGTCCATCAGCCGCAGGCGACTAAACCCTAGTCGCTGCCTCGATGGGGTGTCCTCTGGCATGAACATTTAAAGGCTTATCTGGTTGTATTTAAAGAGACTCCCAGAGAAACCCTCTGTCAACAAGTCTGTGAAGCGACCATCAATCACTTCAGATCCCGTTGAAACATTGAATCCTTCACAGACTTGCTTACAACTAGAAAGTTGCTCATACATGACAAACCTGTATATTTGGGATGTTTGGGAAGGCATGACTAAACAAAGAGGATGATCCAAGCTGTCCAAAGAGTTGCGGTATTGGTGGTTTATGCCCATTAAATACAATCCGATGAGACTTATCTGTTTGCTCCATGGAGGAAGCTGCGCCTGAGAGGTTGTGATGCGGATGTCCTCTTCGTTGGCGGCTGTAGCCTTTCATGCTAGCTGTGGTTTCTGTGATTTCTAACATGTTGACATAAATAAGCACGCACTCTTCTGCTGTGCAGGCTCCTAATACAGCACAACAATGTCACCACCGGCCAAGGAAGCGTTTATCGTCAAGTTTGTTGAAACCGGAGGACAGAAAACGGACTATGCGGAGAAGGCATACGAGGTATTGTATCCATAGTACCGACTGTTATTAAACCCGGATACTAAATATATCATGATATATTATGATTCTGGCCTGGCTCTACATATAACTGTTATTGTGTTCTGTCAGTATTGCACACTAAAACAAGTTGTCAGTTATATGAGGCTTGTACATCGCGAAGACGCGTATAATGTTAGTTAGTATGTCGGTAGTAAGAGTTGGTTGTTCTTATTTAGTAATTAATCGTCTGCCATCGGGGAAGATATTGGGGTTTTTTAAACAGCCACAACATTTCTCATGTGAGACATGGCAAAACCAATTTTTATTTTCCTAGGCTGCTTTATATTCATGTTGATATATGATTTTATAGTACTACTACTCTCGAGTCCTCTCGAGGACTTGAGCGTATGCCAACCAAAAATCCCATAATACATTCTGATGTACATGCCCTGTATAGATTATTATAACTGCTAACTCTACTGCATTGTGTGTAGGCCATATTGGAGATGCAGTCTGAGAAGTGTGTGAGGCGCATCTCTGAAGAAACCGCTCTAGGCTGCAACAACAAAGACAAATCCCTGTTTGTGTTCAGCAGCTTCACCACGCCTGCCTTCCACCACTGCAAGAAGGTGGGGCTCAAGTCTGAGTATTGTTATATCTAGAAGGGCTGGGGGGCCACTGTGTATACTATTAGTATTTAAAATGAAGATAATAAACGTTCTTATTCAAAGTGACTTTAATTGATTGTATCGATACATTAATGATCTGTTAGAGGACATCTTGCTTTAGGATGATCAAAGGCAGACTGAGGACATTGGGACTAAACACTTCGTATCGGTGTACAGACAGACAGATAAGGTGTGCATCCATCCATGAGGGATCATCTCTGTACCTCTCCCTCTGTGTCGTTGTGTCTGTAGCTTGGCTGCAGGGTGGTCAGCCCCCTGGTGGTGCTGTTCTGTCTGCAGCAGCAGCGATGTGTTCCCCGAGCAGAGAAGCCCGTGTTCAACATGGCCATGGCTGACATCACCATCTCCTGCACCAGCCTGGACAAGGCCGAACGGGTCAGTCACTTTCATGGGCGGTTCTCTCTGTCCTGTTCGCTCTTTTATTTAAACACACTCTGAGACCTTCTGCTTAGCAATGGGAGGATGTTTTGTTGGACACACCCTTGAGACCGATTTTGTGAGATATCGTTATTTTAGTAATAGTTACTTTATTTGCTATTATTGTTGTGTGGGTGTGTCCAGCTGGAGGTAATGGATCTGGTGCAGCTGATGGGCGGGCGAGTCTACCTGGACCTCAACGTGTCTGTCACTCACCTGGTCGCAGGCGAAGTGGGCAGTAAGAAGTACCTGGTGGCTGCCAGTCTGGGCAAACCTGTACTGCTGCCCTCCTGGGTCAAAGCATGCTGGGAAAGATCCCAGGACAGGTGCGTGCACGGAGGACAGGAGTGTGCATGTGGAAGCCGTCATGTTCAGGGGCAGTCTTTTAGATATGCATTACTCTAATTTGCTGTTGTTGTTTACTTTTTTAGCAGATGATGAAATGGCTTTTAATATGGACGTTAGATGCAATCATACACAATTCGGCCGAGACAGCGTTGGTAAATGATTAATCCCACACAGGAATTGTATGTCTCACTGCAAAAAGAACAGGACAGTAGTAGAAATGTAGAAATCTCAAGAAAACGTATCCAGCCACACACAACGGGAGTACCAACCATGCCAACGCCCCCCCCAGTCTGTTCAGGTACACCGACCTGCCGCTGGAGGCCCACCGCTGCCCCGTGCTCCGGGGCTGCATCCTCTGTGTGACGGGGCTCTCCAGCGTGGAGCGCAAGGAGGTGCAGCGGCTCTGCCAGGAGCACGGGGCACAGTACACCGGGCAGCTCAAGATGAACGAGTGCACCCACCTGATCGTCAGCGAGCCCACCGGTGAGCCCTGGTCCCCCCTCGGGACCTCATACCCGGATTCTTATTCTCTGCTCCTCATTGTCTGCTCCTCATTCTCTGCTCCTCATTCTCTGCTCCTCATTGTCTACTCCTCCTTGTCTACTCCTCATTGTCTACTCCTCTTTCTCTGCTCCTCATTCTCTGCTCTGTGGATTAGGATTTACTTTGGTGCCCGTATTGCAAAGGTGCTATGTGAAAAAGTCCTCAACTCGGCTCAAGACCTTTACTGCTGTAGCTAGTAAATAATAGTGTATAAGTATAGTTGTAGTGTGTTTGTATCTTTGTCTACTACTTATTGTTTAGTGCTATTATGGTGTGTATGATTGTTTTGAGGGAGATTTCTGATTTGCGTTACCTATTTCCCGGCCAGAACCGAATCTCGCCTAGCTCAGAACTTTTCAAGTCATGGTTAAAGTCTGGTGCGTTGAATGTGTGTGTTAAAGGCCAGAAGTACGAGTGTGCGAGGAAGTGGAACATCTACTGCGTGTCTCTCCACTGGCTGTTTGACAGCATAGAGAAGGGCTTCTGCCAGGACGAGAGCCGCTACACCGTGGAGCGAGGCGCCGCCAAACCCACCCAGCTCCACACCTCCACACCCACCAAGGGCGGCAGGAAGGACGGTGAGGGATCTGGAGCACCATGTGGGTCTTATCAGGGCCTTGGTACACAACACCCTGTTACCAGGGTTACAGTTGGTCATCAAAGGGTTCATCAAGTGGTGTTCATGTATGCCTACACCTGGCTAATGTTTATAGTTGATGGCAAAAAAAACACTTGAAACCATTTTGTACCCTTGAGTTTACATTTCGAATTGTACTAATAATATTTATGTATTTAGAGTCGTATCATTGTCACCATTAACTAGTTGGTACATCCAGGGGCAAGATGGTCTACGGTCATGTGTGAGATCCCCAGTGTCCACTGCCTGACCGACTTAGTCCTCCTCCCTTAGTGTATCTTTTTCACCATAAGTACTGCCTGTCATTCTTGTCGTTGTACTGAGCTAGTGATTCTGTTCCTCCAGAAGCCTCCTCCCTGCTGGGTCTGAGCCGCATCTCTGTCAACAGCAGCATGACCGTCAACGACACCTCCCTGACCAACGCCACCGGCCTAACCAACGACACCATTTCCCGTCTGGAGGCCAAAGACCCCCTCGACACACTGGACCTGGCCACCTGCCTTACGAATGACGTGCTGGATGGATGCAAGGTAACCTAGCAACGCTGGAGCTCTCCATCCTTGCCTCCCTGGAGATCCTGGCTGCATACAGTACCTACACGTGCAGAAGCTAAATAATGGACCGTGTGTACTGTGAAGATTTTAGTGTTGGGTGATGTTAAATTACTCTCAGGTTTCAAGGAATATTATCATAGTATTAGCAGTTCAATATCAACATTGTGTAGTAACAGGAAGAGTAATTGTATGGCCTTTTTTTTTAAAGACCTACAATACTTATTACTGCGTGATGTGACACGCAGAGACTTTTATTTTGAAATACAAAAGATATAAATATATGAAATGCTGAATTTATTTTATGACTGACGGGTCTATCTTGAACTGGTAAGGGGATCACATTTATGCATAGTGTGTGCTCTTATTTTGAATTGAGCAATGATCATGCTCTTATTTTGTGAGCAGCTGTTTCTGTGCGGGCTGCCACCGAAGAAGCTGGACAAGCTGCGGAGGCTGGTGAACCTGGCGGGGGGGCTGCGCTTCAACCAGCCCAGCGAGGACCTCACTCACGTGGTGATGGGAGAGCCGGACAAGGACCTGATCGCCTCCCTGGCCAAGGCCACACACAGGTCAGAGCTCCCTGGGTCTGCTCGCTGCTCCACTGGCATCGCCACGCCATCACCACGCCCCTAAAGGAGTCAAGGAGAGCTTTGTTCTCCACTAGGTTATTTTTGCCATTGATTCAAGATTCAAGATGGTTTTATTGTCATATGCACAACAATTACAGAGCAGTCGCTGGCAATGAAATTCTTTAGTCTTGGGCTCCTCCAACAGTGCAATATAAGAGAAAGTAAAGGTATATGAGAAACACAAGTAGGAAAGCTGAGACTTAAATAATAAAAAATAAATACAATAAAAATACAATAATAATAGTATGGAAGCCCGTTTCCGCCACGTAAAAGAAAAAAAATGCAGGTCACAACTCATTATTTTGAGATAGTATCTCGTTATTTTGAGATAGTATCTCGTTATTTTGAGATAGTATCTCGTTATTTTGACTTAGTATCTCGTTATTTTGAAATAGTATCTCATTATTTTGAGATACTATCTCATTATTTTGAGATACTATCTCATTATAATGAGATACTATCTCATTATTTTGAGATAACTTCTCAACAGGACCAGACCAGTCATTGTAGCCTAATTGTAGCTTGTAATTGTAGGTGCTACATATAGCCTATTATTACAGTAGATTAGCTGGAGATGATGAACTCGATTATTAAAGATTATTTCAGACGGAGGTATACAAATGCTGAAATTTTGGCTCGATTATCTATGGAGCACAACATAAACTCTAGTAAAATAACTCTAGAAAGAGTGCTTCATAGGAATCAGCTGTGGCGAAGACGCAATAAGGCGGACATCGGAGAAGTAGCCGATTTCATACATCGCCAATTACAGTCCTCTGGCCAACAACATGGCTACAGGTGGATGCAACAGAAGTGTTGGATGGCAGGGATCATCACGGACAGAGAGACCGTTCGTCTCTTGCTGCGTCAAATGGATGGTGGTGGCGTGGATCTCCGTGCACGGCACCGTCTGAGTCTATGTCAGTCGTGGCCCGAATTATGTGTGGCACATAGATGGATATGACAAATTGAAGCCGTATGGGATATGCATCAGTGGTTGCATTGATGGGTTCTCGCCAAAGATGATCTGGCTAAACACCCACTCAACTAACAGCGACCTACGTCTTATAGCGGGGTATTTCATTGATTCAGTGATGCAGCATGGTCGCCCATTGAAAGTGAGATTGGATCGCGGGACGGAGAACACGCACATTGCCGCAATGCAAAGTTTTATTCACGGCAGTGAAAACGGCATTTCCCCAGACTGTGTCACTCTAGGTCCAAGCACGGGGAACCAACGTATTGAACGCTGGTGGTGTACGGCTGATTTCTATGAAGCACTCTTTCTAGAGTTATTTTACTAGAGTTTATGTTGTGCTCCATAGATAATCGAGCCAAAATTTCAGCATTTGTATACCTCCGTCTGAAATAATCTTTAATAATCGAGTTCATCATCTCCAGCTAATCTACTGTAATAATAGGCTATATGTAGCACCTATGGATAAGCTACGATTAGGCTACAATGACTGGTCTGGTCCTGTTGAGAAGTCCTCATTATAATGAGATAGTATCTCAAAATAACGAGATACTATCTCAAAATAACGAGATACTATGTCAAAATAACGAGATACTATCTCAAAATAACGATACTATCTCAAAATAACGAGATACTATCTCAAAATAACGAGATACTATCTCAAAATAATGAGTTGTGACCTGCATTTTTTTTCTTTTACGTGGCGGAAACGGGCTTCCATATAATAGTAATAATAATAAAAAATTTAGTTTATAAGAGGAACACAAGTAGGAGAGCAGGGACCTAAATGCAAAACTAAATAAATGTCAAATGTAAACAGACGTGTTTATCCAGATGTCGTCTGGTATAAAGTGGCAAGTTCTAAAGTGTCATAGTGGTGAGCTAGGTAGCTTAGGAGTTCAGTAGTCTTATGGCCCGTGGGATGAAACTGACCCTGAGTCTGGTGGTGCGAGACTGGATGCTGCGGTAGCGTCTCCCAGACGGGAGCAGCTGTGTAGAGGTCCTCCATAGATGTCAGCTCCGTCCTGGTAATGTGATGGGCAGCTTTCACCACCACATTGAACCCAATAAGTTAAAAAAAAGAAAAGAAAAGAAGACCTCTAGAACAGAATGATCATTCTCAATATGGCAAAATACATAAACAGTGATGTTGATAGGTTTTCAATGTAGTGAGTCCCCGGGACCCACAGGTGGCGAGTTGGGTGGGTCCCTGAGAAATTCAATGGGTCCCGAGTCGACTCCCCAGTTTAAAAAATGTGTTTCTTTTTTATTATTATTCTATTTCTTAAATTAAATTAATAGTGTTAAACTCCTTGATGGTGGTATGATATGGTTAGAGCTGGAGTACTCAACCGTTCATGTTTAACACTAGAAACGCCGGGCCATTTTTACCTACTCCTAGCGCCGCAAGAGGGGTCAAATGACCCCCAAGTCATTTTAATGAGGCTGTGCATTTGCACATAATGATCACTAGGTGGCGGCAATGAGCTATTACCGCGCGAGCGCCACATTTGTGTGTGTGTGTGTGTGTGTGTGTGTGTGTGTGTGTGTGTGTGTGTGTGTGTGTGTGTGTGTGTGTGTGTGTGTGTGTGTGTGTGTGTGTGTGTGTGTGTGTGTGTGTGTGTGTGTGTGTGTGTGTGTGTGTGTGTGTGTGTGTGTGTGTGTGTGTGTGTGTCACAAGCCTAGTCCTCACGATTTTGTCATAAATGTACATATATTCAATCAGAAGGATTGCAAAAAAATCCTGTTTGATTTGCTCATTCGACACGAATGAGCACAGCATCGAGCAGTGGAAACGTGGGTTTATTTACTATGAAGTTCGTATTTTTAATTGTTGAAATGAAATCAGCGGTGACGAGCTAGTTGTTTTGGTAGCGGCTAAATTAGCATGTCGCGATACTTTGTACAGGGGATCACGTCTGCGCCAAGTAGATGCGCAGAGGGTTGAAACAGCGCTTGTCCGATCTGCTCACAAGAAGGTTTCTTTGGCCAGTTACTGTGATTAAACACGAGTTGTTTAATGTTCACAATGTATCGTTTTTCATGGGGAAAATGAGATGCGTCCCCGGGACGCATGGATAGTGAGTTTAGTGCGTCCTTTCAGATTTTAATGCGTCAGGGACGCAGGACGCGTACCTAGCAACATCACTGCATAAATTACAATTCATGTGAGAAAGTTCTGTTGAGCCTAGCCCTCTGAGATGAAGGACCTGTGTAAAGATGACTGGAACAATGTCTGTTGCCGATGAAGGGTTCCTCACTAAAGGAGACGGACGCACGGGAGGAAATTGTATTTTATTTTGGCCGCCCCAGAGTGCTGCAGCCGTTCTCCCGGTCTCGTGCGTCACAGGCAACACACTCAAACAAATATACACGGATACGTGAGCACCGACTGCTCGGGCTGGCTTTAGCTGTCGTCCGTTCACTATAGTTTCCTTTATCTTACGAGGTCCTATGTCTGGCGGTGGGTTCAGAAAGCCTGGCCGGTGCCCAGCAGACCAGCACGCACACAGGGGCCCAGATCCAGAGTGTTGAGTCCTCTCTCCCCCGCCCCCCAGGCCCCACGTGGTGACGGTGCAGTGGCTGCTGGACAGCTACTCCAGGGGGACCCTGCTCCCAGAGGACGACTTCCTCCACCAGGACTGCCTGCCTCCGGCCCCCCCCTCCAGAGCCGCCTCCACCTCCAGAGCCTCCACCTCAGCCGCCCCAGAGCCGCCGGCCACCAGCCCCAGTACCCCCGCCCAGCGCAGGGCCGAGGAGGACCTGCTCTCCCAGTACATGGACGACGACCCCACTGTAGGCAAGTATCCACGACCACGGAAAATAAACCCTACTGGGGACGATCTGGTCCATTGTATGCACTAGGAGGAATTGCTATATTAGTCGGTGTTCTTTCACCAGTACTTTGATATGTATAACTAGGGGGATATTTGGTTTCAGTATTGAACAGAATATATTAGAATCTGGTAGGTGTTCATTGTGTCAAAAACAAGATTGCTCCACAGAAATGTGGAGTCGCTATGGCTTCACTTCACCAATTATCCAACCTCCAATTAGAGCTAATGGGGATTTAATTGGCTGCTATCAGTTTATCTATCAGCTAAAACTAATTAGCCGATAGCTCTTCCTTGGGGCCTTGAGCCTCTCAAGTAATTGTCGGCTAAAAGACACTTGTCATATTTATGAAAGGCATCGTACCATAGGCTTGTCCAACCGTAATAAAAATGAAGTGAAAGAACATTGTAGTATAATGAGGAATTGTTAATACCATTAATATAATCTCCATACTGCTTATGGTTCTTTAAACATATTTACCTAGAACATAATCAACCCCCTTTCCACGCTGCAGTGGAGATGCCCCCACCAGACAGTAGACGCTCTATGAGCAGCCTCCCGGGCCCCCAGCCGGATCGCTGGGCCCCGGCAGAACCCAGCGACTCCACCGAGGCGGACTCCACCCTGCAGCAGGCCAGCCAGGGGGGTCTGCCGTTCACCGGGAAGCGCTTCCGTCTGCTGGGCTTCGGCTCGGAGGAGGACGCGCAGCTGGCCCTCCTGGTGATGGAGAACGGGGGCAAGGTGCTGACGGGCCGCACCCGGGCCGTGGCGGACTACGGCGTGGTGCCGCTGCTGGGCTGCGAGGTGGAGGCCACCGTGGACGAGGTGGTCACCGACACCTGGCTGGTGAGACGCCTCTGCTTCTGGGCTTATGGCTCCGTCTAGTCCGGTGAAGGTTTGCACCGGTAGTGGCTGCATATAACAGCTAAAATATTAACAATAGTGTTAAAAATGCAAAATATAGTTAATCAAATAAACATGATTTCTATGGCAGTATTATGTCGCTCAAGGGTACTCGCAGAAAGAAAATGTACCTAAAGATGAAGTCGTTTTGATTCACAATTTATAGATTTCCCATTGGTCTTCGTCTTATGATTGAATTATAGAATAGTCCATAAGAGAACGTTAGCGTATGAATTACTTTCATGGCGCGTGAAAGACGGAAACCAAAGACCCAATCAGACGTACCCGCTGTTAACTGGATATGGTTTAAGTGCTACGATGATAACCATTTAGTTGTGCGAGCATTAATGTGGTCTGGGGTCTCTCCTCCAGGTCTTGTGTGATGAGAAGAAGTGTCTGCTGCCCATCCTCTCCAACCCTCTGTTCAGCCCGGTGGAGGTGAAGGACGGCTGCTCCCCCCTCACGTCCTGCGTGCTCTCCGTCAGCCAGTTCACCGGAGCGGAGAGGGAGTGCCTGGTGGAGCTGGCCAAGCACCTCGGAGCCAGGTGAGGACACCTGGAGGCTGAGTGGTGGGGGCCGAGTGTGGTGGGGGCCGAGTGTGGTGGGGGCCGAGTGTGGTGGGGGCCGAGTGTGGTGGGGGCTGAGTGTGGTGGGGGCTGACTGTCATGAAGGCTGATTTATAAGATAACTTTAGAATGTATTTAGTTCTTATGAAATTGGATGTATTTACATGCGTACGTTCATCTTGTGAAGACTATGATCATCATGATTTAATTAAGTGCTTTGGGATTATTCTGTGTTGTAGTCTCCTCATATCTAATGATCCTCTATCCCCTCCAGTGTCCAGGACTACTTTGTGCGGACGGCCAACCAGAAGAAGGGCATGCTGGCCAGCAGCCACCTGGTGCTGCAGACCCCCGAGGGCACCAAGTACCAGGCGGCCCAGAAGTGGGGGCTCCCCGCCGTCACCATGCACTGGATCCTGGAGTCGGCCCGCACCGGGCAGTGGGCCCCTGAGGACCGGTACCTGGTGGACCGCCCCCCCTCGCCCGGTGAGGGAGGGCGCCCATGAGGCCTCTTAAGGCCCCATGGCAGCAAGCTATTACAAATGATAATATACTACATCTGGTCAATTATTTATGTTTCAAAATTATTGAAATTATGAGTTTAGTTACAAAACATGATTCTTTTTTCAAAATGTTTAGTTATGGTTCTAGTTACAAAGTTGGTTGCATATTCCTAGTTTAAAGGGGATATATTACACCACCAGGTGTGAGTGTGATTAGCCGTTATTACGCCTCCTTGTGATGTCAGAAGAGGCGGATTTTCGAAACAGCTTGTAGAGGCGTATCACACTCGTCTTTAAGTTAATAGTTTAATAATACTTCAAAGGCATTTGCTATGAATGCATTAGAAGAACTGGTAATGAATACAAACTCCTCAAGACAAACACAAATATTTCCAAATAATTGAAATCAAATCCTGATATATCATGAGCAGGAAGTTGACTTAACCAGTAGCTCTTCACACTATAACCCCTCCCTCCCCTCTTCTGATTGGCAGAGAGGAATGACGACAGCTTTGTGGGCGGCTCCCAGCACGTGGCTCCTCCCCCCCCGGCGCTGCACTCCCTGTCCCCAGAGTTCCCTCTGCTGGGGCGCCAGAGCGGCAAGGCGGTCACCCCGCTGGACGTGGGCCGCTTCCAGTCCAAGGTGTTCCGCTCGGTGCTGGACCAGATGAAGCCCCTCGGAGAGGAGCAGGCGGAGGAGCCTCGGACCCCGGGGGCGGGGCCGCTGGCGGGCCGGGGGAGTGGCCTCCAGAAGGAGCCCCCCCTCCAGCTGGACACGCCCTCGCGCTTCCTCAGCCGAGACCAGCTCTTCAGACCCTCCTTCAATGTCAAGGTAGCCCAGCCAGTGATGGGTACTGTTAGATAACGTTGATTCAATGAAATCATAGAATGTATCAGCAACGTAAAAAGCCTCTAGAGAAAATATTTTCATAAATGGAAACAAAATACGATGAAAATACAAACTTATGGTCTCTTGATTTATTTGGCTATTATATAATTTGCTCTTATCAAAGTTATTAGAAAAATTTCATTTATTGGTTTGTTAATACAGTCTACTGCATGTCTATTCATGTTTTTCACTGTAAAGTTGTACAAACCTGTCTGTTACCACAGAGTGCGCCGTTGTATTGTCGGTTTTGACTCCTTTTACATCTGCCTCAGAGCTAATGAGCCGATGTATATATCAACGGTGCAATCCTCCCTCTGTCTCCCATGGCGCGTTGCAGGACGCGCTGGGTGCACTGGACACCCCGGGGGGCCGGGTGAAGCCCGGGGAGCGAACGGAGACTCCTCTGACCGACGTCATCAACAGGAACCTGAAGGTGGCGCTGGCCAACAGCTCTCGCTGCCCCGACCAGCAGGCCCTCAGCGCCAGCCCTGAGCTCAGCAAGAGGCCTGAACCACAGGTACCCGCTCATCTATATCAGAAGGAGAAGCTATGACAGCATGCTTCTATTTGGGCATCACAGGGAGGAGCAGTACCTTGTTGTTAGATGGCAACTAGCAATAACAGGAGCCGATCACCTGACTAAAACTATTGTGCACAAGAGGAATTGTGGACAAGACGCGCCATCATTATTTTTAGTCACTGGGAAAAATAAATGAATGTCCTGCATTTACCCTAATTCCATTTTAAATCGCCCTGACTCTCAATAAAGGTAGGCTATACTTAACCGTAAATATACAGCCCGTTTCGTTGACCTCGGTTGACCTAGGAATAACCAGCCTGAATCTCACTGGAGAGCAGGTTTCATTCTCCACCTCTGTGGGTTTAATTGATTAGGTCTGCTTATATAAGAGTAGTCTCATACTTGTCATTATTCACACATCCCCATGTAAGTGGAAGCTGTTGAAGTATCTATATCTTCATAGGACACGGCTTCTCCCTGCTAATTCCTTCCTCTTTAACAGAAGATGAGAGAGAGTGATTTCCAAACTGCGTAACCCAAGTGTTATGCAGCCAACAGTGGTAGCCATAGTACTTACTTGTCTTCATAATTAAATGTGAATCAAACTGAGGCATTCTTGAAACCTAGCCTTATTACAGCACGGTCTGCTGTAGCTTGTGAGGGAAGAATTTAAACTGTGTACGCTCCCCTTGCAAACTGCTTGTTTATGTTATTAAGAGTCCCGGTCCTGGTGTTGTGTGTCCCCTCCAGGTCCAGGAGAAGACGCCGGAGGGCCTGCTGGCAGGAGTGGTGGTCTGTGTGGGGAAGAAGTTGAGCAAGATGCAGGGAGAGCTCAACACCATCGCTGCCTCGCTGGGGGCAGACTTCAGGTTAGTAGCTCTTTAAGTCTCTTCTAATGAGACATTAGGTTAGTAGCTCTTTAAGTCTCTTCTAATGAGACATTAGGTTAGTAGCTCAGTCCTCAGGTCTCTTCTAATGAGACTTCAGGTTAGTAGCTCCTTAAGTCTCTTCTAATGTAGTCTGGCTGAACGGAAGTGGACAGCGTCTATCGCCTAGCGTCGGATTTCACCGCTACTCCTCCCCTTCCGGTTGCTGGCATTTCCCCCCGGCAATATTTTGCATGGACACCGCTGCTGCTTCCCGGGCTTAGCCCCGCCCTAGACGATTGTGATTGGTTTAAAGAAATAAAAACAGGCCCGCCCAGTTTCCCCAAGGATAGACGGCTCGAGGTAGCATGGTTCCAGACCATTCTACTAGCTGTAGTTTGGTCTGGCTTTGCGAGACTACTTCTAATGAGACATTAGGTTAGTAGCTCAGTCCTCAGGTCTCTTCTAATGAGACTTCAGGTTAGTAGCTCCTTAAGTCTCTTCTAATGAGACATTAGGTTAGTAGCTCAGTCCTCAGGTCTCTTCTAATGAGACTTCAGGTTAGTAGCTCAGTCCTCATGTCTCTTCTAGTGAGACATTAGGTTAGTAGCTCAGTCCTCAGGTCTCTTCTAGTGAGACATTAGGTTAGTAGCTCAGTCCTCAGGTCTCTTCTAGTGAGACATTAGGTTAGTAGCTCAGTCCTCAGGTCTCTTCTAGTGAGACATTAGGTTAGTAGCTCAGTCCTCAGGTCTCTTCTAATGAGACTTCAGGTTAGTAGCTCCTTAAGTCTCTTCTAATTAGACTTCAGGTTAGTAGCTCAGTCCTCAGGTCTCTTCTAGTGAGACATTAGGTTAGTAGCTCAGTCCTCAGGTCTCTTCTAGCGAGACTTCAGGTTAGTAGCTCCTTAAGTCTCTTCTAATGAGACATTAGGTTAGTAGCTCAGTCCTCAGGTCTCTTCTAATGAGACTTCAGGTTAGTAGCTCCTTAAGTCTCTTCTAATTAGACTTCAGGTTAGTAGCTCAGTCCTAAGGTCTCTTCTAGTGAGACATTAGGTTAGTAGCTCAGTCCTCATGTCTCTTCTAGTGAGACATTAGGTTAGTAGCTCAGTCCTCAGGTCTCTTCTAGTGAGACATTAGGTTAGTAGCTCAGTCCTCATGTCTCTTCTAGTGAGACATTAGGTTAGTAGCTCAGTCCTCAGGTCTCTTCTAGTGAGACATTAGGTTAGTAGCTCAGTCCTCAGGTCTCTTCTAGTGAGACATTAGGTTAGTAGCTCAGTCCTCATGTCTCTTCTAGTGAGACATTAGGTTAGTAGCTCAGTCCTCAGGTCTCTTCTAGTGAGACATTAGGTTAGTAGCTCAGTCCTCAGGTCTCTTCTAGTGAGACATTAGGTTAGTAGCTCAGTCCTCAGGTCTCTTCTAGTGAGACATTAGGTTAGTAGCTCAGTCCTCAGGTCTCTTCTAGTGAGACATTAGGTTAGTTGCTCAGTCCTCAGGTCTCTTCTAGTGAGACATTAGGTTAGTAGCTCAGTCCTCATGTCTCTTCTAGTGAGACATTAGATTAGTAGCTCAGTCCTCATGTCTCTTCTAGTGAGACATTAGGTTAGTAGCTCAGTCCTCAGGTCTCTTCTAGTGAGACATTAGGTTAGTAGCTCAGTCCTCATGTCTCTTCTAGTGGGACATTAGGTTAGTAGCTCAGTCCTCATGTCTCTTCTAGTGAGACATTAGGTTAGTAGCTCAGTCCTCAGGTCTCTTCTAGTGAGACATTAGGTTAGTAGCTCAGTCCTCAGGTCTCTTCTAGTGAGACATTAGGTTGGTAGCTCAGTCCATGCCTCCTCTCAAGTTTTTCTTGCTAGTATTGTTGTTCCAATACAGCGACTGCTCAGGGGAAATTAAATCTTTGTTGTTTGGTCTTTGCTTTGGATGCTTTATGACTCTTTTTAGAAGGGTCCCGTTTTACCACCAGTTGTGTGACGTTGATCAGCCATTGAAATAATTAGAATGTGTGTGTGTGATCAAGGTGGTCATGTGACGACAGCGTGACCCACTACATCTACCAGGGCCGTGTGGGGGACAACACGCGGGAGTACCGGGGACTGAAGGAGAGGGGGCTGCAGGTGGTGTCCCAACACTGGCTCCACGCGGTGGGTTCCCTCATCCTAGCACACACACACACACACCCTACAGCCACACATTATCACATGATGCTGTCCTTAACGTCATTAGGGAGCAGGCTTAGCTCTGACGTTATAGATACAGGTCATTGAGGAGCAGGTTTAGCTCTGACGTTATAGAAACAGGTCATTGAGGAGCAGGCTTAGCTCTGACGTTATAGATACAGGTCATTGAGGAGCAGGCTTAGCTCTGACGTTATAGATACAGGTCATTGAGGAGCAGGTTTAACTCTGACGTTATAGATACAGGTCATTGAGGAGCAGGCTTAGCTCTGACGTTATAGATACAGGTCATTGAGGAGCAGGTTTAGCTCTGACGTTATAGATACAGGTCATTGAGGAGCAGGTTTAGCTCTGACGTTATAGATACAGGTCATTGAGGAGCAGGTTTAGCTCTGACATTATAGATACAGGTCTTTGAGGAGCAGGTTTAGCTCTGACGTTATAGATACAGGTCATTGAGGAGCAGGTTTAGCTCTGACATTATAGATACAGGTCTTTGAGGAGCAGGTTTAGCTCTGACGTTATAGATACAGGTCTTTGAGGAGCAGGTACAGGTCGGTGCATCATGCTGAAGGATGCCTACAGTCAGAATGCAGAAATTGGGGTTCAAAGTCAGAACCTTTCATCAGGGAGTCAATAACCCTAATCAAATTAAAGATTATAGAATCCCACTCTTCAATACAGAGCAAGCTCATTGAAGTGATCCCAGTCAGTTCTGAAAGGTATCTTCCATGATGTATTTATTGAATGATTTAATAAAGACAGATGATTCTAATGCTGCCTTGCCTCCTCCAGTGTGCCGAGGAGCAGAAGCGGGTGCCAGAGTCCCTGTACCCCTTCACCTTCAACCCCAAGATGAGCCTGAGTCTGAGCCAGGTGCCCCACAACTCCCAGAGGTCGCCCCCCTTCACACGCACCCAGCTCCGTGACCTCACCATCACCCACGGCAACCAGGTGAGTGCTGAGTAGCCCCCAATCTGTGAGGGGGGCTACAGGTATGGAAGATGATGAAAAAAGAGATGGGGGGGGGGGGGGGGGGATTATTACAACAGGATTTATTTCACACCAGGACCACATGTACACCAAGAAATGGAGATAAGTTGGATAACAGTATGGAAACTGGTCAAATGTTACATTTGAATATTATTATAATAATTACCCTCACACACTCTGCATAGTATGTTCATTAACCGATGGCCCTCCATAAGCTGGCGCCACAACCAGAACCGCTAGAATATTACTCTGTCACCACTGGCCTTATGAGTAACCTGTTCTTAATGTGGACATGCAAGACTCATTTCCTCATTTCATCTCTCCGCAGCCCAATCTCAATACTACCGAAGAAGAATCCACATCCACATCCCGTTGTCACAGCAACGGAGAGACGCTTGTCGAGGAGGAGGCACATGACACTACAGAGAGCAGAGGTCTGTCCTAGCAAATGCCCTCAGACCACAAGAACCACAAACTAACACAGGTTATACAGGTCTGATTGGTTCAACTCTGAGCCAATCGAGAAAGATTTGATATTTAGTTTTAATCAAAAAAGATCTTTCAGTAGATGATGTACATTTTAAAGTATAAAGTACCGAGCTTTCGTTTAGAACCAAGAAGAAACAAGATGGCCGCCTCCTACTGCCCAGGGGACTGAACCCAATGACACCATGTTCCTCCAGACTTATCGGAGAGCCTGGAGATGAGGGAGAAGCTCCAGAAGCAGCTCCAGGAGATCATGTCGGCCACCAAGCTCACCACGGGGAGGAGGTCCGCGGCCTGCCTCAGCCGGCTGGGGTCTGCGGGGTCCGACACCGGCCCCAACACCCCCGACGTCAAGGGCCTCCGGTCCGGGCGTAGCACCAGACGCACCATGGAGGCCTTCAGGTAGAGACTGGACCCTTCTACAGTCCTTGATATGATGGTTATCTAAAGGTATAGGATGTAACGTTGTGTTCTCCTCTCCTCCCCTCTAGGATGAACAGGGAGGCGGTTCTGGACATGAACACAGAGCCGTCCCAGAGCGAGCAGATCGTGTGGGACGACCCCACGGCCCGGGAGGAGCGGGCCAAACTGGCCGATAACCTCCAGTGGCCCGGCAGCCCCTCCCAGCACTCGGACCCCGTGGCCCGCCCACCTGAGAGCAAGGCCTCGTTCAGGGATAGCTTCACCGACTCTGAGCTGGTGGAGATGGGTGAGTGCAGAAGGGTTCGGCAGTGAGGACTTCTGAGGCTTGTGATGTAGATGAAGGCCTTCTTTATACGAACAACCCCGTCTGAGCTTATTCGTTCTCTAACCAATGACATCTCCGCCTTTTCTTTCTTCACCCAATCACATCCAAGCTTATTCTCACAATCACATCCAAGCTTATTCTCCCAATCACAGCCAAGCTTATTCTGTCTCTAACCAATACCATCTCAGCCTTTTCTTCCTACAACCAATCAATCCAATTACTTTTCTTCCTTTACGTCCACAGCCGCTTGTGATGTCATTGACCAGCAGATGGCCCAGAGAGTGATGACCCCTCTGGCGGAGGATCCTAGCGATGACCTCCTGACCCCTAAAGCCCCCAGCATAGCCTTCCCCCTTGCCAACCCCCTGGTACCTCCTGAGCCTCAGGTAGAAACACACCTGGCATATCTGGCCACGCCCACCACAACCTCTCCCTCCTATCCCACAGTCGCACAGTGCAACTGTCCTTCAGCAGGTGCTTTTATTCAAAGTTACTTTTAAGGACAATTGGGGCACAATACACAAGGAAGCTTACAGTTCTACCTAGGACATGGAGGTCGAACCCAGAAAGATACACTTACGACAGAGTCAAGGGATGGAACCGAAAACTCTTGACATTTACCTTTTTTGGGGTGCTATGAACAAATGTTTGACTGGCTGTTGATGTCTACAACATGGAGGATGGGATGAGAGAACGCTTCATTAGTCCAGTGGGATTCAGGTGTTGCAGCAGCAAGTTAAATTTAGAAACGACGCAGTAACACTTTACAATGCTTACATACATTACATTCATTTTAGTCATGTTAGTTCATGATGTGTAATTACAGTTATGAGCATTATTATGTATCATTAGCATCAGGGTCAGGGTGAGGGGGTTAAAGGGAACCCTAAACCTGTTGAGTACGAACAGCACATAAACACACAATTCATGAACACGGTTAAAGCAAATTATTAATAGACCATTAGCTAACTATTAAGTTAGTCTGTTAACGACGAGCTCCACATCCGGCTGGCCGTAGCATCAGCAGGCTGTAATGCCCTGTGTGGATGTCCTCCCCCGCAGGAGGAGAACCAGGAGAAGCTGCCCCCCAGGTTCCAGCTGTCCTCCCTGAGTCCCCAGGAGCGCATCGACTACAGCCACCTGATCGAGGAGCTCGGTACCAAACCCTCACTCTGAAACTCAGATTCTAGGTTCCTTACCCAAACACCAGCTCAAATCTGCTGGATATTGGTTTTAACCAATCATGTCGCTGGAGGCGGGGGATCTTTCAGTAATTGGCGACCACATACTTGGCCAGCAGTGGAAAACTTTGCAAGTTTCTGTAAAGGTTTTAAATCTACCCCATGTAGACTGGCCCCTTTAGATATACACTCACTCAAATCCCCTTCTGAAAGCTTCATTTAAAGAGGATTATTCTTCAGTGGAAGGAGCTGTGCTGCCTCCTCTAAGTCCTTCTATCACACAGTGGGACGGCTGGATCCCAGAGTACAAATTCTGGAACAGAGTCGAGATGGATCCAGATTAAGACCTCTCATCGTCCCTTCCCTAAATGTGTTGTTCTGCAAGCAATGAAGGAGTGTGTGGCGCTGGAGGGAGCCAGCTGCCGTAGGCCGGGGGCTGCAGCAGCTGGCCCCTCGTGAAGAACGGTGTGGTGCAGGAAGTAACAGAGGAGGCGTCAGGGGACCACGTCACCCCGTGGGAGGCCCGTGTAAATCAGAGCGGCTCTCCGCGGGCTCTGGTCCAAATCGTCAAAATGTATTCAGCTGTATACGTTGACACTGGCAAATATCCAGGGCATCGCAGAGTAAACCATCTCCATGTCTGGAAAGAAACGCAGCAATAGGAGAAACTGAGACATTATTGATGTCAAAATATTTTGGTTACTGTCAACCCAAAATGTATAAAGGATCATATTGTGATCCACGTCGTCGTGTCAATCCATAATGGTTTCTGGTGTACGCTCCTGGGCTATAAGTGACGTGTGGTGTTGGTCGCCTGCAGGGGGCGTGGTGCTGGACAAGCAGTCGTTCGACCCAAGCTGCACCCACATCATCGTGGGCAACCCCCTGCGGAACGAGAAGTACCTGGCTGCTATGGCCGCCGGCAAGTGGATCCTGCACCGCTCCTACCTGGAGGCCTGCCGCGCCGCCGGACACTTCCTACAGGTACCCCGTCACACACCTGCGTCCACACCTGCTCACCTGGGACAGGTGACCAATCAGGATTGGGCGAAGGGTGAAATTGGTCCACGCATGTGGTATGAGAAAGTAGGCATATAAACTAGGGATCGACCGATACAGATTTTTTAGGGCCGATACTATACCGATATTTTTTCATCAGCCTTAGCCGATACTCCGATACGCCGATACCGATATTTAGAGCCGATATTAAGAGCCGATACTGCTTTTGCTCCCTCAATCATAAAAATTACACTGATAACAAATGTTACAAGTCTCAATTTAAAAAAAGGAACATTTATTGAACTTCAATATAAAAAACAATATTTAACAAATAGTAAAAACAGGTGAGGTAAAACAAGTAACAAAAACTAGATGAGCAATATTTAACAAATATTAAAAACAGGTGAGGTAGAACAAGTAAAAAAAAAAAAAGAAAGTGAAAAAATATCGGCGAAAATCAGCCGCGTATCGGCCGATACCGATTAGGGCTGTCAACGAATATTCGAAGTTCGAATAGCTTCTTCGAATATTCGTGGTGAATGGTTAAATGTGAACAAAGTTGAAATGCAATCCTGGTTCTGTTTGTTTTCCCACTGCCTGGAAAGAATTGTATGAGAGTTAGCCAATCCAAGATGCTGCCTTGAATGGTGACTATATTGCTTGGACAGGTACTGTTATAAGCTCATGGTTATTTATGTGTGTTTAAATCAATAATATAATGATTCCGCCAAGGTAAAACATCGCTCTATATTGGAAATGACCCATTGCTGAAACGTCCTTTTCTTTCTTTATCTTTTTTTATCTGAGCCATGCCTTTTGTAATACTTGTTTGAGTACTTCTTTTTGCCAATGTCCATTCTCCTGCTGACATAACCGGCTACACATTTTGATCACCTCACACACATTTCGAATATTCGAAATGTGTGTAATAATTCGTAATAATATTCGATATTACGAATATTCGAAGTTCGAATATTCGTTCGAAATGTATCCAAAAACGCGAATTCGAACGTGAAAATTAATATTCGAATGTGAAAAAACACTTCCCCGGTACAAGCGCCTCTATCTGCTTTGTGAATGAGCCTCTGTCTGTTCGCGATTTCCCTCATAATATTCGAATGTGAAAAAACACTCCCGCGGTACAAGTGTAACAGACTAGTATTGTGAAGAGCGAATGTATTTTATCCCCTCGGGGTTTCCGTGCTTGGATATAGGTATTCCAGCTCGGCTATGCCATTCAATAAGCATCCGAAGTAGAGCTCAGGCAGCTAGTAGTCTGGCTGGTGAAAGCTGCTATAACGCAATGTTCTCGGCAAAGTCCGAGACAGCTTTTTTTTCATGAATCCGAACGGTGCGTAGTGCTGGCCCTTTCGCTGGCATAGTGGAAGACGTAGGCGACATGCATATTTTTCTTTATCGATTTTAATAGGCCTTCTCGATAAATGGTAACTTGGTAAGCAAAGCAAGGAACGTTACCACTAGCATACTTTGTAACATTCAGAAGCGGGCGTCTTCTTCAGATTACTATAGTTTGCGCGCTTGCAGGTGTGGTGGTGAAATGCAAGCGATACAAAGTTGTGGCTTTTCATGATTAGGCCTCCACGTTACTGGGCTGTTTATAGGATATATATATATCCCGCTAATTTGAACCATGGTTTTGTCGCATTATTGACATATTGACGGCAACTGCGTAAAATAGGCAACCAGATATTCGAATAGTTCGAATTCATGATTTTTTTCCAAACGAACATTCGAATGTCATTTTTGAGCAATTTTGACAGCCCTAATACCGATACACGTAAAAAACGCGAATATCGGCCGATAATATCGGCCGACCGATATATCGGTCGATCCCTAATATAAACCTTATTGAAAAACAGGTATGTAAACTGTTGGCTATGTTTTTTTTCTACATGCGGTCTGAGTCCAACTCGGGAGAGGTCAGGGGTTGTGGTAGACTGGTTGACGTGAATGAATTGAAGGGGGGGAGCCATGAGAAAGGGCGAGCACTGGAGTGCCCTTGAGCAAGAGATTAATGAGCCGGCTCCAACAGCCTTATATAATACATGCACTGCTTGATCGCAGAGAACTTTTCATTTGACTAGAAATCATAAAGCACTAGAAAGAGTTCTATGAATAGTTTACCTCAACTTTTCTGTGGAGAAATCGTGTCCTTGTCCAATCATGTTAATTCCTTCCTCCCTCTTAACTCTCTCTCTCAACCTCTCTCCCCCCCATCCATCTCCCACTTTCCTTCCCACCAACTTTCTTTCTTTCTCATTTCCTCTCTTCCCCTGCCACCATACCACCCTCTCTCTCACTACCCCCAACCTTCTACCCCTGTCTCTCCCTTCGTACCTCCTCTCCCCCCAGGAGGATGAGTATGAGTGGGGCAGTGGTAACATCCTGGATGCTCTGCCCTCCATCAGCCCCCACAAGAAGAGGCTGGCACTGGCTGCCAAGCGCTGGAGGACTGCCCTGCAGGACCGCGGCCCCCTGGAGGTAGACACACACGCACACTCTTTCTCTGCAATCAAATATTTATAATATCAGAAGCAATATGAGGCTAGATGCGGCCCAGGATTTTTTTTTATATTGCAGCAAGAACAGACTTTTTGGGTTTGTTAAGAAAAGTTCTACAATATAACCATGTAGTGATGCACACTGGGCCATGGCTTTTGCTTTATCTAGTAGTACCTAACTACTATCGACCAGTATGTGTACTGCTATTGTCCTATAAACCAGTATCTCTTCTGGTATTGTCCTATAAACCAGTATCTCTTCTGGTATTGTCCTATAATCCAGTATGTACTGGTGGTGTCCTATAAACCAGTATCTCTTCTGGTATTATCCTATAATCCAGTATGTGTACTGGTATTGTCCTATAAACCAGTATCTCTTCTGGTATTGTCCTATAATCCAGTATGTGTACTGGTGGTGTCCTATCAACCAGTAAATGTACTGGTATTGTCCTATAATCCAGTATGTGTACTGGTATTGTCCTATAAACCAGTATCTCTTCTGGTATTGTCCTATAATCCAGTATGTGTACTGGTAGTGTCTCTTAAAAAGTATCCACTGGTAGTGTCCTACAAACCAGTATGTGTACTGGTAGTGTCCTATAAACCAGTAAATGTACTGGTAGTGACCTATAAACCAGTACGTGTACTGGTATGGCCTTTAAACCAGTATGTTTTCCTCAGGGAGCGTTCAGTGGTTGGACTGTGATGCTCAACATCGACCAGACCAGAGAGTCTGGCTTCAGGCGGTTACTGCAGTCGGGAGGAGCCAAGGTACGCCTCCCATATCCCTCTAGTCCTTTGTTAAGTAGCAAATACGGTTGATGGATATGTGCCTTCGTGATTTGAGATGAATCTTCATGGGAGTGGCCATGTTATCGCCATCTTACATCATCGTCCTCATTCTCCTGGCACAAGTTAAACTAATGAGGAACAACCATAGTTGCAATGCCCTTCGTTTTACTAGAGATGGCACTGCTTCTTCTGTTTTAATTGTGCTTCATATCTCCTTCAATAACCATGTTTGCAGTAACATAACTAACATGATAATAAACATCTTTCAGGAAATACTTAGTAGGTCATACAGTTTTTCAGATAAAATCAGGGAAAAAAAGGCATTTGATAAAGGGTTTAAAGGAAACAAATGAGGTCAACCAACCTGCGAAGCCTCGGAGGCTCCATGGTAACCGCCTCCGGTCCCCCCCCCGTCCTCCAGGTGCTGTCCGGGTTGGACACCTCCTCCTACCGGGAGGCCACCCACCTGTTTGCTGACTTCAGCCGCCTGAAGCCCGGGGAGTTCAGGGTGGACGTTTCTCACGCCACCGCCCAGGGGGTGACCTGCATCAAGCCTGAGTACATCGCCGACTACCTCATGCAGGTGTGTGTGTGTTTGTGTTAGGCTGTTAATATTAGCATGTGTACGTGTGTGTTAGGCTGTTAATGTTAGCGTGTTCACGTGTTTATTGCAGTGTGTGTGTGTGTGTGTGTGTGTGTGTGTGTGTGTGTGTGTGTGTGTGTGTGTGTGTGTGTGTGTGTGTGTGTGTGTGTGTGTGTGTGTGTGTGTGTGTTAACTACCCCTCAGCTATTTCTAGCAGGCAGTAACACCCAGCCCAGCTCAGTGATTTCACAGCTAGCGGATCAGCTGACATCCTGGTGTATTCTTGATTTCTACAGGAGCCCATACCCCCAAATATACACCTGTACGGTCTGCCCGTGGCTTCCTCAGACGGCGAACAAGCCCCCGGGACCACCCCTTCCCGCAAACGCAAAGTCCCCGCCGACGCCTCCGCCGTGAAGAAATCGCGTCTGCAATGAAATTCACCACTAGCCTCAGCACAAAATCGTATCCTGATGAATGCAAGTCTGTATATAAGATTGTTATTTCTTGTAATAAAAAATAAAATTAACATAAAGTTGATTGTTTGTTCGTTTTGATGTTTTTAAAGGTATTGGTACAATGCCGACATAATGAGAAACTAACACCTACGAGTCGAGCAGAAATGTCGAGTCACCCTTCCTAATTGGTTGCATTTCTACACCTTCGCCACTAGAGGGCAGCAGATGTTCACCAGGTAACGTGGGTCTATAAATAGTAACCAGTTAGTCAAGGACTTAATGGTTGCAGATGTATGAATTGCTCGATAGAGATAATGTGTATCCTTACAACAGATAACGCAAGGTTAGGTGTACCATTTTCAGTTGGACCGATCCGTAAAATCATTGTTATCCACATTTTGTATTTATATTCAAAAGTAACTATTTTAATTGGCAATCTGAATTTTAAGTTAATAATTCATGCTGACATATTAAACCTGAGACTGCATGCACTGTGGTTGTGTAGCCGGAGATGTAATACAATAGGGCTGCATACAGACTTCACGCCCGGGATTAAAAGTGGATGTGATATTAAATCACGTGACCTTAAGCTTTAAACCATCGGTAGTTTGAGGAATAAATCCCGCCATAACTCTGATAAAACAACCTCCGTTGTATGATCGGTGGGAATATTAATAATCTGACTTCTCATGTTTAATGTTGAGCTGCCATCTGTGCTACGCTTATCTATGAAAAGTTAAAATCAGCCGATGTACACCTCGATCGTTATGAAACACCTGTTGAGTTTAAAGTCAAATCACCGGATATTTTAGCAGTTTACATTGGCTCGCTGTTAGCCGTTGAATAACACAGGTCGTTGCTATAGAAACGCTATGGTTTTACGTTCATTCATAAATGCTTGAGTGCTTATGAGTCTGCTTATGACCCCTTCAGGGGCCCCGGGTTTGAACCACCAGTGATGTATTCAAGTAGGCCCTATTTTACATCATACCATGTTATGATGTCAAATAGTCATATTTGACATCATGTCTTGGGACCTCTTCAAGGACGAAATAATACTTGCGAATCACATTAACCTTATGGCCACCCGACACATTGATCCATCAGGAGGGGGGTCTGGTCTCCCGGGATGCCCATGACTGTTAATCCGCCCCAGATAACTGAGGACACAGATTTGAGAGAAGATCCCCAACTCTGCTTACTGTTGCAGCAATGTTCTCATTAATATTCCGCGGCCGTCCACTCGCCACGAAAAGCCCATAGTCATTTCGTGGGTGGCAGAGAGGCGATCCACGCGCCTCCTGCGCAACGCACCGTTCATAATTGTAGTTCACCTTTTTCTTTTTCTTTTTTATACCCACCGCCAACGCTACCGATTACACATTCTTACATCGGGTATAGTTCACAGACTTCCATCTGTCTAACGTGCAGATTACGAGGGAATGGGGGCGTAGTGCGGAGGAGAGAGAGAGAGAGAGAGAGAGAGAGGTGGCGCCCGACACACCGTGCTGCCTCCCGGGGGATGCGGCCACGACTCGGTACAGTAGTTGGGCTTTCATTGGCTTGTGTTCCCAACTCGTGTGACGCTCGATCCTGACCCGGCGACATGCGTGGCGAAGGCGAACTGTGACACAGCGGCTTGCAGATTAAACGCGGAGTAGCCGACGTAACAGCGCACCTTGTCCAGCGGGTAAGTCGATCCGTTTACGTCCCTGTTTTAAGACCAGCTACTAACCAAACCAGTACTGGGGAATAAGAAAGCGTTTAGAGTGTATGTGGGGGGGGGGGGTGTACAGCGTGACACGCCGCAACCATTTGTCTGTGACACGGTCATCTGTTTCTATGTAGGCTACGATTTTCCCATTCGTGCTGATGAATGATCATCAGCGTGATGAATGATCGACCGTTTCCCCCTTGCTTAACGTTTTCACACGAGTCATTCCCGGGTCGTAACTTTCCATTAAGTTGGTGCGTCGCATCGAATCCACCGGCGAGGGATCTCCGATGAACCACCTCGCCATACGGTGTGCTTCAGTATGAACTTCCAACTTAATGACAGTGATGTGTCGGACTGATCCACTGTAAAGACAGCGTATTAGCGTGCTTCCCGTTTCACTACGTTCTGGTAGGCTCATGATTTATTTGAATGTCATTTGTTTGGCAAAGTTGCTGAGCAAAACGCGGCATATCCCCAGTAATTTATTCTGCGTTGACTAGTTTTCATACGGTGGATCGTCCACGGGATCTTTAGGAGTGTGTGTTTAAGCTACTGAACGAGACGAGGTGGTAGGCTACATTCATCATCAATGTGACTCCATTGCATGAATGAACCTGCTGTGTCAGAAAGAGACTTATTGCTTAGGCTGGCTTTTTTGTTATAGCAATGACCAGCTGTAGCCGTCCAATAGCAGGCCTAGACACTTCAATTTACAATCCAAATGAAAAAAAACAACTAAAAGTATAGCGTATTGTTTTGAATTAAAGTATATTGTATTATAAAAGTATCACATTTTCTGGTGGGGGGGGGGACAACTTTAGACAGGAGTGACCCAGTGTCCCAACTATCTCCACGGTTCAAGTGGGGGATTACTAAGCAACATGTGCGGAACAAAGCGCCGAATAGCGCACACACTTTAAAAACACTTAAGACCACCAAAAACCAGGCCGCCAAGCCCAAATACCTCTTTTCATTGGCCGGCCTGCTCTTTGTTTCCGCCAACATGGTGGACTGTAAAGTGCATAGCAAGTGCACATGCACACACATTGAACCTACTGTCCATCCCACCCATTGTGGTCGGAATGTTTGGTTGCGCGCTCTCCGTCGAAACCCGCGCGCTCCTTTGTTCGGGGCCACAGTCTCCCCCTCCTCAAGCCCCCCCCCCCCCCCCCCCCCCCCCCTCTCTATGCCGTGCACGGGGAGGGGTCGGCTGGGGTTATTGACATCTGTGGCTGACGGCTTCCTTCGGGGTACGACGACACGCTGCGATACGCTGAATGGGTATTAGCGGACATTAGTCAAAGCACTTGGAATTAATGATGTGTTCAGACTAGTGGTATGCTTTGGGCTGGAAGCTCATAGGGCAGCGGCGGAGAACCGATGATCCGCCCGAGTGCCACGTTCTGTCATCGCACATGATGAAAGGCTTGTTAGTTGATATTAGGTCGGTTTCGTGTAGATCCTTTTCAAAGGGTTAACTTGCTTCTATTTCGGATTAAATTATTCATCCTTATTTTTTTATCATCCTTAAATTGTAGTGCCATTCTAATTATATTTGGCAGTTTGATTCCTAGTGGCAAACATAAATGGTTTTATGATGTTAGGGTTTGTATTACTTGGCTTTTGTCAAACCGTATAACTTGAATGCATAATTAATTGAGAGAAGCAACATTTCTAAATTATAAATGAATTGAGAGCTCCAGAAAATGCTTAAATTGACCAATCAAAGCGCTTGTCTTGTCTGATGTGTCGTGCGGTATGATTGGACTGTTTCATCTCTGCAATGGAAGTGCCCGGAAGTTTACTTTGGAAAATGTTGGGAACGCCTTTGGAAAACCTTCAGATTATATCGGCGTTCCCATCCCTGCAATAACTGGACCCACCCAAAACTGCCTTATCTTGTGGATGCGTTACCAGGAAACAGAGTTCTGCTCTTTAAGGTCCCCGTGCCGACCTGGGGTGAAGCCTGCCGCGATCGAGGCCCCAAGGCACCATGGGATAGCGCTGGAAAGGAATGCGGCTTTAAAAGGTCCTTGGTGATCTCTCCTGCGGCCAGCTAAGTGTCCCTCATGACCGGTGGAGAATGGTACAGCTCCTTGTCCCCTCCCCAGAGTAAATACTCCCCCCCCCCCCCCCCCCCCCCCCGACCACCAGCAGCAGCACCACCACCACCCCAGCTCCCGCTATGTACCCAGGTGGGTGTCGACAGCCTTCCCCAAGCCTGAGAAAACATATCATACACGCGAAATAGAGACCAGAACCCCGTCAAAGGGGGAACCAGCCTCTACTCTTTCCTTTCCTGTGTTTTCAAAGCCCCCCACACCGAGGGTGGGGGGCTAGAGTGGGTTACACTGCAGCCGTGACGGCGTTCCACACATCCACACAAGGTCTAGGCTTCGCTACTGCCGCACTGAAACCTGCTGTTTGGAAGGACGGACAACATACACATGATCCACAAAATCAGGGCTCTCTTCAGCCACAAGAAGCGGACCCTGCTCCATTCATGAAGGGGAAGCTGAGGGCGGGAGAGTGGCCATCATGAAGCCACTTACGCTGGTGGTCGAGAGAGGGCAGCAGGAAGAGCCCACGGAAGGCCACCACAACATGTCCTTCTATCAGCATCGATGACATTTACAATCCCATTAGAGCGGTATCATGACCACCACTGTCTGCCCAGCATGGGGCCGTAGTGGACTGACGTGGGGGGTGTGTGTGGTGTGTGTGTGTGCGCTGGAGGCTAGCTGTGTGATAAAATATCAATACGCACACGTGATCCTCTTAATCCTGTGTGGTTACAACACTGTATCGATTCACCAAGCCACGACAATGGGCTTATTAATGGAGAGATTATGAAGTGGTCGTGTATTGCACCGAGTTCAATCTGAACGCTTGTTGATGCTAAGGGTGTATTATGGTGTTGTAATTCGGTTTTTTGAATACAGTATAGTGAGAAAGGATTGTGGTTTGTTTTAGTGGCGTCATGATGAACCTATTTTGAAGGCTGTCTCTCAAGTCATCTCATGGCAGTAAAAGGCTGCTGAGATGCTGCACGGTACTATTCATTTAGCAAGCGCTTTTATAATCCATAGACTTGCAGTGAATTTAGATGACATTGAGGAGGAGGTAGACGCTGGCAGACGTCTTAGTTGAAGATGCAAAAACTAGCTGCAGCCATTGGGGATGGAACCCAGTACCTTCCAGCGAGCAGGCGAACTCCCACTAGGAGACTATCCTGCAGCCAAGTGTGTGGCACTACCACGATGAATAATTAGTTAGCGATATGAACCCTGGTTACATAGAATAACCCTATTCTTACCAAACACAGCCTTATTGGAGGCCAGTCTAGCTGTCCTATACCAGCCAGGCCTTGGTCCAGTGCCCCTCCCGCCCCCCCCCCCCCCCCCTGGGAGTAGACACTGTCCGGTGGAGGTCGAGGGTGGGCCCCTGACCCTCCCGGGCTCCTGGGAGGATGATTAACGCGGGGCCGAGACCCACGGTGCGATAAGAGGGGGGGCGAGCGTCCCAGCAGCCGGAACCCGGTGTTTAGAGGGGGGATTCCTCCCATTCCTCCGAGCCAGCCATGCCACTCTGATCCCCCTCCCCAGCCCTGATGGGCCGGCCCTCAGGGCCCGGAAGGACCCTGGGGGCCGCGCTCCATGGCCTGATAAGCACCTCGATGGCTGACGGGTCCCGGCAGTGGGTTACGTAACGGGACTTGATTAAAAAAAATAAAGTGCTATTTTTCATTTTCTTAGGAAAAAGTGGAAATGTCCCAAAGCTATGTACCAAATGTACCAAATGATTTATTTAACATTAGGATAAATTATTACTAAAATGTCAGTATTTGGGGGCTGATAACTAATGCTTATTAATTGTTCATTAATTTACCCATATTGTAGAGTGTTTTACTGTATTTACATATCTTTAGATATTAGGAATAGACACCGACTAACTAAGGGAGTTTGGGAACACAGAGGTGATTATTCTGGGTAGATATTTTATTGGGGTCACTAATCCCTGGTGGATATCCCAGGTTTAGAGGATAACCACCAACACCGCGTGCCCCAAAACCCCCTCTGGACAACACACACATACACGTACACACACAGAATGTGCTAATCTGTGTGTTGATCTGTCTGGAACAAAGCCACACATTGCATCAACTCTATAAATGTACCTAAGAGACAGCGGGGGAAACTATTCCCATCTATTCCTTCTTATTCTCCTTGGTTGATAGAACCAAACCATGTTTTCAGAAACATGCTCATTTGACGCTTTGTCAACATAAAAATGGGTATAATCTCATACTTATTTTTGAATCTTGAAAACAGAATTAAACCCAATAAGTCCTCCTCCGACATTTTGTTGGCGTAAACATTTCCTGTTTTTTTTCTCATTTATAAGTCCTCCATGTTAGAGCTTGACAGGCATTTCCATAGCCCTGTTCATTTGAAAACATGTTTGTGTTGTCAGTGATGGGGTTTCAAACTTGAATGTGGAAAGGCGACCAAAGCACTATGTCATCTACGTGTGTGGTAAGTAAAACAGAAATTGCAGAATGGTAATTCAGTAATCAGTATTGGGTCTTAGACAGTGGATCCTAGGGCTGCAACTAACTATTAACATTGTGAACTAATGTTTTGATTATTTTCCACTCATTAATACATTGATACATTCGAGACAAGCAACCATCTTCTCTTTGTTTATTAACTTTGTTTTGCAAAATAAACTCTTGGTTAGCATGTATATATTGTAAATGTGTATTTTTAAATCCATGTTCTTAGAATTAAACACAACTAACGTTTGTTGGTCAACTGGTTTACAATTCTATGACTGATCTAGTGACCCGCAAAATGTTATCTTGCGACCCCAAAGGAGAACCCAACCCCCAGGTTGAGAACCACTAATGGGATTATAGGTTTGGGGTCCCCCCCCCCCCTCCCCATCACCCTCAGGTTAGCCTGCAGGGTCATGTGACAGAGGGGGAACAATGCTGGCAGGTGTTGCCTAGTTGCTTATTATGGGATGTGATGCTTGAGGATTAAGATACAGGGACTGCAGTGGTCTACTGAGTCTTAGAAGACTGTGTACAAAGCTTGCTTGTGAGGCCTGTTTGTTTGTTTCTCAACTACTTCACAACTGTGTGTGTGTGTGTGTGTGTGTGTGTGTGTGTGTGTGTGTGTGTGTGTGTGTGTGTGTGTGTGTGTGTGTGTGTGTGTGTGTGTGTGTGTGTGTGTGTGTGTGTGTGTGTGTGTGTGTGTGTGTGTGTGTGGAGAAATCCTTGATGGAGGTGAAGGGTTGGACTCTTGTTACCGTAGCAACTTCTCTCAGACACGTCTACTTCACTCTGCTAGCCTGAGCACCAGTTCTATCTCGCTGGCGTTCTCTGAGAACCCTAGAGATGCATTTGATGAATTCCTACCGTGTGGACTTTGTTTGACTTGTACAGTATGCTTCATAGTTCAATAGTTGAATAACAAATACAAACACCGTGAGCAATCATTCCTATTAGATGAGTGTGTTTCACCTCTCAATACCCTTTAAACATACCATTGTTTAAAAGGCTTACCTTACCACACTTCTGCAGATAGAGTTGAAAACATAGATTTTGGCTCTGTACAGGCTTTCGGTCCACACTAAAACTGCATTTTCTTCTGCAGAAAAAAATAATTTTTGAAGGACGCCATCTCAAGTAGATCTGTTTCAAAATGCCAGTCTCCCGTTGTAGTGTGGCCGATAAAAGCAGAAGGTTTCCTGTGTGTGACACACCTGTGTCACACACAGGTGTGTGTGACATAACCTATACATCGGCGACTGGGGCAAGTGTTTTGGGCATTCGAGAAGGCACAAGCACCGCTAGTATGGATGCAAAACCTTGATTAAAAACATGTCTACATTCTACTAGCGGCATATGTGAACAAAGCCTCAAGCCTAATTACTTCAACGGGGATGAACGGCGCAACACGTTCCCGTTATATCCTCTGACCTCCCGCGGGATCATGGGAAACAGCGTGTCATCATCGAGTGACTGCAGGGACACCGCTGGC
Organism: Gadus morhua; assembly: GCF_902167405.1. Classification (NCBI taxonomy): domain Eukaryota; kingdom Metazoa; phylum Chordata; class Actinopteri; order Gadiformes; family Gadidae; genus Gadus; species Gadus morhua. The sequence goes on from NC_044070.1 coordinate 9,828,387, forward strand.
GCTTACGAGGCTATTGGCACCTTGTCACTCCCTGTTAGGAATTGCTTTGTATGAATGTAATCTCTCTCTCTCTCTCTCTCTCTCTCTCTCTGTCTCTCTGTCTCTCTGTCTCTTTCTTTTTTTTTTTACACTGCTCTCGCTCTCTGACTCTCTTTCGCTGGCTCTTCATCTTTATCCCTTTTGCTCTATTGCTGTACCTTTTTCATAATTTGTCTTCTCTTTTGCACATTTTCTGTCTCTTTTCAGTCTCTCATTCTCTCTTCCCTTTTATGCATTTTCCAATCTAATCCTTCTTTGTTCCTTTCTTTTTCGAGTTTTTGCTACTTCAACCCACCTTTCTTTTCGCCCCAGAAATTAATTTCTAGAGGTGTTGACAATAAACGAAATAAGGCTGCAGCAATGGAAAAAACGGATACAGAAAAATTACACTGTGCCATTTTACTTAGCCACTCGTGTGTGTGTGTGTCTGTGTGTGTCTGTGTGTGCATGCAAGTGTGTGTGTGTGTGTCTGTGTTCAGATTGTGGGAAAGTGTGGGGTGGGTTGTTGTGAGTCAGCCTCATCTCCATGGAAACGGTGGCGTTTACCACCAGCGTGCTGTAAGGACTGTGGGCAGAGAGAAGAGATGCCACAAGCATCAACACAATCACACACACACACACGCACGCGCGCGCGCGCGCACGCACGCACGCAGCTGCTCTAAAGCCACAGGGGAGATTGGATGATGTGGTTGTTAGATTGTCAGAAAGGTACTGGGTTCGATCCCCAATTTCTTCAGCCTGATCCACATCCAAACCCAGAATTAAACAGGCAGACTGGTCTGTCCTCCTGGTTTAGACTGCACAGACTCCACTCAAGGTGGGGTGGGGGAGAGGGAGAAAGGAGACTAGGAGAAGAAGAGAAGCCATAGGAAGGAGGAGAGAGGACGGAGAGAGGAGGTGCGAAAAGAAGGAGAAGTGGAGGTAAAGAGAGTGGATGAGGGGGGAGGAGGGGATAGGGAGTGATGGACAGAAGGACAGAGGAGGAGCAATAGCAAGGAGAAGAGGAGGAGAACCGGGGAGGAAAATAGAAGAGCAGCAGAGAATCGATGAGAAGCGAGGGGGAGGAGGAGAGAGGAGTGAGGTCTGGTGTTTGCTCTGAGGAGCGTCGGACGAGTTGGACGCAGCGGACAGGGAAAACACTGCAGTCGGTTGCAGTAAACTCTGGCTGTCAACCGGCGTAGACGGCACTGATTTATCTCTCTCTCTCTCTCTCTCTCTCTCTCTCTCTCTCTCTCTCTCTCTCTCTCTCTCTCTCTCTCTCTCTCTCTCTCTCTCTCTCTCTTTCGGTTCTTGCCTCACGTTCTCACCTTTAACTCCCTCTCTGGCTTTGTCTCTCCCTCGCCCTCTCGCTCCATCTCTCAGTGTATGCCTCACCTTCCCCCCTCTCTCTCCCTCCCCCGTTCTGCGTAGTAATAGTGAGTTTCTGCATCTGCTGCCGTTGGGACTGGTCCATATGCGTCACCGTGTTTTTTGAGCACGCTGCACACCCGCATGCACCCACAAAACTTGCTCACATGCATGCATACAGAAACGCGTTGCTACAATTCAGTCACAGGCACACACCATTACACCCACTCACACTCACAAAACGCGCTCTCAGACAAACAAACAACTATTTACGCACACACATTTCAGACACACATCATATTCCGATAACAACGCACTATAACACTAACACATATTGCGTCCCCATGAAATACACCCAGCAGTGGTTGGCCGGTCGTGGAGCCAAGCGGTCTCCACGGTAACCAATGGAAGCCCTGTCAGTAAAAGTCAGGCCGTCTCCGGTCCATCCTTTGCTGACTGCTGCTATTAATAGACCCTGCTGATCACCCCTGTTGTCCACGGTCGAGAGACACTGATTCAATGATGGAGCGAGAGAGAGAGAGAGAGACGGACAGAGAGAGAGAGAGAGAGCGACAAGACTTCTGTCAAACTCGCGGAGAAACAAACTCCCCCGGGGGGGGGGGTTGACATTTAGCTCTCTAACGCTGAGCGGATCAGCGGAGTGCTGGCGGCTTTTTTGCTCGCATTCTCCGTGCTGATGTCTCTGGCCGCCGTCCATCTCCCATGATGCACTTCACCCGTACACACTGACCTGCGCAGCATGACATCAAAACACCATCTAGATGCTGATGAATCTAAAGGTGAATCTGGATTACGGTCTGGATGCAGAGTGGCTAGCCACATTTTGGGGATTTGTTACGATTAAGTGGGAGTGGCTTCTAATGAATTAGAACAAGGACATTTTCACTAATGATGAGGATGTTGAAAACTGATCTACTCTACTCCCCTCACTACTCTACCACCTCACTACTCTACTCGCCTCACTACTCTACTCGCCTCACTACTCTACTCGCCTCACTACTCTACCACCTCACTACTCTACCACCTCACTACTATACAGCCTCAACACTCTACCACCTCACTACTCTACCACCTCACTACTCTACCACCTCACTACTATACAGCCTCAACACTCTACCACCTCATTACTCTACCACCTCACTACTATACAACCTCACTACTCTACCACCTCACTACTCTACCACCTCACTACTCTACAACCTCACTACTCTACCACCTCACTACTCTACCACCTCACTACTCCACCACCTCACTACTCTACCACCTCACTAATTACCACCTCACTACTCTACCACCTCACTGCTCTACCACCTCACTGCTCTACCACCTCACTACTCTACCACCTCTCACTACTCTACCATCTCACTACTCTACCACCTCACTACTCTACCACCTCTCACTACTCTACCACCTCACTACTCTACCACCTCACTACTCTAGGATCTCTCACTACTCTACCCACTCTCTCACTTATCAACCTCTATCGCAGTGTGATAGTGTTGGTATGTGTCTGTTTGTGCATGCTTGCATTGACCGCTCATGAATATTTTTTTTTCCTGAAATTTCTGAGTAAGTGTGTGTATGTCAAAATTCCTGGGCATGTAGTAGTGTGTGTGTGTGTGTGTGTGTGTGTGTGTGCGTGTGGTATTTGGCTGAGAATGGGGCAGCTGTTTACCTGCTCACTAATTGGTTGGTGAGTGATGACACTGGCAAACCACAGAGCTCAGTCCTTCACTAATTAAATGTCTATTAGCAAAACACAAACACACCATTCACACACACACACACACACACACACACACACACACACACACACACACACACACACACACACACAAACACCTGGACATGTACGTGCGTATATAACCACACAGACCCATGAAAATGACTAGACATGCATGTGCATACATATTCACACATACACACACACCCACATACAAAAACAAACCCAAACACATACAATCCTCTGTGTCCTCTGAGTGAAGATTAGGAGTCCCCAGGGGGGCGGGGCTAGTGTTAGCAATTAGCGTGCTGAGTGGGTGAGTTGATTGCTTCTTTATTTTCCCCCATAAGAGTCTGGGAGAGACGGGTGATGGATGCTGTGTCTTTGACAGTAATCCATACTCAAGCTCCTTAATAACACATCACAGTATTACTTAACGCCCACACCAGCTAGGATGTTTACACTTTGCAGACTGAAAGATGTGGGTGGTTACTGCCAGATGATCCCTGGATCAAGGCTACCTTGATGCCAACGCCTTTCCTAGCAGGCGTCTAGCGGGTGTTGTGTAATTACCAAACACTAATATGCTAATGTCACGGTGAAGGCATCAGTCTGAGCCCTGGTAACCAGTCTAAGGGTGGCATTAAGAACAGAATGGGAGACCCACCGATTGGAGAATACTGTATAATTATTTAGATAATAAATCTACTGTGTATGGTTAAGTGATTTCATATATGAATGTAAAGTGTGAATTTAAATGGCTTGATATTTGAAACTTTGTTATTCCTTCTTGTTCACACACACACAAAAATACACTTGTAAGCGAGCACGCACACACTCACTCACACACTCACTCACTCACTCACTCACTCACTCAATCATAGGAACACATACACTCGTATGCAAGCACACACACACACACACACACACACACACACACACACACACACACACACACACACACACACACACACACACACATTCTCCTCATAATTACACTCTGATTTCATTTGTAGGCTGTCATGTCCGTCTCAACGCCCCACCTGATTGGCTGTGTGTTTCCCTGCTAGCAGGCCTTTGGGCGGGAAGCGGTCTGGCCGGAGATAACCTTCTGCGGCACGCGTGTCGCTCCGTACAGCTCTCCTTCTCAAACTAAATCCACCCCGGACTTGATTGACCCTCACTTTGAAATGTCAGACCTGTCCTGGCCCTGCCCCCCCCCTCCCTCCAGGTACACCAACCACCACCACCCCCTTCACCTTTCCTTTAGCCCCCAACCCCCCCCCAGCTCACAGCAGCCCTTTAATCAGGAATGCTAGAGCCCGAGGGTTAAAGGTCAACTCCATCGCGGCTCTGCCGGTACTGACCTTTTGTGTGGGTCAAACGCCTGCTCCTCAAGGAGACCTGGAATGTGCGCTGGCTAAACGATGTTCCCTGTGTTATTGGGCTGTTCAGTGTGATGAAGGCGCTGAGGGATGGATTGAAACAGCATTCTTGCGTCAGTATTATGGCACGTTTCCAAGTCTAACATGGGGCAGGAAGCTTGAGTGGTCAGGGTGTTCTGGGTTCGAACCCCAATGTCTGCATAGTAAATTATAGGCGTCCTTCAACATGTTGCCCCCTAACCCCCTCCTGCCCCTGAAGGACCTGCTGTGTGTGTGGCGGTGTTGAGCTGCTGGGTGTGAGTCAGCCCTTCAGGCCGTTTTCCTTGCTCTGTTATCCCCATGATGTCGTCACGAACAGCGAGAGCAGAGTTTTTCTGTGCGTGTGTTTTTTATTCCGTTCATTGTTCATAACTAGAGGTGGGAGCCGGAGTCGAGGGGCGGAGCTTACCGAACAATAGACCCCCACAACCTGCTTCCACTAGGCCCTAGCCCTCTCTCTTTTCTCTCCCCCTGCTCTCTCCCTCCCTCCCTCTCTTTCGCTTCCCCTCTTTCTTTTTCACTGTATCTCTCCCCCTCTATCCAGATTTTTTTTTCTCTCTCTCTCTGTCCCTCTCTATTCATCAATTCTCTCTCTCTCTCTCTCTGTCCATAGTCGCTCTCTCTTTCTGTCTCCGTCTCTCGGGGTCATTCCTAGTGGGGATTCTCTCTCTGCAGATGTTCGGCCCGTTCTGTCATCCTAGATAGGGTTGTGCAGGGCCTGGTCTCTCTAGTCAGGAAAACACCATACTACCCCCCCCCCCCCCCCCCCATCCCTCCCTCCCTCCGCCCTCCTTCCTGCTCTTCCTGTGATTGTCACCAGACCACAGGTCCCATAAGGAGGCGTACTTCAAAATGTGTGAAGTAAAAACTTCCTGAACTTTCTGTGTGTGTGCTTGTGTGTATCTATTCCTATGTGCGTTTCTATTCTTGTATTTTTGTGTGTGTGTGTGTGTGTGTGTGTGTGTGTGTGTGTGTGTGTGTGTGTGTGTGTGTGTGTGTGTGTGTGTGTGTGTGTGTGTGTGTGTGTGTGTGTGTGTGTTTATGTATTCGTATGCATGTCTATTCCTGTGTGTGTGTGTGTGTGTGTGTGTGTGTGTTCGAGTGTGTCGTCCTATACATGTGTCTATTCCTGTATGTTTAAGTTTGCGTGTCATTGTGTGTGTTTGTCTAATCCCGCATTCCTGCGTACGCATGTAGCTGCATCGCTGTATGCGTAGCTCTTTATGAGTGCACGGCCTCAGGAAGTGCACAGACAGCGCGGACAGGCTTGTTATTTCCTGGTCATGCAGACCCTTTTGTTGGAACATGGAAGACATGCTTGCTGCGTCTACCTCACACACATTCCTCTGCGTCGCGCTTCCTGTCCAACCACCGGACGTGAGGGGAGCGCCTGATACCCCAGGCCCAGAGAATGGATGGGATTACAATGTGCTACTCCAACAGGAAGGCCTCGCCACGGCACCCTGTGTGCACGTTCTGGCTGCTCGGCCGCTCTGGCTTCAAGCCTCTTCCAAGTGTTGTGGTCAAAGGCGGAGGATATCCGTAATGACGACGGGACTCTGACTCAGCGCTACATCTACCGCTGAGGAGCGAGAGATAACGTTTTGAGCAGACGTCAACAATTGTTGTCCTTGCGTGTCTCCGCTCACCAGTGTGCTGCTAACCACGTGATCTATGGCCGATTCCCTCCGAGTCCCTCTTCTGTGTGTCATTCCCTCTCTTCTCCCACCCTCTTTCCCGTCACTCTTCCCCCTCCTGTCTTTAAAAGAAGAAAACGTGGTTCCTTTGGTGATAATCGTCCATTGAACCATGGCATAATCAAACCTCTGAACAAGAGCCACGCTGGTACCATGTAGGGCGGGTCTTTACCCTAATCCTGTCTGCGCGTCGCACCCGCAACCCTCCCTGTGTCATCTGTCGTGTTGGTTTAGTAAAGGGGATTAGGCCTGTTTGGTAGGGTTACGCCATGGGTGTGTGGGTGTGGCCGCCTCCAAACTACTTATGTCTCTCCAGAGGACGGAGCTGGAGGCAGCGGACAGGGTCGTCCTCTGACGGTGTAGTCCTTCAGCAGACGCTTTGAACCCCTGCATCTTTAATCGGCGACACAGAAACCCTGCGGCGAGCGGCTAGAGCGCTTTCATGTACGCCCGTGATACTCCCTCAGAATACATTCATAATTTAGACAAACCGCTCGAGACTACAAAAACACATCCTGAAGAGCAGAGAGTTGATTTACGATGACCTCACGTTCAGAATAGTGTGGACACAAGGGTGTTTTGGTATTTTTGCGAACCCCTGCTGTCCTTGGAGATTGTGTGACTCTGTGGTTGCATCCCAGATAACTCATTCAACTTTACCAGGAGTGATTTTACTTGAAAGCGCATTATGGGGGACCAGCCAATGGTTGTTCCGCACACATCTGAGCAAGCTCCCGAAACATAATGGTTTACTATATTCACCTGCCAATAAGGCTGTTGGCCACGCAAGGTGGCTAGAAGGTCTTGAATGAGTGGATCCCATCAGTCTGACCTCCCAGCCATGTGTCTTATGTGGTGGAACGTGGGAATGGGCATCCCCGGTGTGACTTTGTTTAACTGTTTCTGGACCTGATGCGAGTGTTCTCACCTGTATTTTTAGCTGTTTGGTTGTGATCGGCGTTCGATAGCAAGTGTGAAACGGTCCGACGTTCCCTCTCTCACCATGTGACAACACGCAGTCTCAGAGTGTTAGACAGGTGGGAGAACGCTGCCTGACAGCGTCCGAGGAAGACACCGTGGCAACTGCTGTGTCATGCTCTCGTTCGGCGGCGTCCACAGGGCTGTTTGTCTCAATTGAGCGGTTCTGGAGACATGTCACATTCTACCGGCTCCCCGGGGAGATAAACAACCTTCCCCTCCATCTGTGTTGGGGGGGGGGGGGAGCTCCAGCGGAGCCGTCTGATTGGCTCAGAGCGGATACAGAGGCACACCTGGGTAGAGCTATCGCACTCAGTTTCTCACTGGGTAGAGCTATCCTTCCGTGTGTGTTTTGGTAAAAATGACATCGACTCACTCTGGCAGTAGGTGTCATCATGGGAATAGGTACTTTGTTTGTGTGAGCAGTGGGATGCAAAATAGTGTCTGAACATAGGGCTTTGGTGCCCTCGTATCCTGGTTTGTCGACAAAAATTCTTCCTACTTTTAAATTCAAAAGACGTTTAGCTTGAAGCCCTGAGCTGGCCTCCCCTGGTGAGCCCGAAGTAAATATGACAGAAGAAGACGGCAAATCTGATGGGATCAAAGACGGGTGTCGTGGCTTCAAAAGTGGAGAGCAGAGGAGTAGAGATAGGGGAGATGAATGTGGGGCTAACCAGCAAACCCTGCTGATAAGAGCCCATGTCACCAACGTCATTTAATGTCTATATACACCTAGCCAGGGATTACATTCGCATATAAGAAAAAGTACTCTTCTGTTATTCAAGTCAAAGTAAAAAAGTCCCCTCAGAAATTATTATTCTGGTAAGCAACCTCCGTTAAAAAACCCCACTCAAGTTTGAGTATTAATACTATTAATTTAGGTATTAAGCGATCCTCTTCATTAAAACATTTTTTTTAAGAAAAGCATAAGAACTCAAGCGAAAGTGTTGCACTTCGTTTGAACACCTCCCCCTTGTTGGCTTCCGACAGATGGAATTATTGAAAGGCATTCTTCAGAATTCCGTCTTGATTCTTGGAAGGCCCCAGAGTCACTGAACCTTAGACAACAGATCAAGCTGCCAGCCTCTGTCTCCTCCTCGTCACCATGACAACCGGCACATTCTGCTGATGAAAAACTGAAGCCTGCAACACGGCATGATTGATGAGGTCAGATAGCACCGTTCTTCCTCAGCGGTGGTTCTCCCACGAGGACTCAGATTATGGGTTGTCATTAGTGCCCGGTTAGCGTGGCAGAGGCTACCTGCTAATGACAAAGCTAGCTCGTTATCAGCAGCTTAAGTCATATTGAGCGACAATGCTAGTGGATTGGTCCTCGGGGGGGGGGTGGCAGTAGCTCAGGAGGTAGAGCGGGTCGGCTGGTAACCGCAAGGTTGCTAGTTTGATCCAGGGTTCCTCCTAGCTGAGTGTCGAGGTGACCCTGAGCGAGACGCCTAACCCTGGCTGCTCCCGACGAGCTGGCTGTCGCCCTGCATGGTTGACTCCGCCGTCGGTGTGTGAATGTGTGCATGAATTGGTGAATGGCAGTGGGGTCCTGTCAGATGAGTCTCAAGGGGAAAGTCTGGTTGACTTATGATCTGACGGTTTGAGATTTAAAACCGAAAGGAATGGAGAATCCTGTTTATTGTCGTCCGAACTTTAACCCTGAGAATATTACATTAACAAATCTAAAGTCAACATGAGGATGAATTATTCATGTTGGTTTTTATACTGCCTACGGCATATTTTGAAAGGGAAATAAAGGGTTTAAAGGACTTTTATTTTGTAAACAAGTCTGTGTTTGTTGAACTAAGGACTCCTGGGCTGCAGCTGGATCCCCAGGGTGCTGGGGGGCGGAGTCCTGAGCCTCCTGCCTTGGCCTGTGGGGCTTCAATCCGAGGGGGGGGGGGGGGGTCACTTCAGGACAACCCATTAGGGAGAGAGTAGTGGGGGGGGGGGGGGGGGTCACTTCAGGACAACCCATTAGGGAGAGAGTAGTGAGGAGTGGTGGTGGGTGGGTGGTGGGGGGGGGGGGGGGGGGGGGGGTACATTTACGACTGTGACAGCGGTGGCTCTGGAGACGAGCGGCGTGGCGATGCTCTGTCTCAGTACTCTGTCGCCCCAAGGGAGGAGGCCGTCTCAAGCACCCCCCCCCCCCCCAGACTGAAAACGGCACGCCTCTGTGTTGATGAGGTCGTATCTCCACTGGATGGCTGCGCAGTCGACGTGTCTGACGTCTTAAATCAGTTGAAAGTTAGTGCACAATGTGGCGGCGCTCAGTGTTTGTGTACGTGTGTGTCCGTATTTGTTTTTAAACGTGTGTGTGTGCAGAATATCCCCATCAATACACACAATTATTCTAGCATTAGACACCTATAAGAACCTTTACAAATTAAATAATATAATCATATATAAGTCGATATTAAGCAATTGGCTTCTTTTATATAATAAAGAAGATGACCTTTGAAAGTGTTTATGGATGTAAGCCCTAGTGATGCTAGCGATACATAACTAACAAGGTGATTGACAGACACACTGTGACTACCCAGCTAGCATCATGGCTAACAAGGTGATTGACAGATAGACTGGGGCTGGATGACCTGTCGCCAGTCCTCACCTCAGCAGGAGGTGAACGGCATTGTGGGGCTACAGCGCCCTTTGTTAATGGCCTTTTAATGTGTTGCAGTGCGACAGGCAGGAGCCCCGAGCGGCGTGCTGTCACTGATTGATGACCCAAGACAGTCCTGTGGCTGCCTTAGCAAGGCAGCCATTTTGTTTCTGACAGCGCTAACTCACGCGGCGCAGTGCAGTGACTCAGCATTGCGTCTCAGAGTTCAGCCCAAATGTTTGCTTTGGGGCAGGCAGGGAGCTTTCGTAAGGATACTTGGAAAGCTGTTCCGTCTTACTATAAATAGTGCAGAGCAGCTCAGGCTGCCTGCGTTTGATTTAAGCTTGTTGTTGCGTCAAATCGATAGTCGCAATCATTCAGCTGGGTTTGTTTGGGCCAATTAGGTGGGACCTGGCCTGGCCGCTGACTCACTGTGTCCGGGCGGATTAGTCGCAGGGATACGGAGGACCTGATTACCACTGTTTCATAACGGGCCCGCTGCTCATAATCCACCTGTTGCTGCGTTAAACAAGCTGATCTCTGTGTTTCGTCAGCGCATGGAACATGTTAATAGGCCCGTGAGTCAGGGCCTATCGACACACATCGGGGGGCCCCGTTGACTCATCATGCCGGCCCTCGTTACCGCCGGAACCGGAAGCGATCGGACACTAGCGCGGGGGGGGCGGGGCATCTGGGGCGTTACCCTCTGGCTGCTGCCACACCCCATGCTCGCTGGTTCTCATCACAAGAGAGGATCCAGGAGGATGAAAAGACAGGAGAGACCCCCTGCTGTGAGCGTTCCCCAGAGGTCAGGCTTGAAGAGCGGGGATTAAAGGAGACAGGCTTAACAGAACTTCAAATGGAGCCCAAGATTAGACTCTTGTTCGCTGATGTACTGGGAAAGAACCTGGTGATGTAACCGGCTTTGCACACGCAAAGCTTTCCTCACATCGAGGCGCGGGAGAACGGAGAATTTTGAATCTGTGTTTAAATCTCTGCCGCACCCCCCAGACACCATTTTGCAAACTTTGATCGAAGAAAAATACTTTTCGGGATGTTGAATATTAAATGAGAACGCCTGAGGCTCAAACGTTCACATCACCGCTGAAACACTGTGGGGCTTTGACAACTGGGAACATCGCATCGCTCCGTGCCGGAGAGGCCTGATTACCTCTCCAACGTGTGGAAGAACAGAGAGAGGACAGCTATTGTTAGGGGAAAAGAACAGGCCGTGTCAGAGAGAGAGAGAGGTACAGGACTATCAGCCGGTCACAGAGACGCCCTGAGAGGCTGGTTATCAGCTGTCGATGAGAGCAGAGCACCGTGGTCCCCCCCCCCCCCCCCCCCCCCTCTCTGGCTCTCTGTAGTGTATCCGGGCAGGAGGCCAGGCTCCAGCCCTCCCCCCACCCAGCCACTCCCCCCCCCCCCCCAGGAGCAGAGAATACAGGGAAGTCCAAAATTAACAGCATTGTTGTGGAGTGAGTAGAATCAGGGGGTGATGGATTTATTTCAAGGTGCCAAGCGTTGCTGGTGACCTTGGCTCTGGATTATAGTAAGGCACCGCCAACACCATCACCACCATCACCACCAACACCATCACCTCTTCACCACCATCACCTCTTCACCACCATCACCACCAACACCATCACCTCTTCACCACCATCACCTCTTCACCACCATCACCTCTTCACCACCATCACCACCAACACCATCACCTCTTCACCACCATCACCTCTTCACCACCAACACCTCTTCACCACCATCACCACCATCACCACCGTCACCTCTTCACCACCATCACCTCTTCACCACCATCACCTCTTCACCACCATCACCACCATCACCACCGTCACCTCTTCACCACCATCACCTCTTCACCACCATCACCTCTTCACCACCATCACCACCATCACCACCGTCACCTCTTCACCACCATCACCTCTTCACCACCATCACCTCTTCACCACCATCACCACATTCACCACCATCACCTCTTCACCACCATCACCTCTTCACCACCAACACCTCTTCACCACCATCACAACCAACACCATCACCTCTTCACCACCATCACCACCATCACCTCATCACCACCATCACCACCATCACCACCATCACCTCATCACCACCATCACCACCATCACCACCATCACCACCATCACCTCTTCACCACCATCACCTCTTCACCACCATCACCACCATCACCTCATCACCACCATCACCACATCACCACATTCAGCACCACCAATATCCCCACATTCACCACCATCGCCATCACCACACCCCCACCATCACCACCACCACATTCACCACCATCACCATCGCCACCATCACCATCGCCACCATCGCCATCGCCACCATAACCGTCACCACATTCATCACCACCACCACCACCACCATCACCACCCTCTTCACCAACCCATTCACCACAATCACCACGTTCACCACATTCACCATCACCACGTTCACCATCACCACGTTCACCACCACCAGCTCCACCACCACATCACCATGTTCACCACATTTACCATCACCACCACCACCATCACCATCATCACCACATTCACCACCACCACCACCACCACCATCACCACATTCACCACCACCACCACCATCACCATATTCACCACCAGCATTACCACCACCACCACCAACATCTCCACCCCTTTCTACTATTACCACAATGTTAAACCCCACCCAGTACCTCCCCCGTCACCAACATTGTCACCAGTCCCCCGACAAATCCCCTGAGAGACCCCAGACCTGGCTTCAATAGGGGCTGCGTTCTGCTTGCCGCCGTTCATGTTATCATTCCCGACGCGTCTTATTTTATGGAGAGGGACGGGGGCTCTTTCTTTAAGCCCCTGGATGTCCTTGTGAATAGACTCAAATATTATGTACTATTAGCGTTGCCATGGTGAATCTATCAGCCGGGTTTGCGGGGATTACCCAGGCGGCCGCGGTCTGTGTGGGTTTCTAAAGGCTCCGGTGTGACTGGAGCCCTGAGAACAGTGACAGCGACTCCTTAGCAGCCGCGCCTCTCTACTCCTCCCTTTAAAGGGCCCTCATCCTA